>NC_092335.1:575536071-575862857 GCF_046630445.1 Rutidosis leptorrhynchoides
CCTAATTGGGAAGGCCCTTATCAAATTGTGGCAATTAATGCTGCAGGTTCATATAAGCTCGCGGATATGGAAGGGCGAATTTTACCTAATGCGTGGCATGCCATTTTGTTAAAGCGATATTACGCGTAGCTTTGCGAAAAACTATCAAGGATATGAACAAAGTGCGAAATTGGATTTAAGGCATATGGCTGATATACTTATTAGGTGTTTTTGTTTTTAATTTTTTGCAAGTCTTGATCACGCTTGTAGGAATTTTGAAAATAAACACTTGTAAAAGTACGCGGAAAGTTTATTTGTGAAATACGAATTATTATGAAATGTTTTACAGTTTGTTTCATAATGCTATAGTATTTCGCAGTGTTTAAATAGCAAAGTGATGAAATTGCCCACTTTTGCATGCGAATTATTGCGAAAGGAATTTTATGTCCTAAGTATTTGATTTTGCCAATGCTTAGATGCTTCGCAATGCTGATTAATTACCTAAGGATCGTTTCGATGGACTTAGAAGATTCATAACGTATAAGCATATACGCATACAGATTGTTTCGCAAATGTACGCATTTATTATGTGCACAATAATATATGTTGAAAATTGCAAAGGACAAGTTTGTGTTATGAATATTGTTGATAAAAGCGCTATATAAATAAAGAGTACTCGCGAATAAATATGAAAAAATAAAGTTTCATTGATAATGGTGCAGAGATAGATGTGCGCTAATTTCTACAATATTTTATTCTAGCTTAGATAAGTCAAGCTCAAAGATGTCTTTTAAAGTGGCATCATCTTGTTGACTTATTGCAGTAACTTTGTTGATTGGAATATCCGCTAAGCTTGCTTGTGCAGTAGCAGCTGCTTCACGTGCCTCTGCAAGTGAACAAACGCGATCTCCAATGGCGGGAGGCAGAGGATCTGGTATGGTGCAATGTGGAGCAATTTCATCCAGAAACTCTACTCTCTCGCGTAGTCGTAAGGCAGCTGCATAAGTGAAAAACAGAACATTCACGGGACTTGAATTGAGAATCTTTTTAGCAAACTCCGGTAGGTATTGGCGGAGTTGCGTGAACTCAAGCTTCGTGGAAGTTGCTGCGGCCACAGCGGTGTCTCTCTCTGCAGTAAGCCTTGAAACCTCCTCTTGCAATGAAGAGATTGTGGTTTCAAAATTCTTTTGTTTGTCAGCTGCAGTAGACACCTGTAGCTTCAATTCATCTACCGCGGTTTTAGCTGCGGTGAGCTCATAGGAGAGATTAACACAGCGTTTCTCGCTGTTTTCAGCCTTGATTCTCTCAGCATTGTACTTCTGCTGTTCAGCTCCAAGCACATTGAAAAATTGTTCTTGCCGGCATATGATGTGCGCAGAGGTGTATATGAAATAGCTTTATTTTTACAACGAAAAACTATTAAATACGATACAATTTTACACAAGATATTTATTTATTTATAGAATGGATATACTTAAACCTTGCTACAACACTTATAGACAGTGTACCTAATCGTACAGTAGTGTAGTTTATAGTAAGTCCGGTTCGTTCCACAGGGAATCTTTTAAACAAAGCTTAATGCTATATTAGTTTTAATTTATAAAAAAATACAAATATATATAAGTAATATTATTATTAAAAAGGGGGGGTTTTTACCGTTTAATGACCGGTTTGTCGATTTTTAAACTTTAGTCGCAGTTAAAACCTAATGTAAAATATTAAATAAATAAAAGACTAAATTTAAAGCGTAAAGTAAATAACGATAATGAAATTGCGATAAATAAAAGTGCGATAAAATAAAATTGCGATAATTAAAAAGTACGATAATTAAAAGTGCAATTAAATACAATGACAATAAATAAAAGTGCGATAATTAGAAGTGCAATTAAATATGAAAATAAAGGAATTATATATGAAATAAAAGAATTATGCTTATTTAAACTTCCGTAATCATGATGTTTGACGTGTTGATTTTAGTTTTATGCCCATGGGTTAATTGTCCTTTGTCCTGGATTATTTAATATGTCCGTCTGGTTTTTATCCATAACAGTCCATCGGTCATAAATTTAAGGTGCGAGTGTCCTCGTCAAATTATCCTTATACCCGAAGTCAAATATTCCAACTAATTGGGGACTTAAACTGTAACAAGGTTTTATTACTTTGTTTAATAATTACACCAGGTTATCGACTGCGTATAACCTAAGGTTTTAATACTTTGTTATCAATTATGCCAAGTGTCCTTGTACATAATTTCACCCCTGTTTTAATAATTCCATAGACTATTAATTCATTCCCGTGTCCGGTTAAATGAACGATTATTCGTACATATAAATATCCCGCCCATCGTGTCCGATCGAGTGTATATGGTTATTTATAGGGACGTCCAATTGCAAATCTTTATATTAAAATTAACAAACTATCATTTAGTTAAACAAATATAAAGCCCATTAATAGCCCATAGTCTAATTTCCACAAGTGTCGTTCTTTTGTCCAAACCCCAATTATGGTACAAAGCCCGATTACCCAATTTTAGTATTTAGCCCAACATCATGATTACTTCGATTTAAATAAGCATAATAATAATTTAGCTACGAGACATTAATGTAAAAAGGTTGAACATAACTTACAATGATTAAAAATAGCGTAGCGTTACACGGACAGAATTTCGACTTACACCCTTACAACATTCGCTAACATACCCTTATTATTAGAATTAAAATTAAAATTAAAATTAAAATTATAATATATATATATATTACGTATGAATGAGGAGAAGAAAAAGATGTGTAAAACGTTCAGAATGCGCGAGCTTTTATAGGCATTTTTGTCCAGGACAGCTCCGCGAGTTGCGGCATTTTTGCACTACAAACTCCGCGAGTCGCGGAGTTCGTAAATCCAGCTCACACAAGTTTGGATCCTAGTCTGCCGACGGTTTTAATATATAAATATAATATATATATATATATATATATATATATATATATATATATATATATATATATATATATATATATATATATATATATATATATATATATATATATATATATATAATTAATTATATATGATATTATATTTATATACATAGTTAACTTGTAATTTTTAGTCCGTTGCGTCGAGCGTTGAGAGTTGACTCTGGTCCCGGTTCCGGATTTTCGAACGTCCTTGCGTACAATTTAATATCTTGTACTTTGCGTTTTGAATCTTGTACTCTTGTAATTCTGAGACGTTTCTTATCAATAATTGGAACCTCTTTGATTGTATTTTGTACTTTTGAGCTTTTTGGTCGTTTGCGTCTTCAATTCGTCGAATCTATCTTTTGTCTTCACCTTTTATTATTTAACCGAATATCACTTGTAAATAGGACAATTGCAACTAAAAGCTTGTCTTTCTTGAGGAATAATGCTATGAAATATATGTTCGTTTTTAGCATTATCAAATATTCCCACACTTGAGCGTTGCTTGTCCTCAAGCAATATAGTCTTGAAATATACTAGAATCACTTCTTTATTCTTCACACTTTGTACATCAGTGATTTCTATACGGCGGTATAAACAATGGTAGTAACGATGTGGTTTACAGTCTCACATGACTATAAAAATTTAGATCCTTTAGGAAATTGGATCTTTATGAAAACATTTGATCTTTTGAAAATTAAATCTAGCTTTTACCCTAGATAAGTTTTTCAGAATAACCCTTCACCGGTGTTTGCAAATTCTTTTTGTGGGTTTGGTGGGTTTCAGATTTGAAAACTTTAGCTCAAAACTTGTGGTTTTGTGTCACCCACTTGCTAACCTTGTATTGGGAAAGCAACACGTCCAGTATACTTGCTCCGTATATTACCTTTCGGTAAACTACCATCCGGTTGTAAAGGAAAGCGTTGAACAAGCAACTGTTAAGGCAATGTCCCCTGACATTCTTTTAATTATGGTCTATAACGTATTGGATGCAATTACTATCCTTGGTAGGAGCAATAGTAAAGCTCACCCTTATAATTTTTCGGTCTGGCACAAGGTCCTGTCTTTGACCATGCTATGCAACCACCGTTCTTACGGTTGACACCCGATTTGGTTCAGGTGACCTAATGAATTCCAGGTGAATTCCTAGGATTTTACGTTCAAAGGTAATGAACGCACTGAAAATGGGTTTTCAGAAAACAAATCGATTTTAATTTTTGATCAAAATATTTTCTCGTTCAAGCTCGAGTTTAGATATCATTGAATTCCATGAGTTTGAATTCTCAATCTTTAAGGTCAATCTCAAGGATTGAGTAATATCAGTCTTAAAAGCTGATTTTTGATCTTTTAAGGAGATTATCCTTTCTGGGGATCTGATTCATTAGTCTTAAAAAGCTAATTTACACGGTGCCCTCCCCATTTTACGAGACAGATCCTCTCATGATTAGGATAAGTCTGACCACTTGGCGACCCTCTTTTACGCTGAGGTCCGTGGATTTCCTGCTGATTTTAGAGATGACTTTTCTAGGTTTTTCGTCAACCTACAGCTGGTCTGGACGACAACTTCATGACCTAAATCAAGAAGCGCGTTTCTTTTTCGGAAGACTTTACTTCCGTTTAATGATGGAATTGATTCATCGTGTAGATCCATCTTTCTTACAGTAAATCGGGTAAAACTTTTTAGTTTAGTTCAAAGCAAAAGTATTTTCAGTTATTTGTTACAGAAATATGTGACATATGTTTAAAATAACTTGGTAAATTTTCCCACACTTGGCTTTTATTTTCCTTTTTATTGTCCTCTATTCCATTTTAAATGAATTCTAACATTTTGGTTTGTTTCTCAATTTATGTCATTTCCGAGGTAACAATAATTTCGGTGTTAACACCTAGTTTTATCGTTCATAAATATGTATAAACATGATTTTGAGTTCATTTAATTGAAAATTTTGAAAATTTTTACTAGATTTAGGTAGTCAGTATATAAGACTAGGGCTGTTCTTTATTATCAGAGAGTACTAGATTCTAATACAACTACTGCTTTACTAGTATTTCTAATGGTAACCAAGTGTATAAAGTAAAAATTTTAAAATCCGAAAGAATTTAACCCCTTCCCACACTTAAGATCTTGCAATGCCCTCATTTGCAAGAAATCAGTAACAATTTAAGTTATTGAGGGTGATTAGCATAGAAAAATGATTAAATTTTATTAAAGTTTCCAAACATATTGGCGTTTGTTTGCTGAATGATAAATGGTGCATATCATTTGTTCATTCCGTCTTGTTGTTACATCACATTTATTTTTCATCTTGTCGTCAAAATTAGTTGCTTTTACTGAACTTAATGTCAGTCTTTGAAAATGCGTTGTTTTACCCTATTGTTTACATAAGATAAACTGCAAACATATATACATATTTTTTGAAGTTTGGTATATTACCCCACATTCAAAAATTATTAAAATCTAATAATAAAAGTTAGAAAATTATAAAAACTATTACAATATCAACATAAGTGTTAAATGTAGTAACATTACAAAAATAAAATAAATAAAACTAAATAAACTAGGGTTGATACTGATACCAGTAGGGGTTCCATGCATAACCGTATGTGTTATAAAATGCTTCAGCTGGGTTATAAGTAGGATACGGTGGTTGAATCTCTATAGACCAGGGAGGAAATACGGGCTTTGGAGTAGGAATATAGTTTCTACCTACATGTTGGCAATGAGCTATGATGTGGTTTTGATGAACTTGTCAATCTTCAAATGCTCGATGTCTAGCATTTTCATACTCTTGTGAAGCTATAAACCTTTGCATTTCTGTCATTTTATTTCCCCTCCCACATTACCTGGCTGTTGATTTCTCTCAACCTGTGGATGTCTTCCATTATATGGTACTGCGGCGTTATTTCGCCTCTTCAAAACCTTAGCACCATGATATACATTTAAACCAATTGTATCGTGGGGTTCTGGTTCTTCGATTAATAATCCCCCCCCCCCCCCCCCGACTTATATCCATATCGAGATACTCAGCAATTAATGTAATAAATATACCACCTCCTATTATACTGTGCGGTCTCATCCCCCTAACCATAACCAATAAATAATAACCCACACAATAAGGTATACTTACAGCGCTTTGTGGGTCTCGAATACACATGTGGTCAAATAAATCTTGCTCATTTACCTTTTCCTTATTTTTACCTCGATGTGTAATCGAGTTCGCTAGAAACCTGTGAATTACTCTTAACTTAGCTCTATCTATATCCGTATAAGAGTAATTTCCCCCTTTAAATCGGTGATGGCTAGTCATTTGACTCCATACACCATGCGTATCAAAATTTTCATCAATCTTCCTACCATTTAATATCAACCCTTGACAATCGGCAGATGCTAGCTCCTCAGGCGTATATATACGTAAGGCCTGAGCCATGTCTAGTAGAGACATGTGGCACATCGAACCTCCTAACAAAAATCTAATAAAAGTTCGATCGGTTAAACTAGCTACCCGATCATTTATTTCTATACTACACAATAATTCTTCACACCATACTTTATATACAGGTCTACGCATGTTGAATAAACGTACCCAATCGTTAAAAGTAGAATTACCATACCTCTGTGTAAGTAATTCTCTAATTGGCTCGGCCAATTCCACTACCTCTAATGGTTCCCATTCTATTACCCTAGGTACTTCAACAGCTTTAGAATGAAGAGTGTGCAAGCCCTTTGGTATTTTGGATAATCTATCCAACGTCTGTCTAATCTCAAGTTCGGGTGCAAATCTTCCACGTGCATATCTGAAAATGTCATAACTGGATGAGGTATATCTTGTTTGTAATAGTTATCAACATCCTGTTGTTCCGCATTCTCAGGAGGAGCAATGCGAGCTTGGGATGAAGATTCACCCCTTTCAGTCTGCAAAACACATCAAACACAATTTTTGTGCATCCAAATATGCATTAGTGTCAGCAAAATCATCAATCAAAATAATTACAATGACATGTTCAATTTATATCAAACTTATGCTCATTTTCATATTTTTATCAAATCTACACTTTTTCAAATAAGCATATACGAAAATGTTCGCCAAGTTCATAAGCATTCAACTCAAATAACATGTCAAAATAATCATTATTAGCAATTAAACAAGTTTCAAATGGCATTATCTCTCAAAAATCAAGTTCATGAATTTTAGACTTGAAAAAGTCCACTTTAATTCTCAAAAATCATGTTTAGGCTCAAAGTTTGGATCATTTAACTACCTAAACATGTTACACTACTTAATTTAGCAATAATTCATGATAAAAATCGGCCATAACCTGTTTATATCAAAAAGCCGGAAATTGCTCAAGAACACAAACCCTAGATTACTCAAAATTTGAAGTTTAAGGCTTCTAATCATGTTAAATTGCATCAATCTAGGTTATACAAGCATAATACATAAGCAATTTAAACATAATTACACTAAAAAGCATCACAATCGAATTGGGTATAAATTTGTTCAAGAACACTAATTTTCGGATTAAATGGGTGTTTTGATAAAGAAATTACCGTTTTTCTTGAGTAATTCCTTGATAGCATCCTTCTCAACATGATTTTGTGAAAGATTTGATGAAAAATGGCCAAAAATTGCGAATTTGGGAGGCTTTTTCGGGTTTTTTCGCAGAAAAATGAAGAGTGTGTTTTGGGGACTATCTAATCTTGCGTTTTATTTTTTTCTGGAATTTGCATCCTCCGCGAGTCGCGGTGTCTTTTTTTTTTTTTTTTTTAAAGGTTAACTTATAAAACAATTAATTAATTAATTTTAAAATTTTGTTTCCCTTGTTATTTAGGACGAGGTCGTTTCAAAACGATGTCCTAGTCCGTCCCTCGCCAAAATTTTAAAATTTGTCAATTTAAAGCGCGGTTTTAAAAGCAAAGATTTATGGGTTTTTTTTAATGTTTTTGGCATACTTTAATTCAATAAGATTAAAAATAATGATAATAAAAGTTCCCGTCCCTCCCTCGGGTAAAGCAATTTCGGTTCAAAGACCTAGTCTTCAACTCACGACGAATTTTAAAAATCATATTTTTAACTTAGCGAAATAAAGTAAATTTTTGTTTTTAAATTCACACCAAACTTAAATTTAAAATGCATAAAATTAAAAATTCATATTTTTTTAAAAATTAAAAATTCACACCAAACTTATATTATATTTTTGTTTTTATACATACAAACTTATATTAATTTTTTAAATATTTACAATTTTAAATAAGTTTACAATATTAAATTAATATTTATATATTGATTTAAAAAAAACATGGTAAAAATAAAATTTAAAATCTTTTTGGTCTTTTATCCCACTTTAATCAATCAAATATTATCAAAAATATACACCCCTCTTTTCGGTAAAGTAATTTCGATTCCATGACCTAATTTAGCTCATGACGAATTTTTAAAATATTTTGAGTTGATTGATTAAAGATATTTATACCTTATGAATAAACGTTAAATTTCGCAGTGATGTAATAAATTTTTGTATGATATCAATAATTTCGGTCGCAAGACTTAATTTCATCGAATACCAATTTAATACTTTATAGCGAACAAATTAGCGTTTATTATCAAAAGGTTAAAAATAAAAATAAAAATAAAAAAAAATAAAAATGAAAACTATACAAACTTACCTGTGAAATATATTTCTTAGTGATATGCTCTAGCCCACTCATAAGATAGTCGGACTAATTGGTTTTCCATGGCTACATAGGCGTAACCTCGAGCATTCAGTGTTTTTTCTTCTAAACATATGAACGGTCCGTCTCTGCATAAAGTAACAAATTCGGTGTTTGAATAGGTTTGATTATTTGAACATTTACCTTCGTGTGACCATTTTGCGCATTTGTGACATTTTTCAAGGTGTCGTGCTCTTCTTTTCACTGCGGATTTTGATTTTTCTTTACCAAATTGTAATTTATTATCTTCGCATCTGGATTTTTTTCTTACTCCGTCTAATTTTTCTCTGATTACTGATACCAGTTCACTCGGAAGTGTGTCATTATTACGTTTAGTAATCAAAGCGTGTAGCATTAGACCATGGTTTAGTTCACAGGAAGTCTTCATTTCGTAAAAACCTAAAAAAAATAAAAATTCAGAATGGGGGGAGAAGACTAGTTCTTTAGGGTCTGTTAGGGAAAGACCATTCGGGTTCTATTTTTGAGAACTACACGAAAATAGAAAATCTAACTCTAACAGAAATACATATTATCCTTTAAAGACTTGATTCTCCCCACGCTTAGTTAGCTGTGGTATTGAAATTGTGATTAACTTCGTTGTCGACTTCCATCGGACTATCTATGTAATGTTTAACTCTGTGACCATTAACTTTAAATTCAATCCCATTTGAATTTATTAATTCTACTGTTCCGTATGGGAAAACTCTTTTGACTATGAATGGTTCAGACCATCTTGATTTCAATTTTCTAGGAAATAGCTTGAATCGTGAATTAAAAAGAAGAACTCTATCTCCTTCTTTAAATTCTTTTGAACTTCTGATTCTTTTATCATGCCATTTCTTCGTTCTTTCCTTATAGATTAACGAATTTTCGTATGCTTCTTGTCTTAATTCTTCTAATTCGTTTAGTTGACTTAACCGTAGACGTCCGGCTTCATGTAAATCAAGATTACATGTCTTCAAAGCCCAAAATGCTTTGTGTTCAATTTCTACTGGAAGATGACATGCTTTTTCGTAAACGAGTTTGAAAGGTGTGGTTCCAATTGGAGTTTTATAGGCTGTTCTAAAAGCCCATAGTGCATCCTCCAATTTAATGGACCATTCCTTCGGATTTAATCCTATGGTTTCCTCTAGAATACGTTTTAAAGCTCGGTTGGTATTTTCAACTTGTCCACTTGTTTGTGGATGATAAGTGGTGGAGATTTTATGAGTTACTCCATATCTTTTGAGAACTTTCTCAATTTGATTATTACAAAAATGAGTTCCCCGATCACTTATTAAAGCTTTCGGTGTTCCAAACCTTGCAAAAAGACGTTTTAAAAAGTTGACTACAACTCGTGCATCATTAGTTGGGAGAGCTTGTGCTTCCGCCCATTTAGATATATAATCAATGGCTACGAGAATATATAGATTATTATGAGATTTTGGAAATGGACCCATAAAGTCAATACCCCAAATGTCAAATACTTCACATACTTGAATGACATTTTGCGGCATTTCATCACGTTGACTTATTTTTCCGGCCCTTTGACATGCATCACAGGATTTGCAAAGAAGGTGTGCGTCTTTGTAAATTGTAGGCCAATAGAATCCAGCATCGTAAACTTTTCTTGTTGTTAATTGAGGCCCATAATGCCCTCCTGTTGGTCCTGTGTGACAATGGTTTAAAATTTTACTAGCTTCATCTCCGAATACACATCGGCGTATTATTCCACCGGGACAACTTTTAAACAGATGTGGATCTTCCCAGAAATAGTGTTTTATATCACTAAAGAATTTCTTTCATTTTTGGGACGACAATCCTTTTTCAAGGAATCCACAAATTAAGTAGTTTGCATAGTCTGCAAACCATGGGATTTCATTATAATCTATCTTCAATAGATATTCATCAGGAAAGTTATCTTGTATGGTCGATTCATTTAGAACTTCTAATTCAGGATTTTCAAGACGAGAAAGATGATCGGCTGCGAGATTTTCTGCTCCTCTTTTATCTCGGATTTCAATATCGAACTCTTGTAAGAGTAAGATCCAACGGATTAATCTTGGTTTGGCATCTTGTTTCTAAAATAAGTATCTAAGAGCAGAATGGTCGGTATAGACCACCGTTTTAGCTAGAACGAGATATGATCGAAATTTGTCAAAAGCAAAGACAATAGCAAGGAGTTCTTTTTCAGTGGTTGTGTAATTCGTTTGTGCTCCTTGTAACGTCTTACTAGCATAATAAATATGTTGAAATCGTTTTTCAATCCTTTGTCCTAAAACGGCTCCCATTGCAAAATCACTTGCATCGCACATTAGTTCAAACAGTAAATTCCAATTTGGAGTTATCGTGATCGACGCATTAGTGAGTTTCTCTTTAAGAATATTAAAAGATTTGATACATTCATCTGAAAAGATGAATGGAGCATCCTTTTCTAGGAGTTTATTCATAGGAGTTGCAATTTTAGAAATATCTTTTATGAAACGTAACCGGCATGCCCTAGAAAACTCCTAACTCCTCTAACATTGGTGGGATGTGGAAGTTTAGCAATTACATCTACTTTATCTCTATCCACTTCAATTCCTTCTTTTGAAATTTTATGTCCAAGAACGATGCCTTCTTTAACCATGAAATGGCATTTCTCCCAATTAAGTACTAGATTTGATTGTTCACATCTAATAAGCATTCGTTCAAGATTAGCTAGACATGTTTCAAAAGTATCACCGAAGACTGAAAAGTCATCCATGAAAACTTCCATGTATTCTTCTATCATGTCGTGAAAAATCGCCATCATGCACCTTTGAAAGGTTGCAGGGGCGTTACAAAGTCCAAATGGCATACGTTTGTAAGCAAAAGTACCATAAGGGCACGTGAACGTGGTTTTTTCTTGGTCCTCGGGTGCTATTGGAATTTGGAAATATCCGAAAAAACCATCAAGAAAACAATAGTAACTGTTTCCGGCTAATCTTTCCAACATTTGATCAATAAAAGGTAAGGGAAAGTGATCTTTTCTGGTGGCGTCATTTAATTTTCTATAATCAATACATACACACCATCCTGTTACAGTCCTAGTAGAAATAAGCTCATTTTTTTCATTTTTAATAACAGTCATGCCACCCTTCTTAGGCACGCATTGAACTGGGCCTACCCATAGACTATCAAAAAATTGGATAAATTAAACCTGCATCTAGCAGTTTAATAATTTCTTTCTTAACAACATCTTGCATATTCGGATTTAGTCTTCGTTGGCATTGCACATACGTTTTATGACCTTCTTCCATAAGAATTTTATGTGTGCAATACGAAGGACTTATTCCTTTAATATCATGAATTTTCCATGCAATGGCTGGTTTATGAGCTTTTAACACAGAAATGAGTTGAGATTTTTCATTTTCAGTAAGAGGAGACGATATTATTACAGGTAATTCAGATTCACCATGTAAATAAGCGTATTCCAAATGGTTTGGAAGTGGCTTTAACTCTAATGTCGGAGGTTCTTCTATCGATGATTTATATCGATATCTGTTTTCTTCTTTTAGCATTTGAATTTCTTCTGTTGTTGGTTCATATCCATTAGCCATTAGTGTAGCTAACATTTCAGTTTCATCAATTGGTTCATTACCTTCTCCTAAAGAACATTCTCCCGTTCCTTGTAATTCTGGAAATTCTTCTAGCAATTCTGCATGTGAATCTATAGTTTGAATATAATAACATGTATCATCTGCAGATTGCGGTTGTTGCATTGCTTTATCAACTAAAAAGGTAACACTCACATCCTCTATACTTAGGGTCAATTTCTTACCAAACACGTCTATCATTGCTTTAGCCGTGTTTAAGAATGGTCTTCCTAATAAGAGAGGAACTTGTGAATCTTCTTCCATGTCCAGAACAACAAAATCTACTGGAAATGCTAAAGTACCAACTTTAACTAGCATGTTCTCCATTATCCCTCTAGGATATTTTATTGATCTATCGGCTAGTTGTATGCTTATTCTCGTTGGTTTCAATTCCAAGGTCTAGTTTAGCGTATAGTGAATACGGCATTAAATTTATACTAGCACCTAAGTCTGCCAATGCTTCTATTGAACTAAGACTACCCAGAAAACATGGAATTGTGAAACTTCCTGGATCAGATAATTTTTTTGGTATCTTATTCAACAGCACTGCTGAACAATTAGCATTCATAATAACGGCAGAGAGTTCTTCCATTTTCTTTCTATTTGAGATTAAATCTTTCAGAAATTTAGCATATCTAGGCATTCCTGAAATTACATCAATGAAAGGAAGATTGACATTTATTTGTTTAAACATATCCAAAAATTTGGATTGCTCGGCTTCAAGTTTCTCTTTTTTCATCTTACTCGGGTAATGAAGTGGTGGTTGGTATGGTTTAACATAAGGTTTAGCCTTAACTGTGTTATCTTCATTAACCTTTTCAACTACCGGTTATGTTTCCTTATCTTGTTCAGATTGTGGTTCTTGTGGAGTAGGAATAGCTTCATCAGAAATTACAGGTATTTCAGGTGGTTTAAGTGTTGTACCACTTCTTGTGGTAATGGCTTTAGCTGTTTCATTCCGGGGGTTAGCATTTGTATCACTAGGTAGACTTCCCGGTTTTCTTTCACCTATTAACCTTGCTAGGTTACTCACTTCTTGTTCCAAATTTTGAATAGAAGCTTGTTGATTTCTAAATGGTTGAGCATTTTGTTCATTAGTTTGTTTCTGAGATGTGAAAAACTGCGTTTGAGTTTCAACTAGCTTCGTCATCATATCTTCTAAATTCGGCTTTTTATCATCGGATTGTGGTGGTTTGTTTTGAAAATTAGGTCTTTGCTGGTTGTAAGTATTGTTGGATACTTGTTGATTACTAGGACATTGTTGGTTGTTGTATGGAACATTTCGATTATAATTCTGGTTTTGATTGTAAATTGGTCTTGGCGGTTGATAATTATTCTGATAATTATTTCCAGGCCTTTGGTTTATGTATAAAATATTCTCTCTTTGTTCCATTGTTAGTTCAATACTGAGACAATCTTTTGTCAAATGTGGTCCTCCACATTGCTCACAATTAATTCGTATTGAGTGAATATCTTTAGTCATCTTTTCCATTCGTCTCTCGACAGCATCTATCTTTGCAGAAATGGAATCTAAGTCATGGCTAGAATCGGCTCTAGCTGCTTTAGATGATCTACGATATCTTTTTCTTTGTGCCACTCATGTGAGTGGGAAGCAGTGTTATCAATAATTTTGTAAGCATCAGTTTCTGTTTTCTTCATAATAGAACCACCAGCTGCTATATCGATGTCTTTCCTTGTAGTGATGTCGCATCCTTGGTAGAATATTTGTACTATTTGACAGGTGTCTAAACCATGTTGCGGACATCCTCTTAATAACTTTCCAAATCTTGTCCACGCCTCATATAGAGTTTCATTCGGTTTCTATGTGAACGTAACAATTTCTGCTTGAAGTCTTACGGCTTTAGATGCCGGAAAGAATTGTTTAAGAAATTTTTCAACTAAAACATCCCATGTATCAATCGCCCCTTCAGGTAATGATTCCAACCAATCTTTGGCATCTCCCTTTAAAGTCCAGGGAAATAACATGAGATATATCTGTTCATCCTCAACTTCTCGGATTTTAAATAGTGTGCAGATCCTATTAAAGGTACGAAGATGTTCATTTGGATCTTCCTTCGGCGCACCACTAAATTGGCATTGATTAGTCACCATGTGTAGAATTTGTCCTTTGATTTCATAATCTGGCGCATTAATGTCTGGATGAGTAATTGCGTGACCTTGGCCAGTGCGTTTAGCTCTCATTCGGTCTTCCATACTTAAAGGTTCCAGATTTTCCATGATTGAATTTGTTGAATTTGAATCACTAGAGGATTCTGATTTAATGGTTCGTTCCTCAACAATCTCTGTTTGAATGATTGGTGGTTCCGGAGAAAAAATTAATGGTTCAGGATCTATGAATTGTCCCTGAATATTCTCCGGATTCTCAATTGTGAGGTCGGGTTCAAAGAATGGATTATCGGAAATTTGAATTGGAGTACTTGGTCGACTGGATGACGATTCTAAAGAAAAATCAACGGTGACAATATTAGATAGATGTCTTGATCTGGTTACAGGTGGTGAACGTACAAAAGGTGGTGAACGTCTTGCTCGGAGCATTCAATGAATATCCTATTAGTTTTTAAAAGGAAAGAAAAATTATATAAGTTATCCAATTAATAGACTTTTCTGATTTTGCCCACGTTTCGAATAGCCAAAAGATGCAGCAGAGGGGCAGGATTCGTTTGGTCTCAATATAATTGAGTACTGTTTGGCTCCAATAACCCGGTCCACGTACAAATCCAACTATTACTACGAACCAGAAAATTTTGATATCTATCAATTTAACCACTTAAAATAAATTTTCGTAATTTAAAGAAATTTAGAGAAGAAGTAGAAAAATTCTAAGTCCTAAAAACTAGAATGGCGAGAAATAAGAAAGAAAAAGAGCGCGTCGGAAAAGGTCGAAAAAGAAAAGGGTTGAAAAATAAAAGGCGTCGAAAAATAAGAAAGAAAAAGAGTGACTTATAAAACTTTAAAACACTCGACTAACCCAACCTTATTATTATCACTAACTTAAAATTAAAATTGCAAATTGAGATTACTAATTGGAGTGATAATTGATACATAGGTAAAAGGCATCGAAAATTAAAAATAAGAAAGTAGCGCGTTGAAACTTAAAAAGGAACTAAAAACTAAAAAAATAAAAGTTGCGTCTAAAAATATTAAAGCTTACAAGTAAAACTATATCCCAAATGGCAATATCTTAAAAAGGTACTAAAATTTAAAAATGGCGTCGCAAAATTCTAGAGCACCTAAATCTTAGTCTAAAGAAAAAGCACTTAAGGGATTTTACGGCAAAGCCTAAAAATCTATAAATAAAAATAACTAAGGCAAAAACTATGACTTAGAACTAAAAAAAAGAGCGAAAAATACAAATATTACGCTAAAACAATTAAAAGGAACAAAATATAAAAATAAACTAAAAATTGTAAAAATTACAATTTTTATAAAAATATTATTTTTATATTATTTATTTTATAAAACTATTAAGTTTATATAAATTAAATAACTAATTAAAACTAAATAATACAAAATAATAATAAAAACTAAATTAAAACACTAACCTAATTAGGGTTATAATTAAAAAAATAAAAATAATAATTACTCCGTATTTAATGCAGTTTAGGGTTTCTGCGTGACCTGTCTGGGCGGCTCCGCGAGTCACGGTGAACCCAGTTCAAAACCCCCGCAAGTCGCGGAGATTGTATTTTCAACGTGTACCAGGTTCAAATTTGACAGGTTCAGTTTTTATTATATTTTTTTATATTTTTCTGTTTTATATTTTCTGTTTTAATAATTAAATAAAATATTTATATAAATTAAATAAAAACTTATGTTTTAAAAACTAAAATAAAAATAGAAATACTTTATAATTTTATAAAAATCTTAAAAATAGATTTATATATATATATATATATATATATATATATATATATATATATATATATATATATATATATATATATATATATATATATATTTTTTTTTGGTTTTTATTTTTATTTTTATTTTTGATATTTAAAAAAATGTATTTTTACAAAAACTAAATAAAACTTAATAATTTTTTTTTTCGTGTGTGGCGTTTCGCTTCGTCATTCCCCGGCAGCGGCGCCAAAAATACTTGATGTGCGCAGAGGTGTATATGAAATAGCTTTATTTTTAAAACGAAAAACTATTAAATACGATACAATTTTACACAAGATATTTATTTATTTATAGAATGGATATACTTAAACCTTGCTACAACACTTATAGGTAGTGTACCTAATCGTACAGTAGTGTAGGTTTTAGTAAGTCCGGTTCGTTCCACAGGGAATCTTTTAAACAAAGCTTAACGCTATATTAGTTTTAATTTATAAAAAAATACAAATATATATAAGTAATATTATTATTAAAAAGGGGGGTTTTTACCGTTTAATGACCGGTTTGTCGATTTTTAAACTTTAGTCGCAGTTAAAACCTAATGTAAAATATTAAATAAATAAAAGACTAAATTTAAAGCGTAAAGTAAATAACGATAATGAAATTGCGATAAATAAAAGTGCGATAAAATAAAATTGCGATAATTAAAAAGTACGATAATTAAAAGTGCAATTAAATACAATGATAATAAATAAAAGTGCGATAATTAGAAGTGCAATTAAATATGAAAATAAAGGAATTATATATGAAATAAAAGAATTATGCTTATTTAAACTTCCGTAATCATGATGTTTGACGTGTTGATTTTAGTTTTATGCCCATGGGTTAATTGTCCTTTATCCTGGATTATTTAATATGTCTGTCTGGTTTTTGTCCATAACAGTCCATCGGTCATAAATTTAAGGTGCGAGTGTCCTCGTCAAATTATCCTTATACCCGAAGTCAAATATTCCAACTAATTGGGGACTTAAACTGTAACAAGGTTTTATTACATTGTTTAATAATTACACCAGGTTATCGACTGCGTGTAACCCAAGGTTTTAATGCTTTGTTATCAATTATGCCAAGTGTCCTTGTACATAATTTCACCCCAGTTTTAATAACTCCATAGACTATTAATTCATTCCCGTGTCCGGTTAAATGAACGATTATTCGTACATAAAAATATCCCGCCCATCGTGTCCGATCGAGTGTATATGGTTATTTATAGGGACGTCCAATTGCAAATCTTTATATTAAAATTAACAAACTATCATTTAGTTAAACAAATATAAAGCCCATTAATAGCCCATAGTCTAATTTTCACAAGTGTCGTTCTTTTGTCCAAACCCCAATTATGGTACAAAGCCCAATTACCCAATTTTAGTATTTAGCCCAACATCATGATTACTTCGATTTAAATAAGCATAATAATAATTTATCTATGAGACATTAATGTAAAAAGGTTGAACATAACTTACAATGATTAAAAATAGCGTAGCGTTACACGGACAGAATTTTGACTTACACCCTTACAACATTCGCTAACATACCCTTATTATTAGAATTAAAATTAAAATTAAAATTAAAATTATAATAATATATATATATATATATATATATATATATATATATATATATATATATATATATATATATATATATATATATATATATATATATATATATATATATATATATATATTACGTATGAATGAGGAGAAGAAAAAGATGTGTAAAACGTTTAGAATGCGCGAGCTTTTATAGGCATTTTTATCCAGGACAGCTCCGCGAGTTGCAGCATTTTTACACTACAAACTCCGCGAGTCGCGGAGTTCGTAAATCCAGCTCACACAAGTTTGGATCCTAGTCTGCCGACGGTTTTATTATATAAATATAATATATATATATATAATTTATATAATTAATTATATATTATATTATATTAATATACATAGTTAACTTGTAATTTTTAGTCCGTTGCGTCGAGCGTTGAGAGTTGACTCTGGTCCCGGTTCCGGATTTTCGAACGTCCTTGAGTACAATTTAATATCTTGTACTTTGCGTTTTGAATCTTGTACTCTTGTAATTCTGAGACGTTTCTTATCAATAATTGGAACCTCTTTGATTGTATTTTGTACTTTTGAGCTTTTTGGTCGTTTGCGTCTTCAATTCGTCGAATCTATCTTTTGTCTTCACCTTTTATTATTTAACCGAATATCACTTGTAAATAGGACAATTGCAACTAAAAGCTTGTCTTTCTTGAGGAATAATGCTATGAAATATATGTTCGTTTTTAGCATTATCAGCATATCATATCGTACTCCGAGTTGAAGCACATGTAGAAGTTTTGAATAAAACTGTTGTGCGCATCAAGCGCAGAAATTTTGGAGAATTCGCGGCGAAGCTCGCCGGGGATTGCTAACTCCATTTGTTGGCACAGATCCAGAGCAGCGCCAGCTGATGCATAAGTATATCCTGATAGACCATCGATCCGCACCCCATAAGTGTAGTGACCTGAACTTTTCCATGTTTATATATATTAATTGAGATTGATATTTACATGATTAAATGTTTCCAACATGTTAAGCAATCAAACTTGTTAAGACTTGATTAATTGAAATATGTTTCATATAGACAATTGACCACCCAAGTTGACCGGTGATTCACGAACGTTAAAACTTGTAAAAACTATACGATGACATATATATGGTTATATATATAGTTAACATGTTTTTATTATAAGTATGTATCTCATTAGGTATTTTAACAATGAGTTATATACATAAAAATGAGACTATTAATTTAAGAAACTCGAAAACGATATATATAACGATTATCGTTATAACAACGTCTTACTAGGTACATATGAATCATATTAAGATATTGATACACTTGGTTAATTATGTTAAATGATAAGTAAATATATTATTAAGTGTATTAACAATGAAATACATATGTAAAAATAAGACTACTAACTTAATGATTTCGAAACGAGACATATATGTAACGATTATCGTTGTAACGACATTTAACTGTATATACATCATACTAAGATATATTATATATCATAATATCATGATAATATAATAATTTAACATCTCATTTGTTATAATAAACAATGGGTTAACAACATTCAACAAGATCGTTAACCTAAAGGTTTCAAAACAACATTTACATGTAACGACTAACGATGACTTAACGACTCAGTTAAAATGTATATACATCTAGTGTTTTAATATGTATTCATACACTTTTGAAAGACTTCAAGACACTTATCAAAATACTTCTACTTAACAAAAATGCTTACAATTACATCCTCGTTCAGTTTCATCAACAATTCTACTCGTATGCACCCGTATTCGTACTCGTACAATACACAGCTTTTAGATGTATGTACTATTGATATATACACTCCAATGATCAGCTCTTAGCAGCCCATGTGAGTCACCTAACACATGTGGGAACCATCATTTGGCAACTAGCATGAAATATCTCATAAAATTACAAAAATATGAGTAATCATTCATGACTTATTTACATGAAAACAAAATTACATATCCTTTATATCTAATCCATACACCAACGACCAAAAACACCTACAAACACTTTCATTCTTCAATTTTCTTCATCTAATTGATCTCTCTCAAGTTCTATCTTCAAGTTCTAAGTGTTCTTCATATATTTTACAAGTTCTAGTTACATAAAATCAAGAATACTTTCAAGTTTGCTAGCTCACTTCCAATCTTGTAAGGTGATCATCCAACCTCAAGAAATCTTTGTTTCTTACAGTAGGTTATCATTCTAATACAAGGTAATAATCATATTCAAACTTTGGTTCAATTTCTATAACTATAACAATCTTATTTCAAGTGATGATCTTACTTGAACTTGTTTTCGTGTCATGATTCTGCTTCAAGAACTTCGAGCCATCCAGGGATCCGTTGAAGCTAGATCCATTTTTCTATTTTCCAGTAGGTTTATCCAAGGAACTTAAGGTAGTAATGATGTTCATAACATCATTCGATTCATACATATAAAGCTATCTTATTCGAAGGTTTAAACTTGTAATCACTAGAACATAGTTTAGTTAATTCTAAACTTGTTCGCAAACAAAAGTTAATCCTTCTAACTTGACTTTTAAAATCAACTAAACACATGTTCTATATCTATATGATTTTCTAACTTAATGATTTAAAACCTGGAAACACGAAAAACACCGTAAAACCAGATTTACGCCGTCGTAGTAACACCGCGGGCTGTTTTGGGTTAGTTAATTAAAAACTATGATAAACTTTGATTTAAAAGTTGTTATTCTGAGAAAATGATTTTTATTATGAACATGAAACTATATCCAAAAATTATGGTTAAACTCAAAGTGGAAGTATGTTTTCTAAAATGGCCATCTAGACGTCGTTCTTTCGACTGAAATGACTACCTTTACAAAAACGACTTGTAACTTATTTTTCTGACTATAAACCTATACTTTTTCTGTTTAGATTCATAAAATAGAGTTCAATATGAAACCATAGCAATTTGATTCACTCAAAACGGATTTAAAATGAAGAAGTTATGGGTAAAACAAGATTGGATAATTTTTCTCATTTTAGCTACGTGAAAATTGGTAACAAATCTATTCCAACCATAACTTATTCAACTTGTATTGTATATTATGTAATCTTGAGATACCATAGACACGTATACAATATTTCGACCTATCATGTCGACACATCTATATATATTTCGGAACAACCATAGACACTCTATATGTGAATGTTGGAGTTAGCTATACTGGGTTGAGGTTGATTCCAAAATATATATAGTTTGAGTTGTGATCAATACTGAGATACGTATACACTGGGTCGTGGATTGATTCAAGATAATATTTATCGATTTAATTCTGTACATCTAATGGTGGACAACTAGTTGTTGGTTACTAACGAGGACAGCTGACTTAATAAACTTAAAACATCAAAATATATTAAAAGTGTTGTAAATATATTTTGAACATACTTTGATATATATGTATATATTGTTATAGGTTCGTGAATCAACCAGTGGCCAAGTCTTACTTCCCGACGAAGTAAAAATCTGTGAAAGTGAGTTATAGTCCCACTTTTAAAATCTAATATTTTTGGGATGAGAATACATGCAGGTTTTATAAATGATTTACAAAATAGACACAAGTACGTGAAACTACATTCTATGGTTGAATTATCGAAATCGAATATGCCCCTTTTTATTAAGTCTGGTAATCTAAGAATTAGGGAACAGACACCCTAATTGACGCGAATCCTAAAGATAGATCTATCGGGCCCAACAAGCCCCATCCAAAGTACCGGATGCTTTAGTACTTCGAAATTTATATCATATCCGAAGGGTGTCCCGGAATGATGGGGATATTCTTATATATGCATCTTGTTAATGTCGGTTACCAGGTGTTCACCATATGAATGATTTTTATCTCTATGTATGGGATGTGTATTGAAATATGAAATCTTGTGGTCTATTATTATGATTTGATATATATAGGTTAAACCTATAACTCACCAACATTTTTGTTGACGTTTTAAGCATGTTTATTCTCAGGTGATTATTAAGAGCTTCCGCTGTCGCATACTTAAATAAGGACGAGATTTGGAGTCCATGCTTGTATGATATTGTGTAAAAACTGCATTCAAGAAACTTATTTTGTTGTAACATATTTGTATTGTAAACCATTATGTAATGGTCGTGTGTAAACAGGATATTTTAGATTATCATTATTTGATAATCTACGTAAAGCTTTTTAAACCTTTATTGATGAAATAAAGGTTATGGTTTGTTTTAAAATGAATGCAGTCTTTGAAAAACGTCTCATATAGAGGTCAAAACCTCGCAACGAAATCAATTAATATGGAACGTTTTTAATCAATAAGAACGGGTCATTTCAGTTGGTATCCGAGCGTTGGTCTTAGAGAACCATAATTTTGCATTAGTGTGTCTTATCGAGTTTGTTAGGATGCATTAGTGAGTCTGGACTTCGACCGTGTTTACTTGAAAAATGTTTGCTTAACAAATTTTGTTGGAAACTATATATTTTTAACATGTGAATATTATGTGATATATTAATCTCTTAACGCGTTTGATATTATGTGATAGATGTCTACCTCTAGAACAAGTCCCATTGACTCACCTAATAATAATGAAGAGTCAAATGTAAATTGGAATGATTCGTGGACTGATTCAAAAGTTCCCGAAGAGAAACCGGAAGAAGAGTCGGAACCGGAAGAAGAATCGGAACCGGAAGAAGAATCGGAACCGGATGAAGAAATAGAACCGGTGGGGGAAATAATAAAACGGTTAAGTAAAAGAAAATCCTCAACCAACCGACCAAGGTTAATTATGGTCAATGGTGTTTTCGCCAAGGAAGCAAAATATTGGGAGGATTACCAATTCTCCGATGAATCGGATTCCGACGAGAATTCCGATGATGTTATAGAAATTACCCCAACTGAATTTAAAAAGGCAAAAGAAAATAATAAGGGAAAGGGCATAAAAATAGAGAAATCTAATTCTAACCCCGATGAACTTTATATGTATCGTCAACCCCCGAAGTCCTTAAGTTGTAACAATGACCCGGGAACCTCTAAACCACCAGGTTTTTCTAAACCAATGTGGATTATGACGGCTCGTATTAGGGGAACATCATATATCCCTAGAAACTTGGCAAAACGAACCAAAACCGAAGAAGAAGAAACAAGCGAGTCGGAATAAGATAGTTGTATTCGTGTGGTGTAATATATGTAATATAGTGTGCTTATGCTTTATGATATATGTAAAAATTGCTTGTATTAATAAGTATTTTTATTTTTATGAATCTAACTCTTGTCTATTTTACAGTATAAAAACACAAAATGGATAGACAACCCAATATTTTAAGAGACCTACCCGGAGACATGATTGATGAAATCCTGTCTAGAGTCGGTCAGAATTCCTCGGCACAACTATTTAAGGCGAGATCAGTTTGTAAGACATTCGAAGAATGTTCCAAGAATGTCTTGGTTTATAAGAGACTTTCGTCTGAAAGATGGGGGATATCACATTGGGAAACCCATAAGTTACGATGTGTTTACTTTGACGCATATATTGCGGGAAACCCAAATGCTATTTTACGCAACGGGTTAAGAAATTATTTTGACTCAATGTATCCGAATATAGGACTTCATGATTTAGAAAAAGCGGCTAACATGCAACATAAAGAAGCATGCTATGCTTATGGATTAGTAATGTTCGCTTCTCACCAAAGTGAGAACAAGAACATCGGGCTACAACTATTAAACAAAACGTTCCCACAAGTGACGGAGTCGGTAATTGGGGTAAGAAATGAGGTTTTTAGATTGTTACGGGACTGTTGGACATTACGTAACCCTCGTCCCTTTGACGACGTTACAACACGCTGTCTTATCAACGGCCATAACGGTTATGTTCCACAAGACCAAGGATGGGAAGTAATCCTAGTAAAACCAGAATGCATGACTTGTTTCTGGACGTATGAATTACGTGTCTTTATTGCCTTTGCTGAACGACTTGTGTACTAGCTAGAATTATCTTCACAACCATCTTGTATCAAATTTATTGTGTGCTATATTTCATGCTATATGTAAAATAAGCGGTATTGTAAGTTTGTAAAATATTGTGTAAAAGTTTGAACGCGAAATATTATTATAATCAGTTTTTCATATAGAATTGTAGTAGTTGAATTGTATATTAGCTACTAAGTATGAACTACCCGAATTTAAACTTATAAAACGCTAATATGAAGAAAAAGCTTTTATAAATGAGTTCATATTATGCTACGAAATACTATTAACTACTCTTAATATTCTGTATAATTAACTTGTTCCATTTGACTATTTTGAAGGAAATGGCACCGACTACTCGACACACCGTGAATATGAATGAAGAGGAATTCCGTACTTTTATAGCTTCAAACATAGCCGCAGTACAGGCTGTGCTACATACCAACAATAACATTGGATCTAGCAGTACAGGAAATCGTGTATGATGCACCTACAAAGAATTCACTGCCTGCAAACCTTTGGAATTTGATGGAACCGAAGGACCGATTGGATTGAAACGGTGGACCGAGAAGGTCGAATCGGTGTTTGCCATAAGTAAGTGTACTGAAGAGGACAAAGTGAAGTACGCTACGCATACCTTCACAGGTTCTGCGTTAACATGGTGGAATACCTATCTAGAGCAAGTAGGACAAGACGATGCGTACGCACTACCGTGGTCAGCATTCAAGCACTTGATGAACGAGAAGTACCGTTCCAGAACCGAGGTCAATAAGCTCAAGACAGAACTTAGAGGGTTACGAACCCAAGGATTTGATATTACCACGTACGAAAGACGATTCACAGAATTGTGCCTATTGTGTCCGGGAGCATTCGAAGATGAGGAAGAGAAGATCGACGCGTTTGTGAAAGGATTACCAGAAAGAATCCAAGAAGATATAAGTTCACACGAGCCCGCCTCTATACAACAGGCATGTAGAATGGCTCACAAACTAGTGAATCAGATTGAAGAAAGAATTAAAGAACAGACTGCTGAAGAGGCCAATGTGAAGCAAGTCAAAAGAAAGTGGGAGGAAAACGGTGATAAGAATCACCAATACAACAACAACAGCAATTACAACAATAATCGCAACAATTATCCCAACAATCGCAACATCAATCGCAACTACAACAACAACAACAACAACAACAACAACAACAACAACTACAACAATCATCCCAACAACTATAATAACCGCAACAACAACAACAATCAGAAGCAGCTATGCCAAAGGTGTGAAAAGTATCACTCGGGGTTCTGCACCAAATTTTGCAACAAGTGTAAAAGAAATGGTCATAGCGCGGCGAAGTGTGAGGTCTACGGACCAGGGGTTAATAGAACGAAAGGAACAAATGGTGTCGGAACGAGTAATGGCGGAGCAAGTAGTGTCGGAGCAAGTTATGCCAATGTAGTTTGTTATAAATGTGGAAAACCGAGCCACATTATTAGAAATTGCCCGAACCAGGAGAACACGAATGGACAAGGCCGCGGAAGAGTTTTCAATATTAATGCGGCAGAGGCACAGGAAGACCCGGAGCTTGTTACGGGTACGTTTCTTATTGACAATAAATCTGCTTACGTTTTATTTGATTCGGGTGCGGATAAAAGCTATATGAGTAGAGATTTTTGTGCTAAATTAAGTTGTCCATTGACGCCTTTGGATAGTAAATTTTTACTCGAATTAGCAAATGGTAAATTAATTTCAGCAGATAATATATGTCGGAATCGAGAAATTAAACTGGTTAGCGAAACATTTAAGATTTATTTGATACCAGTAGAGTTAGGGAGTTTTGATGTGATAATCGGTATGGACTGGTTGAAAGAAGTGAAAGCAGAGATCGTCTGTTACAAAAATGCAATTCGCATTATACGAGAAAAAGGAAAACCCTTAATGGTGTACGGAGAAAAGGGCAACACGAAGCTACATCTTATTAGTAATTTGAAGGCATAAAAACTAATAAGAAAAGGTTGCTATGCTGTTCTAGCACACGTCGAGAAAGTACAAACTGAAGAAAAGGGCATCAATGATGTTCCCATTGCAAAAGAATTTCCCGATGTATTTCCGAAAGAATTACCGGGATTACCCCCACATCGATCTGTTGAATTTCAAATAGATCTTGTACCAGGAGCTGCACCAATAGCTCGTGCTCCTTACAGACTCGCACCCAGCGAGATGAAAGAACTGCAAAGCCAATTACAAGAACTTTTAGAGCGTGGTTTCATTCGACCAAGCACATCACCGTGGGGAGCTCCTGTTTTGTTTGTCAAGAAGAAAGATGGTACATTCAGGTTGTGTATCGACTACCGAGAGTTGAACAAACTTACCATCAAGAACCGCTACCCACTACCGAGAATCGACGACTTATTTGATCAACTACAAGGCTCGTCTGTTTATTCAAAGATTGACTTACGTTCCGAGTATCATCAAATGCGGGTGAAAGAAGATGATATTCCAAAGACTGCTTTCAGAACACGTTACGGTCATTACGAGTTTATGGTCATGCCGTTTGGTTTAACTAATGCACCAGCTGTGTTCATGGACCTTATGAACCGAGTGTGTGGACCATACCTTGACAAGTTTGTCATTGTTTTCATTGATGACATACTTATTTACTCAAAGAATGACCAAGAACACGGTGAACATTTGAGAAAGGTGTTAGAAGTATTGAGGAAGGAAGAATTGTACGCTAAGTTTTCAAAGTGTGCATTTTGGTTGGAAGAAGTTCAATTCCTCGGTCACATAGTGAACAAAGAAGGTATTAAGGTGGATCCGGCAAAGATAGAAACTGTTGAAAAGTGGGAAACCCCGAAAACTCCGAAACACATACGCCAGTTTTTAGGACTAGCTGGTTACTACAGAAGGTTCATCCAAGATTTTTCCAGAATAGCAAAACCCTTGACTGCATTAACGCATAAAGGGAAGAAATTTGAATGGAATGATGAACAAGAGAAAGCGTTTCAGTTATTGAAGAAAAAGCTAACTACGGCACCTATATTGTCATTGCCTGAAGGGAATGATGATTTTGTGATTTATTGTGACGCATCAAAGCAAGGTCTCGGTTGTGTATTAATGCAACGAACGAAGGTGATTGCTTATGCGTCTAGACAATTGAAGATTCGCGAACAAAATTATACGACGCATGATTTGGAATTAGGAGCGGTTGTTTTTGCATTAAAGACTTGGAGGCACTACTTATATGGGGTCAAAAGTATTATATATACCGATCACAAAAGTCTTCAACACATATTTAATCAGAAACAACTGAATATGAGGCAGCTTAGGTGGATTGAATTGTTGAATGATTACGACTTTGAGATTCGTTACCACCCGGGGAAGGCAAATGTGGTAGCCGATGCCTTGAGTAGGAAGGACAGAGAACCCATTCGAGTAAAATCTATGAATATAATGATTCATAATAACCTTACTACTCAAATAAAGGAGGCGCAACAAGGAGTTTTAAAAGAGGGAAATTTAAAGGATGAAATACCCAAAGGATCGGAGAAGCATCTTAATATTCAGGAAGACGGAACCCGGTATAGGGCTGAAAGGATTTGGGTACCAAAATTTGGAGATATGAGAGAAATGGTACTTAGAGAAGCTCATAAAACCAGATACTCAATACATCCTGGAACGGGGAAGATGTACAAGGATCTCAAGAAACATTTTTGGTGGCCGGGTATGAAAGCCGATGTTGCTAAATACGTAGGAGAATGTTTGACGTGTTCTAAGGTCAAAGCTGAGCATCAGAAACCATCAGGTCTACTTCAACAACCCGAAATCCCAGAATGGAAATAGGAAAACATTACCATGGATTTCATTACTAAATTGGCAAGGACTGCAAGTGGTTTTGATACTATTTGGGTAATAGTTGATCGTCTCACCAAATCAGCACACTTCCTGCCAATAAGAGAAGATGACAAGATGGAGAAGTTAGCACGACTGTATTTGAAGGAAGTCGTCTCCAGACATGGAATACCAATCTCTATTATCTCTGATAGGGATGGCAGATTTATTTCAAGATTCTGGCAGACATTACAGCAAGCATTAGGAACTCGTCTAGACATGAGTACTGCCTATCATCCACAAACTGATGGGCAGAGCGAAAGGACGATACAAACGCTTGAAGACATGCTACGAGCATGTGTTATTGATTACGGAAACAGTTGGGATCGACATCTACCGTTAGCAAAATTTTCCTACAACAACAGCTACCATTCAAGCATTGAGATGGCGCCATTTGAAGCACTTTATGGTAGAAAGTGCAGGTCTCCAATTTGTTGGAGTGAAGTGGGGGATAGACAGATTACGGGTCCGGAGATTATACAAGAAACTACCGAGAAGATCATCCAAATTCAACAACGGTTGAAAACCGCCCAAAGTCGACAAAAGAGCTACGCTGACATTAAAAGAAAAGATATAGAATTTGAAATTGGAGAGATGGTCATGCTTAAAGTTGCACCTTGGAAAGGCGTTGTTCGATTTGGTAAACGAGGGAAATTAAATCCAAGGTATATTGGACCATTCAAGATTATTGATCGTGTCGGACCAGTAGCTTACCGACTTGATTTACCTCAACAACTTGCGGCTGTACATAACACTTTCCACGTCTCGAATTTGAAGAAATGTTTTGCTAAAGAATATCTCACTATTCCGTTAGATGAAATCCAAATCAACGAAAAACTTCAATTCATCGAAGAACCCGTCGAAATAATGGATCGTGAGGTTAAAAGACTTAAGCAAAACAAGATACCAATTGTTAAGGTTCGATGGAATGCTCGTAGAGGACCCGAGTTCACCTGGGAGCGTGAAGATCAGATGAAGAAGAAATACCCGCATCTATTTCCAGAAGATTCGTCAACACCTTCAACAGCTTAAAATTTCGGGACGAAATTTATTTAACGGGTAGGTACTGTAGTGACCCGAACTTTTCCATGTTTATATATATTAATTGAGATTGATATTTACATGATTAAATGTTTCCAACATGTTAAGCAATCAAACTTGGTAAGACTTGATTAATTGAAATATGTTTCATATAGATAATTGACCACCCAAGTTGACCAGTGATTCACGAACGTTAAAACTTGTAAAAACTATACGATGACATATATATGGTTATATATATATTTAACATGTTTTTATTATAAGTATGTATCTCATTAGGTATTTTAACAATGAGTTATATACATAAAAATGAGACTATTAATTTAAGAAACTCGAAAACGATATATATAACGATTATCGTTATAACAACGTCTTACTAGGTACATATGAATCATATTAAGATATTGATACACTTGGTTAATTATGTTAAATGATAAGTAAATATATTATTAAGTGTATTAACAATGAAATACATATGTAAAAATAAGACTACTAACTTAATGATTTCGAAACGAGACATATATGTAACGATTATCGTTGTAACGACATTTAACTGTATATACATCATACTAAGATATATTATATATCATAATATCATGATAATATAATAATTTAACATCTCATTTGTTATAATAAACAATGGGTTAACAACATTCAACAAGATCGTTAACCTAAAGGTTTCAAAACAACATTTACATGTAACGACTAACGATGACTTAACGACTCAGTTAAAATGTATATACATGTAGTGTTTTAATATGTATTCATACACTTTGGAAAGACTTCAAGACACTTATCAAAATACTTCTACTTAACAAAAATGCTTACAATTACATCCTCGTTCAGTTTCATCAACAATTCTACTCGTATGCACCCGTATTCGTACTCGTACAATACACAGCTTTTAGATGTATGTACTATTGATATATACACTCCAATGATCAGCTCTTAGCAGCCCATGTGAGTCACCTAACACATGTGGGAACCATCATTTGGCAACTAGCATGAAATATCTCATAAAATTACAAAAATATGAGTAATCATTCATGACTTATTTACATGAAAACAAAATTACATATCCTTTATATCTAATCCATACACCAACGACCAAAAACACCTACAAACACTTTCATTCTTCAATTTTCTTCATCTAATTGATCTCTCTCAAGTTCTATCTTCAAGTTCTAAGTGTTCTTCATATATTTTACAAGTTCTAGTTACATAAAATCAAGAATACTTTCAAGTTTGCTAGCTCACTTCCAATCTTGTAAGGTGATCATCCAACCTCAAGAAATCTTTGTTTCTTACAGTAGGTTATCATTCTAATACAAGGTAATAATCATATTCAAACTTTGGTTCAATTTCTATAACTATAACAATCTTATTTCAAGTGATGATCTTACTTGAACTTGTTTTCGTGTCATGATTCTGCTTCAAGAACTTCGAGCCATCCAAGGATCCGTTGAAGCTAGATCAATTTTTCTCTTTTCCAGTAGGTTTATCCAAGGAACTTAAGGTAGTAATGATGTTCATAACATCATTCGATTCATACATATAAAGCTATCTTATTCGAAGGTTTAAACTTGTAATCACTAGAACATAGTTTAGTTAATTCTAAACTTGTTCGCAAACAAAAGTTAATCCTTCTAACTTGACTTTTAAAATCAACTAAACACATGTTCTATATCTATATGATATGCTAACTTAATGATTTAAAACCTGGAAACACGAAAAACACCGTAAAACCGGATTTACGCCGTCGTAGTAACACCGCGGGCTGTTTTGGGTTAGTTAATTAAAAACTATGATAAACTTTGATTTAAAAGTTGTTATTCTGAGAAAATGATTTTTATTATGAACATGAAACTATATCCAAAAATTATGGTTAAACTCAAAGTGGAAGTATGTTTTCTAAAATGGCCATCTAGACGTCGTTCTTTCGACTGAAATGACTACCTTTACAAAAACGACTTGTAACTTATTTTTCCGACTATAAACCTATACTTTTTCTGTTTAGATTCATAAAATAGAGTTCAATATGAAACCATAGCAATTTGATTCACTCAAAACGGATTTAAAATGAAGAAGTTATGGGTAAAACAAGATTGGATAATTTTTCTCATTTTAGCTACGTGAAAATTGGTAACAAATCTATTCCAACCATAACTTAATCAACTTGTATTGTATATTATGTAATCTTGAGATACCATAGACACGTATACAATGTTTCGACCTATCATGTCGACACATCTATATATATATTTCGGAACAACCATAGACACTCTATATGTGAATGTTGGAGTTAGCTATACAGGGTTGAGGTTGATTCCAAAATATATATAGTTTGAGTTGTGATCAATACTGAGATACGTATACACTGGGTCGTGGATTGATTCAAGATAATATTTATCGATTTAATTCTGTACATCTAATGGTGGACAACTAGTTGTAGGTTACTAACGAGGACAGCTGACTTAATAAACTTAAAACATCAAAATATATTAAAAGTGTTGTAAATATATTTTGAACATACTTTGATATATATGTATATATTGTTATAGGTTCGTGAATCAACCAGTGGCCAAGTCTTACTTCCCGACGAAGTAAAAATCTGTGAAAGTGAGTTATAGTCCCACTTTTAAAATCTAATATTTTTGGGAAGAGAATACATGCAGGTTTTATAAATGATTTACAAAATAGACACAAGTACGTGAAACTACATTCTATGGTTGAATTATCGAAATCGAATATGCCCCTTTTTATTAAGTCTGGTAATCTAAGAATTAGGGAACAGACACCCTAATTGACGCGAATCCTAAAGATAGATCTATCGGGCCCAACAAGCCCCATCCAAAGTACCGGATGCTTTAGTACTTCGAAATTTATATCATATCCGAAGGGTGTCCCGGAATGATGGGGATATTCTTATATATGCATCTTGTTAATGTCGGTTACCAGGTGTTCACCATATGAATGATTTTTATCTCTATGTATGGGATGTGTATTGAAATATGAAATCTTGTGGTCTACTATTATGATTTGATATATATAGGTTAAACCTATAACTCACCAACATTTTTGTTGACGTTTTAAGCATGTTTATTCTCAGGTGATTATTAAGAGCTTCCGTTGTCGCATACTTAAATAAGGACGAGATTTGGAGTCCATGCTTGTATGATATTGTGTAAAAACTGCATTCAAGAAACTTATTTTGTTGTAACATATTTGTATTATAAACCATTATGTAATGGTCGTGTGTAAATAGGATATTTTAGATTATCATTATTTGATAATCTACGTAAAGCTTTTTAAACCTTTATTGATGAAATGAAGGTTATGGTTTGTTTTAAAATGAATGCAGTCTTTGAAAAACGTCTCATATAGAGGTCAAAACCACGCAACGAAATCAATTAATATGTAACGTTTTTAATCAATAAGAACGGGACATTTCAATAAGAGTCAGGTGAAGTGCGGAACAGTTTCATGATTTGTGCCGCAGAATCAGGGCTAGGAAAAACTGGATTGAAAGGCGAGCCTCCTGCAAAACAATGTGATTATTATAATAGCAACAATAAATATTACAAAAACTGGCATGAATCAAAGATGATTGCGTTATACCAGTTTGTTGATCTCCTTCACAATCCGATGCGATCGGATTATCGTATAAAGGAGTGCTTTGTTTGAGTTTCTTGCTCTGCGATGTTGGTGGTGTTTGCACCGGTCGTTTTGTGGAACTTGGTTGTGATGTCGGTGATTTCGAGGTTAAATCAACGATGGAAATAGCCTGTTTCTCCTGTTTGATTTGATGTTCGGTAGATGCCGACGATTTAGCCTCCTGGCTCGTTAACAACTTTGTAATTAAAGGTTTAGGATCCACCTTACGATCGACCTCGTCAATTTTCATTTTTGATTAAAGTGGAAAAGCTGTGTTTGAAGAACTTGTAAAGGTTAATAGCGAATGTATACAAGTGCGAATTGTGGTAGAGAAAGCAAGTAGAAAATTAGTGATTGAGAATCACGATATATATATAGGGGAAATAAGGGTGGTAAACGTTTGTATTAATTATCCGTTGTGATAACTCAAACGGTAACTTTTGTCTTGCAACGGTAACTAAGTAAATGCGAAAATGACTAAGCGTGGATGATGGTTGCAAAAACTGCGCATTTTTAGAGTTTATCATGATACATCTGCTTTGCGATATGTATCATAATAAACTGGGGGGACTTGATCATATACATAGCATTGTATATGTATATTTTATTTGCTAAAGGCCGAGGGCAGAACTGCGCGAACTATAATGCAAGGTTATGGAGTGTTCGTTGAAAATAAGTATAGCAGTTATCTTTTCGCACTAGCAAATGACTGCGGTTTAATCCGCTGAGTTTTCGCGGCCGGTTAAGTAACTCGCATACCGCAGATATCTTGAATACTATAAATAGGGAGCATGGCCTCTCATTTAGTGGTTGTTGATTCTCTGCCATTTTGCCCAGGCCTTTGTAATTTCCACTTGTGATCTTGCCCAAGGGATTTTTACACCGCGCAAAGGTGAATTATGCTAATTAACAATCAAGACCGGGTCGGGGTGGTTGATCACTCGATAGTTAAAGTGAAAGATGATCATCGGGGCCCAAAATAATCATCAAACATTCCATCCTCCATTGTAATCTTATTGCACTCAATCCATAATTAAGTAACATCTCTAATTAAGGATTGATCAATAACTTATATAATTTTTAGTTTCATAACTAACAGAATAACTAGTAAATGCACCACATTGTAGCTAAAATTTAGTAATAAGCGTATTATGGAAAATCTCGAAAATATTTTGAAAACTCTTTCTGACATGCAAAATCAATTAAATCAATACTCTCAAACGAGTGTTGATGAAAATTCGTTCAGTCAAACTTGGATCACGAATGAAGAAACAATAACTAGTTGTGAAATCTGTGGAGATTATCATTCAACATGGGAATGTTATTATTACGTTCCTATAGAAAATTATGCACCCATGGTGTAGTGACCCGAACTTTTCTATGTTTATATATATTAAATGAAATTGTTATTTACATGATTAAGTGTTTCCAACATGTTAAGCAATCAAATTTGTTAAGACTTGATTAATTGAAATAGGTTTCATATAGACAATTGACCACCCAAGTTGACCGGTGATTCATGAACGTTAAAACTTGTAAAAACTATATGATGACATATATATGATTATATATATAGTTAACATGATATTATGATAAGTAAGTATCTCATTAGGTATTTTAACAATGAGTTATATACATAAAATTGAGTTTATTGAATTAAGAAACTCGAAACGATATATATAACGATTATGGTTATAACAACGTCTTACTAAATACATATGAATCATATTAAGATATTGATACACTATGTTTAATCATGATAAATGATAAGTAAACATGTCATTATATATATTAACAAAGAACTACATATGTAAAAACAAGACTACTAACTTAAGGATTTCGAAAAGAGACATATATGTAACGATTATCGTTGTAACGACATTTAAATGTATATATATCATATTAAGATATAGTAATATATCATAATATCATGATAATATAATAATTTAACATCTCATTAGATATAATAAACATTGGGTTAACAACATTTAACAAGATCGTTAACTTAAAGGTTTCAAATCAACATTTACATGTAACGACTAACGATGACTTAACGACTCAGTTAAAATGTATATACATGTAGTATTTTAATATGTATTCATACACTTTTGAAATACTTCAATACACTTATCAAAATACTTCTACTTAACAAAAATACTTATAATTACATCCTCGTTCAGTTTCATCAACAATTCTACTCGTATGCACCCGTATTCGTACTCGTACAATACACAGCTTTTAGATGTATGTACTATTGGTATATATACTCCAATGATCAGCTCTTAGCAGCCCATGTGAGTCACCTAACACATGTGGGAACCATCATTTGGCAACTAGCATGAAATATCTCATAAAATTACAAAAATATGAGTAATCATTCATGACTTATTTACATGAAAACAAAATTACACATCCTTTATATCTAATCCATATACCAACGACCAAAAACACCTACAAATACTTTTATTCTTCAATTTTCTTCATCTAAGTGATCTCTCTCAAGTTCCATCTTCAAGTTCTAAGTGTTCTTCATAAATTCCATAAGTATAGTTTCATAAAAATCAAGAATACTACCAAGTTTGCAAGTTTACTTCCAAGCTTTCTAATCCATTCCAAGTAATCATCTAAGATCAAGGAACCTTTGCTATTTACAGTAGGTTATCTTTCTAATTCAAGGTAATATTCATATTCAAACTTTGATTCAATTTCTACAACTATAACAATCTTATTTCGAGTGAAAATGTTACTTGAACTGTTTTCGTGTCATGATTCTGCTTCAAGAACTTTCAAGCCATCCAAGGATCCTTTGAAGCTAGATCCATTTTTCTCATTTCCAATAGTTTTATACAAAAACTTGAGGTAGTAATGATGTTCATAACATCATTCGATTCATACATATAAAGCTATCTTATTCGAAGGTTTAAACTTGTAATCACTAGAACATAGTTTAGTTAATTCTAAATTTGTAAGCAAACAAAAGTTAATCCTTCTAACTTGACTTTTAAAATCAACTAAACACATTTTCTATATCTATATGATATGCTAACTTAATGATTTAAAACCTGGAAACACGATGAACACCATAAAATCGGATATACGCCGTCATAGTGAAACCGGGGGCTGTTTTGGTTTGGATAATTAAAAACTATGATAAACTTTGATTTAAAAGTTGTTCTTCTGGGAAAATGATTTTTCATATGAACATGAAACTATATCCAAAAATCTTGGTTAAACTCAAAGTGAAAGTATGTTTTTCAAAATGGTCATCAAGATGTCGTTCTTTCGACGGAAATGACTACCTCTTTAGTAATTGACATGTAACTTAAATTTTAGACTATAAACCTATACTTTTTCTGTTTGGATTCTTAAATTAGAGTTCAATATGAAACCATATCAATTTGATTCACTCAAAACGGATTTAAAATGAAGAAGTTATGGGTAAAACAAGATTGGATATTTTTGATCTTTTTAGCTACGGGAAATGTTTAACAAATCTATACAAATCATATCCTAGCTAACTTATATTGTATTATACATGTATTCTAATATATTATGTAATCTTGGGATACCATACACACGTATGCAAATGTTTTGACATATCATATCGACCCATGTATATATATTATTTGGAATAACCATAGACACTCTATATGCAGTAATGTTGGAGTTAGCTATACAGGGTTGAGGTTGATTCCAAAAAGTATATATACTTTGAGTTGTGATCTAGCCTGAGACGTGTATACACTGGGTCGTGGATTGATTCAAGATAATATATATCGATTTATTTCTGTACATCTAACTGTGGACAACTAGTTGTAGGTTACTAACGAGGACAGCTGACTTAATACACTCAAATCTTTAAAACATAATAAAAATGGTTGTAATTATATTTTGATCATACTTTGATATATATGTACATATTTGTATAGGTTCGTGAATCGATCCGTGGCCAAGTCTTATTTCCGAGGAAGGAAATATCTGTGAAAGTGAGTTATAGTCCCACTTTTAAAATCTAATATTTTTGGGATGAGAATACATGCAGGTTTTATAAATGATTTACAAAATAGACACAAGTACGTGAAACTACATTCTATGGTTGAATTATCGAAATCGAATATGCCCCTTTTTATTAAGTCTGGTAATCTAAGAATTAGGGAACAGACACCCTAATTAAAGCAAATCCTAAAGATAGATCTATTGGGCCTAACAAACCCCATCCAAAGTACCGGATGCTTTAGTACTTCAAAATTTATATCATATCCGAAGGGTGCCCCGGAATGATGGGGATATTCTTATATATGCATCTTGTTAATGTCGGTTACCAGGTGTTCAACATATGAATGATTTTTATCTCTATGTATGGGATGTGTATTGAAATATGAAATCTTGTGGTCTATTGTTACGATTTGATATATATAGGTTAAACCTATAACTCACCAACATTTTTGTTGACGTTTAAAGCATGTTTATTTTCAGGTGAATATTAAGAGCTTCCGCTATTGCATACTAAAATAAGGACAAGATTTGGAGTCCATGTTTGTATGATATTGTGTAAAAACTGCATTCAAGAAACATATGTCGATGTAATATATTTCTATTGTAAACCATTATGTAATGGTCGTGTATAAACAGTATATTTTAGATTATCATTATTTGATAATCTGCGTAATGTTTTTAAAATCTTTATTGATAAAATAAAGGTTATGGTTGTTTTAAAATTGAATGCAGTCTTTGAAAAACGTCTCATATAGAGGTCAAAACCTCGCAACGAAATCAATTAATATGGAACGTTTATAATCAATATGAACGGGACATTTTAGTTGGTATCCGAGCGTTGGTCTTAGAGAACCAGAAAAATTTGCATTAGTGTGTCTTATAGAGTTTGTTAGGATGCATTAGTGAGTCTGGACTTTGACCGTGTTTTCTTTAAAAATGATTGCTTAACATTTTTGTTGGGAACTATATATTATTAACATGTAAATATTATGTGATATATTAATCTCTTAACATGTTTGATATTGTGTGATAGATGTCTCCCTCTAGCACAAATCCCATTGACTCACCTAATAATAACGAAGAGTCGAATATATATTGGCAAGATTCACAAGTTCCCGAAGAACCGGAAGAAGAGGAAACGGAACCGAAAGAAGATGAATCGGAAGAAGAGGAACCAGAAGAAGAGGAACCGGAAGAAGAAGAGGTTCCAGAGGGGGGAATAGTAGGAACCACAGAAAACAAGTCAAATAAAAGAAAATCCTCAACCAATGAACCAAAGTTAATAATGGTCAATGGTGTTTCCGCTAAGGAAGCAAAATATTGGGAAAATTACCAATTTTTCGATGAATCGGATCCTGATGAGGATTCCGATGATGTTATAGAAATTACCCCGACCCAATTTAATGAGGCAAAAGAAAATAATAAGGGAAAAGGCATCAAAATAGAGAAATCTGATTCCGACCCCGATGAACTTTATATGTACCGTCAACACCCGTATTTTCAATATCGTGACAATAACCCGGGAACCTCTAAACCACCAGGTTTTTCTAAACCTGATAGTGCTCCAAATGAACATATATTTAGTAGCAATATCGTTCCAATATGTAAAGTTTTTAAATGTAATTTCCTTATTTTTAGTTGTAATAGTTAAATAAATAAGTGCGAAGACGAAAGACGCAAATCGCTCGAAAATGAAGATTTAAAGACAAAAACAAAGATTTGAAAGACCAAAACGTCCAAAAAGCTCAAATGTACAAGATACAATTAAAAAGGTTCAAATTATTGATAAAGAACGTCTAAAAATGACAAGAGTACAAGTTACAAAACGCAAAGTACACGATATAAAATAGTACGCAAGGACGTTCGAAAATCCGGAACCGGGACATGAGTCAACTCTCAACGCTCGACGCAACGGTGTAAAAATTACGAGTCAACTATGCACAAGAATAAAATATAATATTTAAATAATTCATAATAAGAATAATATTAAATAATAAAAAGTTGTTAATTGAGCATAGTTCAGGGGTCATAAATGAAAATTCAAATTCATAATTCGCCTATAAAAGGCAGTGAATTCGATGTTTTAGGTAACCTTTTTCCAATCTTTTTCTTTTCATTTCTATGTAACGTATTATATATAATATTAATTTTAATTTTAATTTTAATAATAATTTTAATTATGCTTTAGTTTAGTTATGTAATAAATGATTTACGGGTTTTAAGTCGGAACTCTGTCCGAGTAACGCTACGCGATAAATCACCACTGTAAGTTATGTTCAACCTTTTTACATTAATGTCTCGTAGCTAAGTTATTATTATGCTTATTTAAAACGAAGTAATCATGATGATGGGCTAATTACTAAAATTGGGTAATTGGGCTTTGTACCATAATTAAGGTTTGGGCAAAAGACCGACACTTGTGGAAATTGAACTATTGACTATTAATAGATGGGGGGTATTGTCTAATTGAGTGACAACTCATTGGAGTCTGTCGAACCTATCTTCAAATTAATTAACCTAATAATTAATAATGATTATGGTTGTCCTATTTAGTGATGTTCATATGGAATCTGTTATAATCATTTAATTAATCAATTGGGTTGGGTAATTGATTATTCATTCTGATCAAGTGGATGAATTAATATTCATAAACTAATTAAAACAGGGGTGGATTACATACAGTGATAACTGGTGTAATTGTTGACAGAAGTGATAACTGCGTCACAGTTTAAATCCTTAATCAGTTGGAATATTTGACTTCGGGTATAAGGGTAATTTGACGAGGATACTCGCACTTTATATTTATGACCGATGGACTATTATGGACAAAAACCAGATAGACGTATCAAATAAACCAGGACAAAGGACAATTAACCCATGGTAATAAATTAAAATCAACACGTCAAACATCATGATTACGGAAGTTTAAATAAGCATAATTCTTTTATTATATTTCTCATCGTATCTTTATTTACTGTCATTTTATTACTCGCAATTTTATTTACTGTCATTTTATTTATTGTCATTATTTTACGCACTTTAATTATCGTCATTTATCTTTACGCTTAAAATATAGAATCGACAAACCGGTCATTAAACGGTAAAACCCCCCTTTTATAATAATATTACTACTTATATAATTATATATATTTTGTATAAATATAGTTAAAAATATAGTAAGTATCACCAGCTCCCTGTGAAACGAACCGGACTTACTAAAAACTACACTACTCTACGATTAGGTACACTGCCTATAGTGTTGTAGCAAGGTTTAGGTATATCCCATCCATAAATTAATAAAACTTGTGTCATATTTTGTAGTATTTTGTATTAAAAATAATACTATTTCGTACCATCACGCTACATCATCAAAACCATTATATAAAATGACGGATCGTATTAGAGGAACACCATATATTCCTAGAAAATTAGGGAAACGAACCAAGTCTGAAGAAGAAGAAACCAGTGATTCAGATTAGAGGGTTGTAATCATGTTGTGTATTATATGTATTGTAGTGTGCTTGCACTTTTATGTTCTATGTAAAAATTGCTTGTATTGTTTGTTAATTATCTTTTACGAATCTAATCCTTGTCTATTTTACAGCATAAAAACAAAATGGACGTTAAGGGTAGACAACCGAATATTTTAGAAGACTTACCAGAGGATATGATTGAGGAAATCTTGTCTAGAGTCGGTCAGAATTCATCAGCACATTTAGTTATGGCGAAATTAACTTATCAAACATTTGAAAGACTTTTCAGAAATGCCTTAGTTTATAAAAGGCTTTCCTTTGATAGGTGGGGTATATCACATTGGGGAGACTTTAAGTTACGCCGTGTTTTCTTTAAAGCGTTAAATGCGGGGAACCCAAATGCAATTTTACGCTACGGGTTAAGAACCTATTTTGACTCAACATATCCCAACATAGGATTTCGTGAATTAGAAAGAGCTTCTAACATGCAACATAAAGAAGCATGTTATGCTTACGGGTTAGTGATGTTCGCTTCTTACCAAAATGAGAAAAAGAACATCGGATTGCAGCTTTTAAATAAAACTTTCCCACAAGTGACGGCTTCAGTAGTTGGGGTGAGAAACAAGGTTTTTAGATTATTACGGGGCTGTTGGACATTACGAAACCCTCGTCCTTTTGACGACATTACAACATGCTGCCGAGCTAATGGTCATAACGGTTATTTTCCACAAGACCAAGGATGGAAAGTCGTCTTAGTAAAACCAGAATGCATGACTTGTTTCTGGACTTATGAATTACGTGTCTTTATTTCCTTTGCTGAACAACTTGCGTATTAACTAGATTTATCTTCAAAACTGTCTTGTATCATAGTGTACTATATTTCATGATATATGTAATATAGCGAAGTTGTAAGTTTAAAGAATATTTGTATGTGATATATTATTATAATCAGTTTTTCATATGGAATTGTAGTAGTTGAATTGTATATTAGCTACTAAGTATGAACTTAACGGGTAGGTAGTACCCGAATTTAAACTTATAAAACGCTAATATGAAGAAAAAGCTTTTATAAATGAGTTCATATTATGCTACGAGATAGTATTGACTACTCTTAATATTATGTATGATTAAATTGTTTCATTTGACTATTTTGAAGAAAATGGCACCGACTACTCGACACACCTTGAATATGAGCGAAGAGGAATTTCGTGCCTTTCTTGCTTCAAACATAGCCACAGTACAGGCCGCGCTACATACCAACAATAACTCTGAATCTAGCAATACAGCTAACGGCGCAAGAAATCATGTAGGATGCTCCTAAAAGGAATTCACTGCCTGCAAACTTTCAGAATTTGATGGGACCGAAGGACCAATCAGATTGAAATCGTGGACTGAGAAAGTTGAATCGGTGTTTGCCATAAGTAAGTGTGCTGAAGGAGACAAATTGAAGTATGCTATACATACATTCACATTTATTGCGTTAACATGGTGGAATACCTATCTAGAGCAAGTGGGACAAGATGCTGCTTACTCGCTACCGTGGCCAGCATTCAAGCACTTGATGAAAGAGAAGTACCGTCTGAGAACCGAGGTCAATAAGCTCAAGTCAGAACTTAGAGGGTTACGAACACAGGGATTCGATATTACTTCGTACGAAAGACGATTCACAGAATTGTGCCTTATATAAGTTTTTCTTATTTTTATAACTAATAGGATATTCTGTGAATGCACCGAGCAAAACGTTCACCACCTTTCATACGTTCACCACCTGTAACTCGATCAAGACATCTAGCAAATATTGTCGCCGTTGATTTTTCTTTAGAATCATCATCTAGTCGACCAAGAACTCCAACTCAAATTTCAGATAATCCATCTTTTGAACCCGACCTCACAATTGAGAATCCGGAGAATATTCAGGGACAATTCCAAGATCCAGAACCACTAATTATTCCTCCTGAGCCACAAACCATTAAATCAGAATCCTCTAGTGATTCGTATTCAACAAATTCAATTATGGAAGTAACGGAACCTCTAAGTATGGAAGATCGAATGAGAGCCACACGCACGGGCCAAGGTCACGCCATTATTAAGCCAGAAGTTAATGCGCCAGATTATGAAATCAAAGGACAAATTCTACACATGGTAACTAACCAATGCCAATTCAGTGGTGCACCGAATGAAGATCCTAACGAACACCTTCGTACGTTTAAAAGAATTTGTACACTATTCAAAATCCGAGAAGTGGAAGATGAGCAGATCTATCTCATGTTGTTTCCCTGGACTTTAAAGGGAGAAGCCAAAGATTGGTTAGAATCGTTACCTGAAGGGGCGATTGACACATGGGATGTTTTAGTTGAAAAATTTCTTAAACAATTCTTTCCGGCATCTAAAGCCGTGAGACTTCAAGGAGAAATTGTTACGTTCGCGCAAAAGCCAAATGAAACATTATATGAGGCGTGGACAAGATTCGGAAGGATGTTGAGAGGATGTCCTCAACACGGTTTAGACACTTACCAAATAGTACAAATATTCTACCAAGGTGTCAACGTTGCTACACGAAAAGACATCGACATAACAACTGGTGGTTCCATTATGAAGAAAACCGCAACTGAAGCTTACAAAATTATTGATAACACAGCCTCCCACTCGCATGAGTGGCACCAAGAAAAAGATATCTTTCGATCATCTAAAGCGGCTAGAGCCGATTCTAGCCATGACTTTGATTCCGTTTCCGCAAAAATAGATGCTTTCGAAAGACGAATTGAAAAGATGAATAAAGATATTCACGCAATACGAATCAGTTGTGAGCTATGCGGTGGACCACACTTATTGAAAGATTGTCACATTGAACCAACATTGGAACAACGAGAGAATGTTTCCTATATGAACCAAAGGCCTGGAAATAATTATCAAAATAATTATCAACCGCCAAAGCTAAACTTCAATCGAAATCAAAACATTCTTTACAATCCAAAAGGACCCGAAAATAACTGGTATAACCAACAAGGTCCGAATAACCAACCAACTCAAAACAACACTTTCAATCAACAAAGACCTGGCTTATATAAACCACAACAACAAACCGAAGAGAAAAAGTCAAATATGGAAGACGTGGTATTCAAGCTAGTTGAATCTCAAACACAATTTATTGAAACTCAAACCCAAACGAACGAGAGATTTGATCAGTCATTAAGAACTCAACAAGCTTCCATTTTGAATCTAGAAAAACACGTAGGTACTCTTGCTAGCATGATGAGTGAGAGAGAACAAGGAAAGCTACCGAGTAATACTGAAGTAAATCCTCGGAATGAGAATGTTAATATGGTTTCAACGAATTCTGAAAAACCAGCACCAGAAGATGGGAAGGTTTTAGATGAGAGTAACAATGAAGAAGTTACACCACCACCACCCGAGTATGTAAAGCCAGTGGTGGCACCATACAAACCACCCATCCCGTTTCCAAGAAAAGGAGTTGAGTATGAGCAAGTGATAGGTAATAAAGATTGTGATACCTCTGGAAAGAAGAAGAAGAAAAAGAATAAGAAAGTGCAAGAAACAAAAGCCGTAAATATAAACCCGGTGAAGACAGTTCCACCAAAACCTCCACCTAGGGTAGGTGATCCCGGTGAATTTATTGTTCCTTGTCTACTTAGTGATTGTGTCATGTATGATGCACTAGCAGATTTAGGTGCAAGTGTAAGTGTTATGCCTCTTTCCTTATATAAGAGATTAGGTGTAGGTAAGTTAAGTCCAACGGATATGAGTGTTCGACTCTTTGATCAAACCATTAAGCACCCAGTTGGAATTGCTGACAACCTACCCGTTCAAGTAGGCAATTTAACCTTTCTAGTCGAATTTATTGTCATTGACATAGAAGAGGACCCAAACATTCCTCTAATTTTAGGTCGGCCATTCTTAGCGTCCACCAAGGCGTTATTTGATGTAGGAAATGGAAGAATGACACTTAAAAGTGGTGACAAATCGATCACCTTTATGATTCGAAAGTCTAAATCTCCACCAGCCAAAACCGTTGAACCAGTAAAAACAATTGGTAAGAACCATGTGGTTTTACCAACTCCAACGGTAATACTTAGCAATAATGAAACGCCTAAGTGTGGGGAAAATGAAGTAACACCTAATGATGACATGATAACAAAGAACCCCATTGTTGATACGAAATTAAATGATCTCGTTATTAATAGTTCAATGAAGAAACTTATTAAACGGATTCGCGATGCTAGAACCAAGGGGAACTTTAAGTTATGTAACCGGTTAGTATCCAATCTATCACCTAAAGAAAAGGAGAAACTAGTTGAAATTATGGATATTACACAGGAATCCGACCAATGGCTTAAAGAAAAAGTCACGGATATGCAAGTTGATTATGGACCAAGAGAAATTGACGATAAAGTTAATCACAATTTCGACACCACAGCTACCTAAGTGTGGGGAGATTCGAATGTTATAAAAAGAAAATGCTATCTAGAGTTAGTTGTTCTGTTCTCGTGTAGTTCCGAGAATGGAATCCGATTGGTCTTTTCCGCTAGCAGACACTAAAGAACTAGTTTTCTCCCCCCATTCTGAATTTTTGTTTTTTTTTAGGTTTTATATGAAATTAATATGCTTTTAAGTTTTGAGTGATATTTAAAAACAAAATTTACTTTAATTCATTAAGTTGAAAAAATGATTTCTAAAATTCGTCGTGAGTTGAAGACTAGGTCATTAAGCCGAAATTGCTTTACCCGAGGGTGGGACGGCAAATTTTGTTATCATTATTTTTAATTTTATTGATCTAAAGTATGCCAAAAAGATATTAGACTTTATAAATTTTTGAACGTGGGGTAATATACCCAACTTCAAAAATATGTATATATATGTTTGTATTTTATATTATGTGCAAAACAGGGTAGAACAACGCACTTTCAAAGACTAACATTAAGTTCAGCAATAGCTACTGATTTTGACGACAAGAAGCAAAATATCAAATGTGATGTAAAATAATATGCTTACAAACTGGGTATTTTTAATCACTTTTCTACACTAATCACCCTCATGAATTTATAATTATAGTCTGATTTCATGCAAATGAGGGCATTGCATGATCTCAAGTGTGGGGAAGGGTTATAAATTCTCTCGGGTTTGCACTTAGTTTATTTGCCAAATTTTGTGAAAATTTGAAAAATTTTCAACTAAATGAATTTAAAATCATGTTTATACATATTTATGAACGGTGAAAACTAGGTGATAATACCGAAATTATCGTTACCTCGAAAAGGACATAAATTGAGAAACACCCTAAAACGCTTGAATTCATTTAAAATGAAATAAAAGAAAATAAAAAGGCAAAGAAAGAAACTAAGTGTGGGAAGAATGTACCAAGTTATTCAATTTAAAACATATATCACATATTTTTGTACAAGATTATTGCAGGTACTTTTGCTTTGGACGATACTAATCAGTTTTACCCGGTTTACTGTAATACATTTGAAAGAAAGATGGATCTACACGATGAATCAATTCCATCATTAAAAGGAAGTAAAGTCTTTCGAAAAAGACACGCGCTTCTTGATTTAGGTCATGAAGTTGTCGTCCAGACCAGCTGTAGGTTGACGAAAAATCTAGAAAAGTCATCACTAAAATCAGCAGGAAATCCACGGACCTCAGCATCAAACAGGGTCGCCATGTGGTCAGATTTATCCTAACCATGAGAAGGATTTATCTCGTACAATGGGGAGGCACCGTGCAAATTAGCTGGATAAGACTAATGAATCAGATCCCCAGAAAGGATAATCTCCTTAAAAGATCAAAAATCAGCTTTTAAGCCTGATATTACTCAATCCTTGAGATTGACTTTAAAGATTGAGAATTACAAACTCATGGAATTCAATGATATCTAAACTCGAGCTTGAACGAGAAAATATTTTGATCAAAAATACAAACCGATTTGTTTTCTGAAAACCCATTTTCAATGCGTTCATTACCATTGAACGTAAAATCCTAAGAAATTCACCTGGAATTCATTAGGTCACCTGAACCAAATCGGGTGTCAACCGTAAGAACGGTGGTTGCATAGCATGGTCGGAGACAGGACCTTGTGCCAGACCAAGGATAGTTCTAGCATCCGACACGTTAATAAGACCATAATCATCTGCATGTCACGGGACATTGCCTTAACAGTTTCTTGTTCATCGCTTTCCTTTACAACCGGACGGTAGTTTGCCGAAAGGTAATATACGGGACAAGTAAACTGGACGTGTTGCTTTCCTAATACAAGGTTAGCAAGTGGGTTACACAAAACCACAAGTGTTGAGCTAAAATTTTCAAATCTGAAACCCACACAACCCACAAAAATATTTTGCAAACACCGGTGAAGGGTTATTCCGGAAAACTTATCTAGGGTAAAAGCTAGATTAAATTTTCAAAAAGATCAAATGTTTTCATAAAGATCCAATTTCCTTAAGGATCTACATTTTAATAGTCATGTGGGACTGTAAACCACCTTTCAAATGTGCACTTTGCTTTGGAAACCGAAAGTAAATCGGCTATTTGATTGCAAGTGTCGTTGACCTAAACCCGAGGCAACTGTGGATGACACACCCACCTTTAACCATCATTACTGTCATTGTTTATACCGCTATATCAAAATCACTGATGTACAAAGTGTGATGAATAAACAAGTGATTCATGTATGTTTTTATTTCAAGTTCTGTATTGCTTGAGGACAAGCAACGCTCAAGTGTGGGGATATTTGATAGTGCTCCAAATGAACATATATTTAGTAGCAATATCGTTCCAATATGTAAAGTTTTTAAATGTAATTTCCTTATTTTTAGTTGTAATAGTTAAATAAATAAGTGCGAAGACGAAAGACGCAAATCGCTCGAAAATGAAGATTTAAAGACAAAAACAAAGATTTGAAAGACCAAAACGTCCAAAAAGCTCAAATGTACAAGATACAATTAAAAAGGTTCAAATTATTGATAAAGAACGTCTAAAAATGACAAGAGTACAAGTTACAAAACGCAAAGTACACGATATAAAATAGTACGCAAGGACGTTCGAAAATCCGGAACCGGGACATGAGTCAACTCTCAACGCTCGATGCAACGGTGTAAAAATTACGAGTCAACTATGCACAAGAATAAAATATAATATTTAAATAATTCATAATAAGAATAATATTAAATAATAAAAAGTTGTTAATTGAGCATAGTTCAGGGGTCATAAATGAAAATTCAAATTCATAATTCGCCTATAAAAGGCAGTGAATTCGATGTTTTAGGTAACCTTTTTCCAATCTTTTTCTTTTCATTTCTATGTAACGTATTATATATAATATTAATTTTAATTTTAATTTTAATAATAATTTTAATTATGCTTTAGTTTAGTTATGTAATAAATGATTTACGGGTTTTAAGTCGGAACTCTGTCCGAGTAACGCTACGCGATAAATCACCACTGTAAGTTATGTTCAACCTTTTTACATTAATGTCTCGTAGCTAAGTTATTATTATGCTTATTTAAAACGAAGTAATCATGATGATGGGCTAATTACTAAAATTGGGTAATTGGGCTTTGTACCATAATTAAGGTTTGGGCAAAAGACCGACACTTGTGGAAATTGAACTATTGACTATTAATAGATGGGGGGTATTGTCTAATTGAGTGACAACTCATTGGAGTCTGTCGAACCTATCTTCAAATTAATTAACCTAATAATTAATAATGATTATGGTTGTCCTATTTAGTGATGTTCATATGGAATCTGTTATAATCATTTAATTAATCAATTGGGTTGGGTAATTGATTATTCATTCTGATCAAGTGGATGAATTAATATTCATAAACTAATTAAAACAGGGGTGGATTACATACAGTGATAACTGGTGTAATTGTTGACAGAAGTGATAACTGCGTCACAGTTTAAATCCTTAATCAGTTGGAATATTTGACTTCGGGTATAAGGGTAATTTGACGAGGATACTCGCACTTTATATTTATGACCGATGGACTATTATGGACAAAAACCAGATAGACGTATCAAATAAACCAGGACAAAGGACAATTAACCCATGGTAATAAATTAAAATCAACACGTCAAACATCATGATTACGGAAGTTTAAATAAGCATAATTCTTTTATTATATTTCTCATCGTATCTTTATTTACTGTCATTTTATTACTCGCAATTTTATTTACCGTCATTTTATTTATTGTCATTATTTTACGCACTTTAATTATCGTCATTTATCTTTACGCTTAAAATATAGAATCGACAAACCGGTCATTAAACGGTAAAACCCCCCTTTTATAATAATATTACTACTTATATAATTATATATATTTTGTATAAATATAGTTAAAAATATAGTAAGTATCACCAGCTCCCTGTGAAACGAACCGGACTTACTAAAAACTACACTACTCTACGATTAGGTACACTGCCTATAGTGTTGTAGCAAGGTTTAGGTATATCCCATCCGTAAATTAATAAAACTTGTGTCATATTTTGTAGTATTTTGTATTAAAAATAATACTATTTCGTACCCTCACGCTACATCATCAAAACCATTATATAAAATGACGGATCGTATTAGAGGAACACCATATATTCCTAGAAAATTAGGGAAACGAACCAAGTCTGAAGAAGAAGAAACCAGTGATTCAGATTAGAGGGTTGTAATCATGTTGTGTATTATATGTATTGTAGTGTGCTTGCACTTTTATGTTCTATGTAAAAATTGCTTGTATTGTTTGTTAATTATCTTTTACGAATCTAATCCTTGTCTATTTTACAGCATAAAAACAAAATGGACGTTAAGGGTAGACAACCGAATATTTTAGAAGACTTACCAGAGGATATGATTGAGGAAATCTTGTCTAGAGTCGGTCAGAATTCATCAGCACATTTAGTTATGGCGAAATTAACTTATCAAACATTTGAAAGACTTTTCAGAAATGCCTTAGTTTATAAAAGGCTTTCCTTTGATAGGTGGGGTATATCACATTGGGGAGACTTTAAGTTACGCCGTGTTTTCTTTAAAGCGTTAAATGCGGGGAACCCAAATGCAATTTTACGCTACGGGTTAAGAACCTATTTTGACTCAACATATCCCAACATAGGATTTCGTGAATTAGAAAGAGCTTCTAACATGCAACATAAAGAAGCATGTTATGCTTACGGGTTAGTGATGTTCGCTTCTTACCAAAATGAGAAAAAGAACATCAGATTGCAGCTTTTAAATAAAACTTTCCCACAAGTGACGGCTTCAGTAGTTGGGGTGAGAAACAAGGTTTTTAGATTATTACGGGGCTGTTGGACATTACGAAACCCTCGTCCTTTTGACGACATTACAACATGCTGCCGAGCTAATGGTCATAACGGTTATTTTCCACAAGACCAAGGATGGAAAGTCGTCTTAGTAAAACCAGAATGCATGACTTGTTTCTGGACTTATGAATTACGTGTCTTTATTTCCTTTGCTGAACAACTTGCGTATTAACTAGATTTATCTTCAAAACTGTCTTGTATCATAGTGTACTATATTTCATGATATATGTAATATAGCGAAGTTGTAAGTTTAAAGAATATTTGTATGTGATATATTATTATAATCAGTTTTTCATATGGAATTGTAGTAGTTGAATTGTATATTAGCTACTAAGTATGAACTTAACGGGTAGGTAGTACCCGAATTTAAACTTATAAAACGCTAATATGAAGAAAAAGCTTTTATAAATGAGTTCATATTATGCTACGAGATAGTATTGACTACTCTTAATATTATGTATGATTAAATTGTTTCATTTGACTATTTTGAAGAAAATGGCACCGACTACTCGACACACCTTGAATATGAGCGAAGAGGAATTTCGTGCCTTTCTTGCTTCAAACATAGCCACAGTACAGGCCGCGCTACATACCAACAATAACTCTGAATCTAGCAATACAGCTAACGGCGCAAGAAATCATGTAGGATGCTCCTAAAAGGAATTCACTGCCTGCAAACTTTCAGAATTTGATGGGACCGAAGGACCAATCGGATTGAAATCGTGGACTGAGAAAGTTGAATCGGTGTTTGCCATAAGTAAGTGTGCTGAAGGAGACAAAGTGAAGTATGCTATACATACATTCACATTTATTGCGTTAACATGGTGGAATACCTATCTAGAGCAAGTGGGACAAGATGCTGCTTACTCGCTACCGTGGCCAGCATTCAAGCACTTGATGAAAGAGAAGTACCGTCTGAGAACCGAGGTCAATAAGCTCAAGTCAGAACTTAGAGGGTTACGAACACAGGGATTCGATATTACTTCGTACGAAAGACGATTCACAGAATTGTGCCTATTATGTCCGAGAACATTCGAAGATGAGGAAGAGAAGATCGACGCATTTGTGAAAGGGTTACGGGAGAGAATCCAAGAAGATATAAGTTCACACGAGCCTGCCTCCATACAAAAGGCATGTAGAATGGCTCACAAACTAGTGAACCAGATTGAGGGAAGAATTAAAGAACAGGCGGCCAAAGAGGCCAACGTGAAGCTAGTCAAAAGAAAGTGGAGGAAAACAGTGATAAGAGTCACCAAAACAACAACAACTATCCCAACAATCGCAACATCAATTGCAACTACAACAAACGGCAAAACAACAACAACTACAACAATTATCCCAATAATAATAACAACCGCAACAATAACAACAACAATCAGAAGCAGCTATGCCAAAGGTGTGAAAAGTATCACTCGGGATTCTGCACCAAATTTTGCAACAAGTGCAAAAGAAATGGTCATAGCGCAGCGAAGTGTGAGGTCTACGAACCAGGGGTTAACAGAATGAAAGGAACAAATGGTGTCGGAATGAGTAATGGCAGAGCAAGTAGTGTCGGAGCAAGTAATGCCAATGTAGTTTGTTATAAATTTTGAAAACCGGGCCACATTATTAGAAATTGCCCGAACCAGGAGAACACGAATGGACAAGGCCACGGAAGAGTTTTCAATATTAATGCGGCAGAGGCACGGGAAGACCCGGAGCTTGTTACGGGTACATTTCTTATTGAAAATAAATTTTCTTACGTTTTATTTGATTCGGGTGCGGATAGAAGCTATATGAGTAGAGATTTTTGTGCTAAATTAAGTTGTCCATTGACGCCGTTGGATAGTAAATTTTTACTCGAATTAGCAAACGGTAAATTAATTTCAGCAGATTATATATGCCGGAATCGAGAAATTAAACTGGGTAGCGAAATATTTAAGATTGATTTGATACCAGTAGAGTTAGGGAGTTTTGATGTAATAGTTGGCATGGACTGGCTGAAGGAGATGAAAGCAGAGATCGTATATTACAAAAATGCAATTCGCATTGTACGAGAAGAAGGAGAACCCTTAATGGTGTACGGAAAAAAGGGCAACACGAAGCTACATCTTAGGGTAATTTGAAGGCATAAAAACTAATAAGAAAAGGTTGCTATGCTATTCTAGAACACGTCGAGAAAGTACAAACTGAAGAAAAGAGCATCAATGATGTTCCCGTCACAAAAGAATTTCCTGATGTATTTCCGAAAGAATTACCGGGACTACCTCCACATCGATCTGTTGAATTTCAAATAGATCTTGTACCAGGAGCTGCACCAATAGCTCGTGCTCCTTACAGACTCACACCCAGCGAGATAAAAGAACTGCAAAGCCAACTGCAAGAACTATTAGAACGTGGTTTCATTCGACCAAGCACATCACCATGGGGAGCTCCTGTTTTGTTTGTCAAGAAGAAGGATGGTACATTTAGGTTGACGACTTATTTGATCAACTACAAGGCTCGTCGGTTTATTCGAAAATCGATTTACGTTCTGGATATCATCAAATGCGAGTAAAGGAGGATGATATTCCAAAAACTGCTTTTAGGACGCGTTATGGTCATTACGAGTTTATGGTTATGCCGTTTGGATTGACTAACGCACCAGCTGTGTTCATGGACCTTATGAACCGAGTGTGTGAGCCATATCTTAACAAGTTTGTCATTGTTTTCATCGATGACATACTTATTTACTCAAAGAATGATCAAGAGCACGAAGAACATTTGAGAAAAGTGCTAGAAGTATTGAGGAAAGAAAAACTGTACGCTAAGTTTTCAAAGTGTGCATTTTGGTTGGAAGAAGTTCAATTTCTCGGTCACATAGTGAACAAAGAAGGTATCCAGGTGGACCCGGCAAAGATCGAAACCGTTGAAAAGTGGGAAACCCCAAAAACTCCTAAGCATATACGTCAATTTTTAGGATTGGCTGGTTACTACAGAAGATTCATCCAAGATTTCTCCAAAATAGCAAAACCCTTGACTGCATTAACGCATAAAGGGAAGAAATTTGAATGGAAGGATGAACAAGATAAGGCATTTCAGTTATTGAAGAAAAAGCTAACTACGGCACCTATATTGTCATTTCCTGAAGGGAATGATGATTTTGTGATTTATTGTGACGCATCAAAGCAAGGTCTCGGTTGTGTATTAATGCAATGAACGAAGGTGATTGCTTATGCGTCTAGACAATTGAAGATTCACGAGTAAAATTATATGGCTCACGATTTGGAATTGGGTGCTGTTGTTTTTGCATTAAAGACTTGGAGGCATTATTTATATGGGGTCAAAAGTATTATATATACCGACCACAAAAGTCTCCAACATATATTTAATCAGAAACAACTGAACATGAGGCAGCGCAGATGGATTGAATTGTTAAATGATTATGACTTTGAGATTCGTTATCACCCGGGGAAGGCAAATGTGGTAGCCGACACCTTGATCAGAAAGGACAGAGAACCCATTCGTGTAAAATCTATGAATATAATGATTCACACTAACCTTACTACTCAAATAAAGGAGGCGCAACAAGGAGTTTTAAAAGAGAGAAATTTAAAGGATGAAATACCCAAAGGATCGGAGAAGCATCTTAATATTCGGGAAGATGGAACCCGGTATAGGGCTGAAAGAATTTAGGTACCAAAATTTGGAAATATGAGAGAAATGGTACTTAGAGAAGCTCATAAAACCAGATACTCAATACATCCTGGAATGGGGAAGATGTACAAGGATCTCAAGAAACATTTTTGGTGGCCAGGTATGAAAGCTGATGTTGCTAAATACGTAGGGGAATGTTTGACATGTTCTAAGGTCAAAGCTGAACATCAGAAACCATCAGGTCTACTACAACAACCTGAAATCCCGGAATGGAAATGGAAAAACATTACCATGGATTTCATTACTAAATTGCCAAGGACTGCAAGTGGTTATGATACTATTTGGGTAATAGTTGATCGTCTCACCAAGTCAGCACACTTCCTGCCAATGAGAGAAGATGACAAAATGTAGAAGTTGGCGCGATTGTATTTGAAGGAGGTTGTCTCCAGACATGGAATACCTGTCTCTATTATCTCTGATAGGGATGGTAGATTTGTTTCAAGGTTCTGGCAGACGTTGCAACAAGCATTGGGGACTCGTCTAGACATGAGTACTACCTATCATCCACAAACTGATGGGCAGAGCGAAAGGATGATACAAACGCTTGAAGACATGCTACGAGCATGTGTTATTGATTTCGGAAACAGTTGGGATCGACACCTACCGTTAGCAGAATTTTCCTACAACAACAGTTATCATTCTAGTATTGAGATGACGCCGTTTGAGGCACTTTATGGTAGAAAGTGCAGGTCTCCAATTTTTTGGAATGAAGTGGGGGATAGACAGATTACGGGTCCGGAGATAATACAAGAAACTACCAAGAAAATCATCCAAATTCAACAACGATTGAAAACCGCCCAGAGTCGACAAAAGAGCTACGCGGACAGTAAAAGAAAAGATATAGAGTTTGAAATTGGAGAAATGGTCATGCTTAAGGTTTCACCTTGGAAAGGCGTTGTTCGATTTGGTAAACGGGGGAAACTAAATCCAAGGTACATTGGACCATTCAAGATTATAGATTGTGTCGGACCAGTAGCTTACCAACTGGAGCTACCTCAACAACTCGCGGCTGTACATAACACTTTCCGCGTCTTGAATTTGAAGAAATGTTTTGCTAAAGAAGATCTCACTATTCTGTTGGACGAAATCCAAATCAATGAAAAACTTCAATTCATTGAAGAACCCGTCGAAATAATGGATCGTGAGGTTAAGAGACTTAAGCAAAACAAGATACCGATTGTTAGGTTCGATGGAATGCTCGTAGAGGACTCGAGTTCACCTGGGAGCGTGAAGATCAGATGAAGAAGAAATACCCGCATCTATTTCCAGAAGATTCGTCAACACCTTCAACTGCTTAAAATTTCGGGACGAAATTTATTTAACGGGTAGGTACTGTAGTGACCCGAACTTTTCCATGTTTATATATATTAAATGAAATTGTTATTTACATGATTAAGTGTTTCTAACATGTTAAGCAATCAAACTTGTTAAGACTTGATTAATTGAAATAGGTTTCATATAGACAATTGACCTCCCAAGTTGACCGGTGATTCACGAACGTTAAAATTGTAAAAACTATATGATGACATATATATGATTATATATACAGTTAACATGATATTATGATAAGTAAGTATCTCATTAGGTATTTTAACAATGAGTTATATGCATAAAATTGAGTTTATTGAATTAAGAAACTCGAAACGATATATATAACGATTATCGTTAAAACAACGTCTTACTAAATACATATGAATCATATTAAGATATTGATACACTATGTTTAATCATGATAAATTATAAGTAAACATGTCATTATATATATTAACAATGAACTACATATGTAAAAATAAGACTACTAACTTAAGGATTTCGAAAAGAGACATATATGTAACGATTATCGTTGTAACGACATTTAAATGTATATATATCATATTAAGATATAGTAATATATCATAATATCATGATAATATAATAATTTAACATCTCATTAGATATAATAAACATTAGGTTAACAACATTTAACAAGATCGTTAACTTAAAGGTTTCAAATCAACATTTACATGTAACGACTAACGATGACTTAACGACTCAGTTAAAATGTATATACATGTAGTGTTTTAATATGTATTCATACACTTTTGAAAGACTTCAAGACACTTATCAAAATACTTCTACTTAACAAAAATACTTACAATTACATCCTCGTTCAGTTTCATCAACAATTCTACTCGTATGCACCCGTATTCATACTCGTACAATACACAGCTTTTAGATGTATGTACTATTAGTATATACACTCCAATGATCAGCTCTTAGCAGCCCATGTGAGTCACCTAACACATGTGGGAACCATCATTTGGCAACTAGCATGAAATATCTCATAAAATTACAAAAATATGAGTAATCATTCATGACTTATTTACATGAAAACAAAATTACACATCCTTTATATCTAATCCATATACCAACGACCAAAAACACCTACAAATACTTTCATTCTTCAATTTTATTAATCTAAGTGATCTCTCTCAAGTTCCATCTTCAAGTTCTAAGTGTTCTTCATAAATTCCATAAGTATAGTTTCATAAAAATCAAGAATACTACCAAGTTTGCAAGTTTACTTCCAAGCTTTCTAATCCATTCCAAGTAATCATCTAAGATCAAGGAACCTTTGTTATTTACAGTAGGTTATCTTTCTAATTCAAGTTAATATTCATATTCAAACTTTGATTCAATTTCTACAACTATAACAATCTTATTTCGAGTGAAAATCTTACTTGAACTATTTTCGTGTCATGATTCTGCTTCAAGAACTTTCAAGCCATCCAAGGATCCTTTGAAGCTAGATCCATTTTTCTCATTTCCAGTAGTTTTATCCAGAAAACTTGAGGTAGTAATGATGTTCATAACATCATTCGATTCATACATATAAAGTTATCTTATTCGAAGGTTTAAACTTGTAATCACTAGAACATAGTTTAGTTAATTCTAAACTTGTTCGCAAACAAAAGTTAATCATTCGATTTTTATCTCTATGTATGGGATGTGTATTGAAATATGAAATCTTGTGGTCTATTGTTACGATTTGATATATATAGGTTAAACCTATAACTCACCAACATTTTTGTTGACGTTTAAAGCATGTTTATTCTCAGGTGAATATTAAGAGCTTCCGCTGTTGCATACTAAAATAAGGACAAGATTTGGAGTCCATGTTTGTATGATATTGTGTAAAAACTGCATTCAAGAAACATATGTCGATGTAATATATTTCTATTGTAAACCATTATGTAATGGTCGTGTGTAAACAGTATATTTTAGATTATCATTATTTGATAATCTACGTAATGTTTTTAAAACCTTTATTGATAAAATAAAGGTTATGGTTGTTTTAAAAATGAATGCAGTCTTTGAAAAACGTCTCATATAGAGGTCAAAACCTCGCAACGAAATCAATTAATATGGAACGTTTATAATCAATATGAACGGGACATTTCACATGGAACCTGAATAAAATGATTATGAGGAATAAAATTCAAATTGGGATTATTCTCAAGAATATATCCAAACTCAATAACCAGAAGACGAGGAAAATTATGTGTCTGAAATTTTTTTAGATTATATGAAAATCAAACTCGAAGAATTTGACGCTCAAAATGAACAAATGAGAGAGTTCGCAAATAGGCAAGATGAAACTCTATCAGATTACACACCTGTTAATCTGAGGAGTATTGTGCAAGAAAATCCCATATCATCGAATTTTGTTGAATTCGAGAGCTCCGAAATCACCAATTATCCCGATGATACTTTTTATTCAGTTTTACCAATTTCACAACATATCGACACATTAGCCTTTATCGACGAAATCATCGATCCATCAATGGATGAAGAAGAAGTAAGGGTGACAAATTGGTACTCTTGGGAAAACGATAACGTTGAAAATTTTACCCCCGAGACCAAAGTAGAGGGACCGATAAGGACCATTAAAGAAGAAGATTTTGCTTCGATCCCGAAATTCACCATTCCACAACCTTCCAACCCAATATTCTCAATAGACGAGTCATCTATCGAAGATGAACTACGAGCTATAATAGATAATGACACCTCAGATTTTACCCAATTGGGTAATAGAGGTGAAAACTTTGATCCCGAGAATGAACGAAAGGAAATGTTAGGAATTGTCCACCCTAAAGAAATATGTATGTCGTTGTATAACGATCCATTTGACCAAGAACTAGAAAAGAGACATATCCATTTACTAAAAGCTACACTTAAAAAAGAATTAATTAGTGACAATCGGGTGGGTCTAAACTTTAAGCCCATTGATATATATTATATACCACCCGAGATATAAATAACTGGCTCACTATTTTAATTCGTGGAACTTATTCTACCGACTTCACATGTCGTCAGCTAAGTGTGAGGAAGTCTAACCCCACTTAATGTTAAATTGGGGTTCGGGTTAGTGCATAACTTGTTAATAAACATGCATGATAAATTAGGGTAAAAGACGTGTTTTCAAAAATTAGCAAACAGTTCAGAAAAGCAACCGTTTTTGAAGAAAAACATGTGGGATAAAATAACAAAAGTAATGAATGATGAGGCGTGCCATCTGTAGTGACCCGAACTTTTCCATGTTTATATATATTAATTGAGATTGATATTTACATGATTAAATGTTTCCAACATGTTAAGCAATCAAACTTGTTAAGACTTGATTAATTGAAATAGGTTTCATATAGACAATTGACCACCCAAGTTGACCGGTGATTCACGAACGTTAAAACTTGTAAAAAAACTATATGATGACATATATATGGTTATATATATAGTTAACATGATATTATGATAAGTAAACATATCATTAATTATATTAACAATGAACTACATATGTAAAAACAAGACTACTAACTTAATGATTTTGAAACGAGACATATATGTAACGTTTATCGTTGTAACGACATTTAATGTATATATATCATATTAAGAGATATTCGTACATCATAATATCATGATAATATAATAATTTAAAATCTCTTTTGATATTATAAACATTGGGTTAACAACATTTAACAAGATCGTTAACCTAAAGGTTTCAAAACAACACTTACATGTAACGACTAACGATGACTTAACGACTCAGTTAAAATGTATATACATGTAGTGTTTTAATATGTATTTATACACTTTTGAAAGACTTCAATACACTTATCAAAATACTTCTACTTAACAAAAATGCTTACAATTACATTCTCGTTCAGTTTCATCAACAATTCTACTCGTATGCACCCGTATTCGTACTCGTACAATACACAGCTTTTAGATGTATGTACTATTGGTATATACACTCCAATGATCAGCTCTTAGCAGCCCATGTGAGTCACCTAACACATGTGGGAACCATCATTTGGCAACTAGCATGAAATATCTCATAAGATTACAAAAATATGAGTAATCATTCATGACTTATTTACATGAAAACAAAATTACATATCCTTTATATCTAATCCATACACCAACGACCAAAAACACCTACAAACACTTTCATTCTTCAATTTTCTTCATCTAATTGATCTCTCTCAAGTTCTATCTTCAAGTTCTAAGTGTTCTTCATAAATTTCAAAAGTTCTAGTTTCATAAAATCAATAATACTTTCAAGTTTGCTAGCTCACTTCCAATCTTGTAAGGTGATCATCCAACCTCAAGAAATCTTTGTTTCTTACAGTAGGTTATCATTCTAATACAAGGTAATAATCATATTCAAACTTTGGTTCAATTTCTATAACTATAACAATCTTATTTCAAGTGATGATCTTACTTGAACTTGTTTTCGTGTTATGATTTTGCTTCAAGAACTTTGAGCCATCCAAGGATCCATTGAAGCTAGATCCATTTTTCTCTTTTCCAGTAGGTTCATCCAAGGAACTTAAGGTAGTAATGATGTTCATAACATCATTCGATTCATACATATAAAGCTATCTTATTCGAAGGTTTAAACTTGTAATCACTAGAACATAGTTTAGTTAATTCTAAACTTGTTCGCAAACAAAAGTTAATCCTTCTAACTTGACTTTTAAAATCAACTAAACACATGTTCTATATCTATATGATATGCTAACTTAATGATTTAAAACCTGGAAACACGAAAAACACCGTAAAACCGGATTTACGCCGTCGTAGTAACACCGCGGGCTGTTTTGGGTTAGTTAATTAAAAACTATGATAAACTTTGATTTAAAAGTTGTTATTCTGAGAAAATGATTTTTATTATGAACATGAAACTATATCCAAAAATTATGGTTAAACTCAAAGTGGAAGTATGTTTTCTAAAATGGTCATCTAGACGTCGTTCTTTCGACTGAAATGACTACCTTTACAAAAACGACTTGTAACTTATTTTTCCGACTAGAAACCTATACTTTTTTTGTTTAGATTCATAAAATAGAGTTCAATATGAAACCATAGCAATTTGATTCACTCAAAACGGATTTAAAATGAAGAAGTTATGGGTAAAACAAGATTGGATAATTTTTCTCATTTTAGCTACGTGAAAATTGGTAACAAATCTATTCCAACCATAACTTAATCAACTTGTATTATATATTATGTAATCTTGAGATACCATAGACACGTATACAATGTTTCGACCTATCATGTCGACACATCTATATATATTTCGGAACAACCATAGACACTCTATATGTGAATGTTGGAGTTAGCTATACAGGGTTGAGGTTGATTCCAAAATATATATAGTTTGAGTTGTGATCAATACTGAGATACGTATACACTGGGTCGTGGATTGATTCAAGATAATATTTATCGATTTATTTCTGTACATCTAACTGTGGACAACTAGTTGTAGGTTACTAACGAGGACAGCTGACTTAATAAACTTAAAACATCAAAATATATTAAAAGTGTTGTAAATATATTTTGAACATACTTTGATATATATGTATATATTGTTATAGGTTCGTGAATCAACCAGTGGCCAAGTCTTACTTCCCGACGAAGTAAAAATCTGTGAAAGTGAGTTATAGTCCCACTTTTAAAATCTAATATTTTTGGGATGAGAATACATGCAGGTTTTATAAATGATTTACAAAATAGACACAAGTACGTGAAACTACATTCTATGGTTGAATTATCGAAATCGAATATGCCCCTTTTTATTAAGTCTGGTAATCTAAGAATTAGGGAACAGACACCCTAATTGACGCGAATCCTAAAGATAGATCTATTGGGCCTAACAAACCCCATCCAAAGTACCGGATGCTTTAGTATTTCGAAATTTATATCATATCCGAAGGGTGTCCCGGAATGATGGGGATATTCTTATATATGCATCTTGTTATTGTCGGTTACCAGGTGTTCACCATATGAATGATTTTTATCTCTATGTATGGGATGTGTATTGAAATATGAAATCTTGTGGTCTATTGTTACGATTTGATATATATAGGTTAAACCTATAACTCACCAACATTTTTGTTGACGTTTTAAGCATGTTTATTCTCAGGTGATTATTAAGAGCTTCCGCTGTCGCATACTTAAATAAGGACAAGATTTGGAGTCCATGCTTGTATGATATTGTGTAAAAACTGCATTCAAGAAACTTATTTTGTTGTAACATATTTGTATTGTAAACCATTATGTAATGGTCGTGTGTAAACAGGATATTTTAGATTATCATTATTTGATAATCTACGTAAAGCTTTTTAAACCTTTATTGATGAAATAAAGGTTATGGTTTGTTTAAAAATGAATGCAGTCTTTGAAAAACGTCTCATATAGAGGTCAAAACCTCGCAACGAAATCAATTAATATGGAACGTTTTTAATCAATAAGAACGGGACATTTCAGTTGGTATCAGAGCGTTGGTCTTAGAGAACCAGAAAATTTGCATTAGTGTGTCTTATCGAGTTTGTTAGGATGCATTAGTGAGTCTGGACTTCGACCGTGTTTTCTTTAAAAATGATTGCTTAACATTTTTGTTGGAAACTATATATTTTTAACATATGAATATTATGTGATATATTAATCTCTTAACGTGTTTGATATTATGTGATAGATGTCTACCTCTAGAACAAGTCCCATTGACTCACCTAATAATAACGAAGAGTCAAATGTAAATTGGAATGATTCGTGGACTGATTCACAAGTTCCCGAAGAGGAACCGGAAGAAGAGTCGGAACCGGAAGAAGAATCGGAACCGGAAGAAGAATCGGAACCGGAAGAAGAAATAGAACCGGTGGGGGAAATAATAAAACGGTTAAGTAAAAGAGAATCCTCAACCAACCGACCAAGGTTAATTATGGTCAATGGTGTTTCCGCCAAGGAAGCAAAATATTGGGAGGATTACCAATTCTCCGATGAATCGGATTCCGACGAGAATTCCGATGATGTTATAGAAATAACCCCAACTGAATTTAAAAAGGCAAAAGAAAATAATAAGGGAAAGGGCATAAAAATAGAGAAATCTAATTCCAACCCCGATGAACTTTATATGTATCGTCAACCCCCGAAGTCCTTAAGTTGTAACAATGACCCGGGAACCTCTAAACCACCAGGTTTTTCTAAACCAATGTGGACAACGACGGCTCGTATTAGGGGAACATCATATATCCCTAGAAACTTGGCAAAACGAACCAAAACCCAACAAGAAGAAACGAGCGAGTCGGAATAAGATAGTTGTATTCGTGTGGTGTAATATATGTAATATAGTGTGCTTATGCTTTATGATATATGTAAAAATTGCTTGTATTAATAAGTATTTTTTTTTTATGAATCTAACTCTTGTCTATTTTACAGTTTAAAAACACAAAATGGATAGACAACCCAATATTTTAAGAGACCTACCCGGAGACATGATTGATGAAATCTTGTCTAGAGTCGGCCAGAATTCTTCGGCACAACTATTTAAGGCGAGATCAGTTTGTAAGACATTCGAAGAACGTTCCAAGAATGTCTTGGTTTATAAGAGACTTTCGTTTGAAAGATGGGGGATATCACATTGGGAAACCCATAAGTTACGATGTGTTTACTTTGACGCATATATTGCGGGGAACCCAAATGCTATTTTACGCAACGGGTTAAGAAATTATTTTGACTCAATATATCCGAATATTGGACTTCGTGATTTAGAAAAAGCGGCTAACATGCAACATAAAGAAGCATGTTATGCTTACGGATTAGTAATGTTCGCTTCTCACCAAAGTGAGAACAAGAACATCGGGCTACAACTATTAAACAAAACGTTTCCACAAGTGACGGAGTCGGTAATTGGGGTAAGAAATGAGGTTTTTAGATTATTACGGGACTGTTGGACATTACGTAACCCTCGTCCCTTTGATGATGTTACAACACGCTGTCTTATCAACGGCCATAACGGTTATGTTGCACAAGACCAAGGATGGGAAGTAGTCCTAGTAAAACCAGAATGCATGACTTGTTTCTGGACGTATGAATTACGTGTCTTTATTGCCTTTGCTGAACGACTTGTGTACTAGCTAGAATTATCTTCACAACTATCTTGTATCAAAGTTATTGTGTGCTATATTTCATGCTTTATGTAAAATAAGCGGTATTGTAAGTTTGTAAAATATTGTATAAAAGTTTGAACGCGAAATATTATTATAATCAGTTTTTCATATAGAATTGTAGTAGTTGAATTGTATATTAGCTACTAAGTATGAACTTAACGGGTAGGTACTACCCGAATTTAAACTTATAAAACGCTAATATGAAGAAAAAGCTTTTATAAATGAGTTCATATTATGCTACGAAATACTATTAACTACTCTTAATATTCTGTATGATTAACTTGTTCCATTTAACTATTTTGAAGGAAATGGCACCGACTACTCGACACACCGTGAATATGAATGAAGAGGAATTCCGTACTTTTCTAGCTTCAAACATAGCCGCAGTACAGGCTGCGCTACATACCAACAATAACCTTGGATCTAGCAGTACGGGAAATCGTGTAGGATGCACCTACAAAGAATTCACTGCCTGCAAACCTTTGGAATTTGATGGAACCGAAGGACCGATCGGATTGAAACGGTGGACCGAGAAGGTCGAATCGGTGTTTGCCATAAGTAAGTGTACTGAAGAGGACAAAGTGAAGTACGCTACGCATACCTTCACAGGTTCTGCGTTAACATGGTGGAATACCTATCTAGAGCAAGTGGGACAAGACGATGCGTACGCACTACCGTGGTCAGCATTCAAGCACTTGATGAACGAGAAGTACCGTCCCAGAACCGAGGTCAATAAGCTCAAGACAGAACTTAGAGGGTTACGAACCCAAGGATTTGATATTACCACATACGAAAGACGATTCACAGAATTGTGCCTATTGTGTCCGGGAGCATTCGAAGATGAGGAAGAGAAGATTGACGCGTTTGTGAAAGGATTACCAGAAAGAATCCAAGAAGATATAAGTTCACACGAGCCCGCCTCCATACAACAGGCATGTAGAATGGCTCACAAACTCGTGAACCAAATTGAAGAAAGAATTAAAGAACAGACTGCTGAAGAGGCCAATGTGAAGCAAGTCAAAAGAAAGTGGGAGGAAAACGGTGATAAGAATCACCAATACAACAACAACAGCAATTACAACAATAATCGCAACAATTATCCCAACAATCGCAACATCAATCGCAACTACAACAAACGGCCCAACAACAACAACAACAACAACAACAACAGCAACTACAATAATCATCCCAACAACAATAATAACCGCAACAACAACAACAATCAGAAGCAGCTATGCCAAAGATGTGAAAAGAATCACTCGGGGTTCTGCACCAAATTTTGCAACAAGTGTAAAAGAAATGGTCATAGCGCGGCGAAGTGTGAGGTCTACGGACCAGGGGTTAATAGAACGAAAGGAACAAATGGTGTCGGAACGAGTAATGGCGGAGCAAGTAGTGTCGGAGCAAGTTATGCCAATGTAGTTTGTTATAAATGTGGAAAACCAGGCCACATTATTAGAAATTGCCCGAACCAGGAGAACACGAATGGACAAGGCCGTGGAAGAGTTTTCAATATTAATGCGGTAGAGGCACAGGAAGACCCGGAGCTTGTTACGGGTACGTTTCTTATTGACAATAAATCTGCTTACGTTTTATTTGATTCGGGTGCGGATAGAAGCTATATGAGTAGAGATTTTTGTGCTAAATTAAGTTGTCCATTGACGCCTTTGGATAGTAAATTTTTACTCGAATTAGCAAATGGTAAATTAATTTCAGCAGATAATATATGTCGGAATCGAGAAATTAAACTGGTTAGCGAAACCTTTAAGATTGATTTGATACCAGTAGAGTTAGGGAGTTTTGATGTGATAATCGGTATGGACTGGTTGAAAGAAGTGAAAGCGGAGATCGTTTGTTACAAAAATGCAATTCGCATTATACGAGAAAAAGGAAAACCCTTAATGGTGTACGGAGAAAAGGGCAACACGAAGCTACATCTTATTAGTAATTTGAAGGCACAAAAACTAATAAGAAAAGGTTGCTATGCTGTTCTAGCACAAGTCGAGAAAGTACAAACTGAAGAAAAGAGCATCAATGATGTTCCCGTCGCAAAAGAATTTCCTGATGTATTTCCGAAAGAATTACCGGGATTACCCCCACATCGATCCGTTGAATTTCAAATAGATCTTGTACCAGGAGCTGCACCAATAGCTCGTGCTCCTTACAGACTCGCACCCAGCGAGATGAAAGAACTACAAAGCCAATTACAAGAACTTTTAGAGCGTGGTTTCATTCGACCAAGCACATCACCGTGGGGAGCTCCTGTTTTGTTTGTCAAGAAGAAAGATGGTACATTCAGGTTGTGTATCGACTACCGAGAGTTGAACAAACTTACCATCAAGAACCGCTACCCACTACCGAGAATCGATGACTTATTTGATCAACTACAAGGCTCGTCTGTTTATTCAAAGATTGACTTACGTTCCGGGTATCATCAAATGCGGGTGAAAGAAGATGATATTCCAAAGACTGCTTTCAGAACACGTTACGGTCATTACGAGTTTATGGTCATGCCGTTTGGTTTAACTAATGCACCAGCTGTGTTCATGGACCTTATGAACCGAGTGTGTGGACCATACCTTGACAAGTTTGTCATTGTTTTCATTGATGACATACTTATTTACTCAAAGAATGACCAAGAACACGGTGAACATTTGAGAAAGGTGTTAGAAGTATTGAGGAAGGAAGAATTGTACGCTAAGTTTTCAAAGTGTGCATTTTGGTTGGAAGAAGTTCAATTCCTCGGTCACATAGTGAACAAAGAAGGTATTAAGGTGGATCCGGCAAAGATAGAAACTGTTGAAAAGTGGGAAACCCCGAAAACTCCGAAACACATACGCCAGTTTTTAGGACTAGCTGGTTACTACAGAAGGTTCATCCAAGACTTTTCCAGAATAGCAAAACCCTTGACTGCATTAACGCATAAAGGGAAGAAATTTGAATGGAATGATGAACAAGAGAAAGCGTTTCAGTTATTGAAGAAAAAGCTAACTACGGCACCTATATTGTCATTGCCTGAAGGGAATGATGATTTTGTGATTTATTGTGACGCATCAAAGCAAGGTCTCGGTTGTGTATTAATGCAACGAACGAAGGTGATTGCTTATGCGTCTAGACAATTGAAGATTCACGAACAAAATTATACGACGCATGATTTGGAATTAGGCGCGGTTGTTTTTGCATTAAAGACTTGGAGGCACTACTTATATGGGGTCAAAAGTATTATATATACCGACCACAAAAGTCTTCAACACATATTTAATCAGAAACAACTGAATATGAGGCAGCGTAGGTGGATTGAATTATTGAATGATTACGATTTTGAGATTCGTTACCACCCGGGGAAGGCAAATGTGGTAGCCGATGCCTTGAGCAGGAAGGATAGAGAACCCATTCGAGTAAAATCTATGAATATAATGATTCATAATAACATTACTACTCAAATAAAGGAGGCGCAACAAGGAGTTTTAAAAGAGGGAAATTTAAAGGATGAAATACCCAAAGGATCGGAGAAGCATCTTAATATTCGGGAAGACGGAACCCGGTATAGGGCTGAAAGGATTTGGGTACCAAAATTTGGAGATATGAGAGAAATGGTACTTAGAGAAGCTCATAAAACCAGATACTCAATACATCCTGGAACGGGGAAGATGTACAAGGATCTCAAGAAACATTTTTGGTGGCCGGGTATGAAAGCCGATGTTGCTAAATACGTAGGAGAATGTTTGACGTGTTCTAAGGTCAAAGCTGAGCATCAGAAACCATCAGGTCTACTTCAACAACCCGAAATCCCGGAATGGAAATGGGAAAACATTACCATGGATTTCATCACTAAATTGCCAAGGACTGCAAGTGGTTTTGATACTATTTGGGTAATAGTTGATCGTCTCACCAAATCAGCACACTTCCTACCAATAAGAGAAGATGACAAGATGGAGAAGTTAGCACGACTGTATTTGAAGGAAGTCATCTCCAGACATGGAATACCAATCTCTATTATCTCTGATAGGGATGGCAGATTTATTTCAAGATTCTGGCAGACATTACAGCAAGCATTAGGAACTCGTCTAGACATGAGTACTGCCTATCATCCACAAACTGATGGGCAGAGCGAAAGGACAATACAAACGCTTGAAGACATGCTACGAGCATGTGTTATTGATTTCGGAAACAGTTGGGATCGACATCTACCGTTAGCAGAATTTTCCTACAACAACAGCTACCATTCAAGCATTGAGATGGCGCCGTTTGAAGCACTTTATGGTAGAAAGTGCAGGTCTCCCATTTGTTGGAGTGAGGTGGGGGATAGACAGATTACGGGTCCGGAGATTATACAAGAAACTACCGAGAAGATCATCCAAATTCAACAACGGTTGAAAACCGCCCAAAGTCGACAAAAGAGCTACGCTGACATTAAAAGAAAAGATATAGAATTTGAAATTGGAGAGATGGTCATGCTTAAAGTTTCACCTTGGAAAGGCGTTGTTCGATTTGGTAAACGAGGGAAATTAAATCCAAGGTATATTGGACCATTCAAGATTATTGATCGTGTCGGACCAGTAGCTTACCGACTTGAGTTACCTCAACAACTCGCGGCTGTACATAACACATTCCACGTCTCGAATTTGAAGAAATGTTTTGCTAAAGAAGATCTCACTATTCCGTTAGATGAAATCCAAATCAACGAAAAACTCCAATTCATCGAAGAACCCGTCGAAATAATGGATCGTGAGGTTAAAAGACTTAAGCAAAACAAGATACCAATTGTTAAGGTTCGATGGAATGCTCGTAGAGGACCCGAGTTCACCTGGGAGCGTGAAGATCAGATGAAGAAGAAATACCCGCATCTATTTCCAGAAGATTCATCAACACCTTCAACAGCTTAAAATTTCGGGACGAAATTTATTTAACGGGTAGGTACTGTAGTGACCCGAACTTTTCCATGTTTATATATATTAATTGAGATTGATATTTACATGATTAAATGTTTCCAACATGTTAAGCAATCAAACTTGTTAAGACTTGATTAATTGAAATAGGTTTCATATAGACAATTGACCACCCAAGTTGACCGGTGATTCACGAACGTTAAAACTTGTAAAAAAACTATATGATGACATATATATGGTTATATATATAGTTAACATGATATTATGATAAGTAAACATATCATTAATTATATTAACAATGAACTACATATGTAAAAACAAGACTACTAACTTAATGATTTTGAAACGAGACATATATGTAACGTTTATCGTTGTAACGACATTTAATGTATATATATCATATTAAGAGATATTCGTACATCATAATATCATGATAATATAATAATTTAAAATCTCTTTTGATATTATAAACATTGGGTTAACAACATTTAACAAGATCGTTAACCTAAAGGTTTCAAAACAACACTTACATGTAACGACTAACGATGACTTAACGACTCAGTTAAAATGTATATACATGTAGTGTTTTAATATGTATTTATACACTTTTGAAAGACTTCAATACACTTATCAAAATACTTCTACTTAACAAAAATGCTTACAATTACATTCTCGTTCAGTTTCATCAACAATTCTACTCGTATGCACCCGTATTCGTACTCGTACAATACACAGCTTTTAGATGTATGTACTATTGGTATATACACTCCAATGATCAGCTCTTAGCAGCCCATGTGAGTCACCTAACACATGTGGGAACCATCATTTGGCAACTAGCATGAAATATCTCATAAGATTACAAAAATATGAGTAATCATTCATGACTTATTTACATGAAAACAAAATTACATATCCTTTATATCTAATCCATACACCAACGACCAAAAACACCTACAAACACTTTCATTCTTCAATTTTCTTCATCTAATTGATCTCTCTCAAGTTCTATCTTCAAGTTCTAAGTGTTCTTCATAAATTTCAAAAGTTCTAGTTTCATAAAATCAATAATACTTTCAAGTTTGCTAGCTCACTTCCAATCTTGTAAGGTGATCATCCAACCTCAAGAAATCTTTGTTTCTTACAGTAGGTTATCATTCTAATACAAGGTAATAATCATATTCAAACTTTGGTTCAATTTCTATAACTATAACAATCTTATTTCAAGTGATGATCTTACTTGAACTTGTTTTCGTGTTATGATTTTGCTTCAAGAACTTTGAGCCATCCAAGGATCCATTGAAGCTAGATCCATTTTTCTCTTTTCCAGTAGGTTCATCCAAGGAACTTAAGGTAGTAATGATGTTCATAACATCATTCGATTCATACATATAAAGCTATCTTATTCGAAGGTTTAAACTTGTAATCACTAGAACATAGTTTAGTTAATTCTAAACTTGTTCGCAAACAAAAGTTAATCCTTCTAACTTGACTTTTAAAATCAACTAAACACATGTTCTATATCTATATGATATGCTAACTTAATGATTTAAAACCTGGAAACACGAAAAACACCGTAAAACCGGATTTACGCCGTCGTAGTAACACCGCGGGCTGTTTTGGGTTAGTTAATTAAAAACTATGATAAACTTTGATTTAAAAGTTGTTATTCTGAGAAAATGATTTTTATTATGAACATGAAACTATATCCAAAAATTATGGTTAAACTCAAAGTGGAAGTATGTTTTCTAAAATGGTCATCTAGACGTCGTTCTTTCGACTGAAATGACTACCTTTACAAAAACGACTTGTAACTTATTTTTCCGACTAGAAACCTATACTTTTTTTGTTTAGATTCATAAAATAGAGTTCAATATGAAACCATAGCAATTTGATTCACTCAAAACGGATTTAAAATGAAGAAGTTATGGGTAAAACAAGATTGGATAATTTTTCTCATTTTAGCTACGTGAAAATTGGTAACAAATCTATTCCAACCATAACTTAATCAACTTGTATTATATATTATGTAATCTTGAGATACCATAGACACGTATACAATGTTTCGACCTATCATGTCGACACATCTATATATATTTCGGAACAACCATAGACACTCTATATGTGAATGTTGGAGTTAGCTATACAGGGTTGAGGTTGATTCCAAAATATATATAGTTTGAGTTGTGATCAATACTGAGATACGTATACACTGGGTCGTGGATTGATTCAAGATAATATTTATCGATTTATTTCTGTACATCTAACTGTGGACAACTAGTTGTAGGTTACTAACGAGGACAGCTGACTTAATAAACTTAAAACATCAAAATATATTAAAAGTGTTGTAAATATATTTTGAACATACTTTGATATATATGTATATATTGTTATAGGTTCGTGAATCAACCAGTGGCCAAGTCTTACTTCCCGACGAAGTAAAAATCTGTGAAAGTGAGTTATAGTCCCACTTTTAAAATCTAATATTTTTGGGATGAGAATACATGCAGGTTTTATAAATGATTTACAAAATAGACACAAGTACGTGAAACTACATTCTATGGTTGAATTATCGAAATCGAATATGCCCCTTTTTATTAAGTCTGGTAATCTAAGAATTAGGGAACAGACACCCTAATTGACGCGAATCCTAAAGATAGATCTATTGGGCCTAACAAACCCCATCCAAAGTACCGGATGCTTTAGTATTTCGAAATTTATATCATATCCGAAGGGTGTCCCGGAATGATGGGGATATTCTTATATATGCATCTTGTTATTGTCGGTTACCAGGTGTTCACCATATGAATGATTTTTATCTCTATGTATGGGATGTGTATTGAAATATGAAATCTTGTGGTCTATTGTTACGATTTGATATATATAGGTTAAACCTATAACTCACCAACATTTTTGTTGACGTTTTAAGCATGTTTATTCTCAGGTGATTATTAAGAGCTTCCGCTGTCGCATACTTAAATAAGGACAAGATTTGGAGTCCATGCTTGTATGATATTGTGTAAAAACTGCATTCAAGAAACTTATTTTGTTGTAACATATTTGTATTGTAAACCATTATGTAATGGTCGTGTGTAAACAGGATATTTTAGATTATCATTATTTGATAATCTACGTAAAGCTTTTTAAACCTTTATTGATGAAATAAAGGTTATGGTTTGTTTAAAAATGAATGCAGTCTTTGAAAAACGTCTCATATAGAGGTCAAAACCTCGCAACGAAATCAATTAATATGGAACGTTTTTAATCAATAAGAACGGGACATTTCACCATCTATCATTCGACGAGCTTTGAAATTATAAACTGGGTATTTTTAATCACTTTTCTACACTAATTACCCTCATGAATTTATAATTATAGTCTGATTTCATGCAGATGAGGGCATTGCATGATCTCAAGTGTGGGGAAGGGTTATAAATTCTCTCGGGTTTGCACTTGGTTTATTTGCCAAATTTTGTGAAAATTTGAAAAATTTTCAACTAAATGATTTCAAAATCATGTTTATACATATTTATGAACGATAAAAACTAGGTGTTACTACCGAAATTATTGTTACCCTAAAAAGAGGACATAAATTGAGAAACAACTAAAACGCTTGAATTTATTTATAAGATAAAAAAAGACGCATGAAAAGAGCCAAGTGTAGGGAGAATGTACCAAGTTATTCAATTAAAAACTATCTATCACATGTTTCTGTAAAGTTATTGCAGGTGCTTTTGTTTTGGACGATATTAATCAGTTTTACCCAATATAAATGAAAGAAAGATGGATCTACACGATGAATCAATTCCATCATTAAACGGAAGTAAAGTCTTCCGAAAAAGACACGCGCTTCTTGATTTAGGTCAAGAAGTTGTCGTCCAGACCAGCTGTAGGTTGACGAAAAATCTAGAAAAGTCATATCTAAAATCAGCAGGAAATCTACGGACCTCAGCATCAAACAGGGTCGCCAAGTGGTCAGACTTATCCTAACCATGAGATGATCTGTCTCGTAAAATGGGGAGGGCGCCGTGCAAATTAGCTTGATAAGACTAATGAATCAGACCTCCAGAAAGGATAATCTCCTTAAAGATTAAAAATAAGCTTTTAAGCCTGATATTACTCAATCCTTGAGATTGACTTTAAAGATTGAGAATTACAAACTCATGGAATTCGATGATATCTAAACTCGAGCTTGAACGAGAAAATATTTTGATCAAATTAAAACCGATTTGTTTTCTGAAAACCTATTTTCAATGCGTTCATTACCATTGAACGTAAAATTCTAGGAATTTACCTGGAATTCATTAGGTCTCCTGAACTAAATCGGGTGTCAACCGTAAGAACGGTGGTTGCATAGCATGGTCGAAGACAGAACCTTGTGCCAGACCGAAAAATTATAGGGTGATCTTTACTATTTCTCCTACAAAGTATATTAATTGCATCCGACACGTCGTGGACCATGAACAAATGCATGTCATTAGACATTGCCTTAACAATTGCTTGTTCATCGCTTTCCTTTATAACCCAAAAGTAGTTTAACGAAAGGTAATATACGGAGCAAGTATACTGGACGTGTTGCTTTCCTAGTACAAGGATTAGCAAGTGGGTGACACAAAACCATAAGTTTTGAGCTAAAATTTTCAAATCTAAAACCCACAAAACCCACAAAAACATTTTGCAAACACCGGTGAAGGATTATTCCGGAAAACTTATCTAGGGTAAAAGCTAGAATGAATTTTCAAAAGATCAAAAGTTTTCATAAAGATCCAATTTCCTAAAGGATCTAAATTTTTATAGTCATGTAGGACTGTAAATCACATCGTTACTATCATTGTTTATACCGCCGTATCAAAATCATTGATGTATAAAGTGTGAGAATAAAAAAGTGATTCGAGTGAAGTGTGATTTAATTTCAAGTTCTGTATTGCTTGAGGACAAGCAACGTTCAAGTGTGGGGATATTTGATAGTGCTCTAAATGAACATATATTTAGTATCAATATCCATCCAATATGTAAAGCTTTTAGTTACTATTGTTCTATTTTTATGTAATAATCGTTTAAATAAATAAGTGCGAAGACAAAAGAAGAAAACGAAGATTTGAAGACGTAAACGTCCAAAAAGCTCAAATGTACAAGATACAATCCATTTATTGATGATTAACGTCTAAATATTGACAAGAGTACGAGCCGCGGAATGCAAAGTACAAGATATCAAAGCGTACAAAAAGACGTTCGAAAATCCGAAACCGAGACATGAACGGTTAATTTACGGGTTTTGAAGTCGAAGTTCTGTCCGTGTAACACTACGCGATTAATAACCACTGTAAGCTATGTTCTTCCTTTTTAAATTAATGTCTCGTAAATAAGTTACTATTATGCTTATTTGAGCCGAATTAATCGTGATGTTAGACTAAATATTAAGACGGGGTTATTGGATTTTGTACCATAATTCGGGTTTGGACAAAAGACCGACACTTGTGGAAATTGGACTATGGGTTATTAATGGGCTTTATATTAACTAAATGATATCTCATTAATTTAATATAGAGATTTATAATTTGACGTATTTATATATAACCACATACGCTTGATCGGGTACGGTGAGCGGGATATTTATAAATACTAATAATTGTTCATTTGACTGGACACGGGGATGGATTAATAGTCAATGGACTCATTAAAACAGAGGTGGATTACATACAAGGGTAATTGGTGTAATTGTTAACAAAGTATTAAAATCAGCAGGAAATCTACGGACCTCAGCATCAAACAGGGTCGCCAAGTGGTCAGACTTATCCTAACCATGAGATGATCTGTCTCGTAAAATGGGGAGGGCGCCGTGCAAATTAGCTTGATAAGACTAATGAATCAGACCTCCAAAAAGGATAATCTCCTTAAAGATTAAAAATAAGCTTTTAAGCCTGATATTACTCAATCCTTGAGATTGACTTTAAAGATTGAGAATTACAAACTCATGGAATTCGATGATATCTAAACTCGAGCTTGAACGAGAAAATATTTTGATCAAATTAAAACCGATTTGTTTTCTGAAAACCTATTTTCAATGCGTTCATTACCATTGAACGTAAAATTCTAGGAATTTACCTGGAATTCATTAGGTCACCTGAACTAAATCGGGTGTCAACCGTAAGAACGGTGGTTGCATAGCATGGTCGAAGACAGAACCTTGTGCCAGACCGAAAAATTATAGGGTGATCTTTACTATTTCTCCTACAAAGTATATTAATTGCATCCGACACGTCGTGGACCATGAACAAATGCATGTCATTAGACATTGCCTTAACAATTGCTTGTTCATCGCTTTCCTTTATAACCCAAAAGTAGTTTAACGAAAGGTAATATACGGAGCAAGTATACTGGACGTGTTGCTTTCCTAGTACACGGATTAGCAAGTGGGTGACACAAAACCATAAGTTTTGAGCTAAAATTTTCAAATCTAAAACCCACAAAACCCACAAAAACATTTTGCAAACACCGGTGAAGGATTATTCCGGAAAACTTATCTAGGGTAAAAGCTAGAATGAATTTTCAAAAGATCAAAAGTTTTCATAAAGATCCAATTTCCTAAAGGATCTAAATTTTTATAGTCATGTAGGACTGTAAATCACATCGTTACTATCATTGTTTATACCGCCGTATCAAAATCATTGATGTATAAAGTGTGAGAATAAAAAAGTGATTCGAGTGAAGTGTGATTTAATTTCAAGTTCTGTAGTGCTTGAGGACAAGCAACGTTCAAGTGTGGGGATATTTGATAGTGCTCTAAATGAACATATATTTAGTATCAATATCCATCCAATATGTAAAGCTTTTAGTTACTATTGTTCTATTTTTATGTAATAATCGTTTAAATAAATAAGTGCGAAGACAAAAGAAGAAAACGAAGATTTGAAGACGTAAACGTCCAAAAAGCTCAAATGTACAAGATACAATCCATTTATTGATGATTAACGTCTAAATATTGACAAGAGTACGAGCCGCGGAATGCAAAGTACAAGATATCAAAGCGTACAAAAAGACGTTCGAAAATCCGAAACCGAGACATGAACGGTTAATTTACGGGTTTTGAAGTCGAAGTTCTGTCCGTGTAACACTACGCGATTAATAACCACTGTAAGCTATGTTCTTCCTTTTTAAATTAATGTCTCGTAAATAAGTTACTATTATGCTTATTTGAGCCGAATTAATCGTGATGTTAGACTAAATATTAAGACGGGGTTATTGGATTTTGTACCATAATTCGGGTTTGGACAAAAGACCGACACTTGTGGAAATTGGACTATGGGTTATTAATGGGCTTTATATTAACTAAATGATATCTCATTAATTTAATATAGAGATTTATAATTTGACGTATTTATATATAACCACATACGCTTGATCGGGTACGGTGAGCGGGATATTTATAAATACTAATAATTGTTCATTTGACTGGACACGGGGATGGATTAATAGTCAATGGACTCATTAAAACAGAGGTGGATTACATACAAGGGTAATTGGTGTAATTGTTAACAAAGTATTAAAACCTTGGATTACACACAGTCGATAACCTGGTGTAATTATTAACAAAGTATTAAAACCTTGTTACAGTTCGAATCCCTAATTAGTTGAAATATTTGACTTAAAGAATAAGGTTAATTTGACGAGCATTTTATAATTATGACCGATGGACTATTATGGGCAAAAACTAGATAAGTTTCAAATAAACCAGGACAAAGGACAATTAACCCAGGGTAATAAATTAAAATTAAAACGTCAAACATCATGATTACGGAAGTTTAAATAAGCATAATAATTTTATTTTTATATTTCCTCGTACTTTTAATTACATTTTATATATTGTTATTTTAATTATTGTCATTTATCTTTACGCTTAAAAATATAAAATCGACAAACCGGTCATTAAACGGTAAAACCCCCTTTTATATATTATTATATATAATTATTTATATTTTGTACAAATACAGTTATATAAAAATATAATGTAAAATAAGCCGTCTCCCTGTGGTACGAACCGGACTTACTAAAAACTATACTACTCTACGATTAGGTAGACTGCCTATAGTGTTGTAGTAAGGTTTAGGTATATCCCATCTGTAAATAAATTAAATTAAAACTTGTGTAATGTGTATCGTATTGCGTAATAAAAATAATAGTATTTCGTACTACACATCGCAAACATCATTTTTGAAACCCTAATCTCTACGATATGAGGTTTTGAGTGGAAAACCCTAGGAGAACTATCATAGAACAGGCCAATGCACCTTCATATGTCTTTATCAAATTCAAACACTGACAAGAATCAAGATCTTAAACACTTGATATGAATGGAACCAACGAGACCCTAAATTATAGATTTCGAAGAAGAATAAACCAAACAACTGATGATAGACCTAAAACTTTGATACCATGATCAATTGTGTGATTTTGATATCAAACAACACAACACCGTGAATGACGTCAACAACCAGCTGAGTAAACATTAATTAAAAGTTCAGTGTTTATGTACGAAACAAAACTCACTCACTTAAAAGAACAATCACCCAAATCAAAGCAGAAACAATGAACCCAAATTTGGGTTTGTAATTGCACGAAAAAGAGAAAGAGAGAGATTTGATATTTATGATCTGTAAAACCTAATTAAAATAAAAACAACAAAGTATTCTTATATATAAATACTAATATTCACATTACACCTTGCAATTTTACTTGAACATCTTCAACCCCTCCAAAAATTTGAGCTTTAATAAAAACCTCCAAGTATCTAGAAATTGATCTTTAGTCCCTGTAATTAACCTTTACCCAGAAATAAGTGTAATGCACAAGATATTTTTCATGTTAGATTATGAATGCTTATTATTTTCAATACAAAACGATATGTTGTAATTTATTTTTTTGTTTTTGTAAAAGGTCTGTAGTATTTTTAATTGTAGAATTTTTCTATCATCGCACATGTCGCTACTTTTGGGGTACCGTACTCCTGTAAATCAAGATTTATCCCATATATAGTTGTGGTAAAAAAATTGTCCCCTTCATGGTTGTTATCTAGTTAAAGAAGTGATTCATCTCGAAATGTTAATTTAATCGATTTGTACAATCTGTAAGCGTAATATACGATCTTCATTCTTTGTGATTCATCTCGAAATGTTAATTTAATCGAATTGGATCTTGATCTTTAATCTTCACCTTCGTTTACAAAGTCTTTTGGTTTAGAAAGCTCGCAACAACTTATGTTTTCGAGTGGAACCTAAACTATCTCAAGTGTTATCTATATTGGCTCCTCTTTATGCTGACTAGTCATGTGTGATGACTTGTCTTTGTGTTAAATAGCTTTTGTACTGCTAGACTGCATATTACTACAAAATAACAAAACACTAAGACACAGTTCAAAGAGCTACTCCGTATTAATTCTATTTTGAATTAATAACCTATGTTGAGCACAAACACAACATTTAACGCTAATTACAAGTAGTTCATAAGAATGAGTATTTATTTTGATTTTAACAAAAATATTGATTAATACGAGGTGTCTTCGAGCATAGGCAACATAGGCAACCGTCTAGGATTCAAAAATTTAGAAGAGCTCAAAATTTTGAATATGTAAATATTTGACTCAATATATTTAATTAAATCAAATAAAAATGGTCAATTAAAGTTACCTTGTTTTTGATAGTTAAATACAATGTAAGTAATAAATAGATAAATTGGAGTATTATTTTTTTATGCGTAATAAAAAATTATAACATATATGTGAGCCTATTTTTATTTTTATCCAGAGCCTTTAAATTGTTGAGACGGACATGTGATAATACTGGTACATATTTTAATTATTTTGTACGTGAAATTTGTTGTAAAATAAAAAGTATAAATAATGTCAAGGGGTTTGTTTACTTTTTTTTCTAAATTTGACTATGTTTCCATTTCTATATGTATGAGAAGGGTGTTTGTATCTATGTCCGGAAATAGATCAATTTTAGATTAAGTGACACATTAAGTGACAAAGAGACATCAATTTTACTTACTGAATTAAGAGGCGTATAAAAGCATATTATTATGCTCACTAGTACAACTAAATCAATAGTGTTCGACCCAGTAGGTAGGACTGTTGTGATCATGCTTGTAATTATGCCGTTTGCAAGGTTGGAGAATTCGGATCTTGGGGAGATCTCATTTGGACTTTTTTAGGAAGATCTCTGCATCTCGGAATAATCTCGGGGAGATCTCGGACGTTGACTTAAGTTGACTTTATAGTTTTTTTTAATAAAAATATACATAAAAACATAATATATATGTATATTTATATATGTTTTTACGAGATGTTACAAAAATATCCGAGAAATGAGCGAGAAAATCTTAGAAATTACGAATTTTACAAGAAAATTTTACAAATTAGGAAGAAAATCCGAGAAATCGTGGCTTTAACTAAGTTTGACCCCGTTGACCGAGAAATCTCGGGAGATAAACATCTCGTCTCGGTTGACTTCTAAAAACGAGATCTCGGAAGATTTACAACACTAGCCGTTTGTATGACTAGATTTGAATTTTCATTTAAAATAGTTGTACTTGCATATATTCGAATTTAAACAATGTTATTATTTCTTTTGCTAAAAGAGAAAGAAAAAAAAAACACTAAATCAATAACATCACTAACTTGTAGTATTAAAGTATTAAACAGTACTTGACTTCATAGAACACAGTAAATTGTGAAATTGTTTTACCATATAATGTAACATCACTTTCATTGAAAAGGAAAGAACAGCATAAAATAAGGCTTTAGTAAGAGTCCAACTCTAAGTAGTGATATGATGGAAAAAGGCAGTGAACATCCCTTTCCTGTAACTGCTTCCATCCATCTCAATCCAAACACCACTTCCACCTTCGTCAGGCTTACCATTCTGCTTGACTCATAATATTATTATTATTATTATTATTATTATTATTATTATTATTATTATTATTATTATTATTATTAGTATTAGGTATTTCCTCCGTCCCAATTTAATAGTTTCAGATAAAAATTAAAAATACACATTTTAAGATATGTTATCATCTTGTATTTTTTAAACTATTTTCCTGCTTTACCCTTACTGTTTTACCTACTTTTTTATTTTACATATATAAACTAAGGGTATAACCAAAGAGCCAATGGCTTGGCGGTATCGAGGTCACCCTTACAACCTTGAGGTTGAGGGTTCGAGTCCTGCTTAGGACAATTCGTGGTGTATATATTCGAGTTAGATTTAGGTGGGTGTGTGAGTTTGCCTTTCAAAAAAAAAAAAAACTAAGGGTATAAAAGAACTTTACATTATTATTCTTTATTGTATTAGAGCATTCCAAAAAAGAAAAAAAAACCCTATTAAATTAGAACGGAGGGATTATTAATTTATACCAAGTGTGAAGAGTTGGTTGTCCTTTGTTTTGATTGAAATTGAATGAAATTGTCGTCTTGATTTATTTTTTATCTAAAAATAACCAACAATAAGGGCCACTTTTAGTGTGTCAGACTGCAGAGTTTTTTTGGGCTCATGAATGTGTCAATTTGATATGTATTTTTATATGGATTATCTAACATGTGCCCCTGGCTAGGGTCCTGCTCCCACGAGAGTAGGCAGGAGTTGAGGGGATAGCGCCCCTCGCATGGCTCAAGGCGGCGCTCTAGAACTTCAACCGAAAAGACATTATACTTTATCTCGAAAAGTTGTCTTCCAACAGATTTTTCCGTCTAATTGTAGGACTTTTAGTCTGATTTTTCCGCCAAAATGAAGAGTTGCTTCTCTTTATGATAACTGTCATAATTGATTACATTTTCGGTTTTTTGGTTCCCTGCATTCATTGATAACACACAAATAGAAACACACATACACTATAATAATTGATTTTGATTTTTTCTTGCCTGGAAATGAAATCCGTTTTTGTCTTATCTCAATTGAGATTTCGTGTATATCCGAGGCTTGTGAGAGGCGAAATACTTAATTAGGAAAGTGTTTCACGATTCGAGAACCAATCCAGATTATCAATTTTATACATGTTTTCTAACACTTGACCCACAATTACACACGCATACCAGGTGATCAAGCATGTTTTCATTACCGGTTCGGGAAGCGGTACTTAGTTTTAGCTTGAATGCAAAGAGTGGGTAAATGTTAGGGAATTGAGTGTGCGCTCTCTGGTCAGGTTACCTACTAAAGATGAGGATCTCTAAAGGGTGGTCGACAGTCAACCTATGCTGGTTCGACTCGGTTATGGACTCGAGTGAGTGAGTACTGAGTTAAGTAGTGAGTGAGTACTTCTAGAAAGAGAAAGAAGTAGCTCTCAATAAATGTCTGATATGGAATGATTGTGACGTAACTCATGATTTTTGTGAATAATAGTAGTATATTTATAGGAAAGCACTAAGGTTTACGTTGTCGTGAGCCTGGCCATTCTGACGTGTCATTCTATACTGGGTTGGCAAACATTGATAATTGGGCCCAAGCCTTTTGGGGCTGGTATGTCTGGCATACGTGGCACATCAATGACATGTGCGGACTGCCATGTGCAGGGCTTGCGTGTAACACTGCCTTGTACTTGGCTTACGTGTAAACACAGCATTAAAGGCTAGCGTGAACTGTGAAACGGTTTTCAGTTACTTGATGGATTGACTTCTCATGGGACTTGCCATGTGACGTCATTCGATTAGCGGGTACTGTCTATAGTAGGTTTTCTTTTAATTGATTCCACGGTTACTGGATAGCTTATCCGTAGGCGTATCATTAAGACTGGTTGAATCCATGGAGTACTACTTTCTTTGTATATTAAAACATCACAGCATCCGCCATAAAGACTGGTTTTAATTAGCTAATTAATATAGTTGAGAATGATCCTGGTCTAATTTGTGGCCTATTAGAAGTGGAAGAACCTCTGATCAGATCTTCATAGACATGCATAACCAATTTGATTCCCAGTGTGGTTGTCAAACATCGCCTAGATACCAATGCCATTATATACCTTTTACAAATTATCTCTTCATAACTTAGCAAATTTATAAACGCGACTTCGCGGTATTAATAATTAATAACAAGGGTTATTGACCAAAACGCTCATTATTCAAACGAACTATAATAATTCGCCCTAAAAAAAATAAAATAGTCGAACTGCCTTCGCAAGTCGCAAGGTGCTTTGCGAGCCTTGCGATCAAATGTTTTGTAAACTTTAATACGTCATATCTTTTCACTCGTAGATCTTATTTACCCACTGTTTTTTAAGTCGTATATTTTTTTAAGATCTATATATTGGCAAACCACCCAAAGGGTTTGTCCAGAATGTTTTTCAAAATTTGTCCTAGAAAACCTAATTTTGCCGTTTTTCGATTATTTTGACTTTATACATTGACCGCTCGTAACTTTCTATTAAACATTTGTGATTCTTTTAGTTCTCCTCCATTACTGACTAACAATAAATGAATCCCTTTAATCAATTTGAACTACATTACCCAACTCGAAAAATACACATTTGTGTATATATCGCAACTCGCAATATGCGGGTTGAATAAAAATTGGGACTCAGATTTTAATACAAACATATAGAAGTCTAAAAAATACACACTTTCAAAAAAACAATACTTAAATACGAGTTACAGATCAAAAATTATCGCAATTTGAAAATCTTCGATCATACCTGGTGACGCCCAGTCGCAAGATCGCTAGGGCACCTTGCGACCAGGAGTTCGCAAGTCGCAAAGTCCAAGTTGCAAGACACCTTTGATATTTACATTTATCCGCCTTGGCCTGAGTATAAACTACCATTCTTAAAAAATAACCATCTATGTTTATATTTTATTTTAATATTTATAACAAGAAAAGTTTTATAACGTAATTACTATAGATAGATTATATTAATTACAATGATTGATAAACTAATATTTCTAAACATAGATCTTATAATGACAAAAGTACCCTTAAATATTTTAATTAATCGTTTGATCAAATTCAAATTTCAAATTTCATGATGATACTATTTTCGAATAAATGCTTATTAACTTTTGCCCTTATGACAAATGTTAGATAATCTCTTTTTAATTATTTATTGTATTAAAATTTTAAATTATTAAAATATAATTAGTTACTCTAAATTAAATTATTTAATTCTATGAATTCAAGATTATAAACTAGTTAATTATGTATGATGAATAAATTTAGGAATCTTTGTAGGGTAATGCACAAGATACAATACATTGATTGAATTCATGTGAGCCTTCGAAGTCTCACACATATATATCTAGATGTTAATATATATATATATATATATATATATATATATATATATATATATATATATATATATATATATATATATAATCAAGAGGGAAACACTTTTGTAACAGACTCGTCCCACATCGGTGGGAGAGGAAAACAAAGCACTCCTTATAAGGGTGTGGATACCTCTTCTGGTATGACGCGTTTTGAGGGTGTTTACCCGAGAAGCAAATCCGTGAGGTAGAAGTGCGATCCGGGGTTGTACTCGTGCGCGGGTAGCCCGTCGGTGATCGGCTTGTGTCCAAAGCGGACAATATCATACTACGGGCTGATGGTGATGTTACTTATGGTATCAGAGCTGGGGCCCGCATCGATGTGCACTGCGGGGACGCAGTGTCCCGAAGGGGGGGAGAGTTGTAACAGACTCGTCCCACATCGGTGGGAGAGGAAAACAAAGCACTCCTTATAAGGGTGTGGATACCTCTTCTGGTATGACGCGTTTTGAGGGTGTTTACCCGAGAAGCAAATCCGTGAGGTAGAAGTGCGATCCGGGGTTGTACTCGTGCGCGGGTAGCCCGTCGGTGATCGGCTTGTGTCCAAAGCGGACAATATCATACTACGGGCTGATGGTGATGTTACTACTTTTTTGGGGGAAGTGGGGGGGGTAAATTTTTTCGTTTTTTCGAATTTTTTTCAGTCATCAAGATCATATGAAAATATGAACATTTAAAAAGACACTTTGTGATGAATGTTATTATTTTGGCGGTAAAACGTTCGAAGAAAAATTGAAAACATTCAATACATTGAATGTTTTGATTATGAGTTTTTTTTAAGGGGTTAGAAATTAGGGTTTAGAAATTAGGGTATAGAAATTAGGGGGTTAAAATTTAGGGTTTAGCTATTTGGGTTTAAAAATTAGGGTTTTGGGTTTAGAAATTAGAGTTTAGATTGAATATTTTAACACGAACGGTTTAGAGTTTAGGGTTTTGGGTTGAAGGTTTACGAAGTAAACCCGAAAACCCTAAACCCTAAACTCTAAATCGGGCTAAATTCGAAAAAAACACTTCACACAAGACGAAAACAAAACGATGCAAATAAACTCAGCAGCAAAACATTCATTACATTGAATGTTTTTATTTTTTTCTTCGAGCGTTTTCCCGCCAAAATAATGACATTTATCACAAAGTGTCTTTTTTAAATGTTCATATTTTAATCTAATCTATAATATTCGTGAACAAAGTTTTTTCAAAAATAAAAAAATAAAAAAATAAAAAAAAATTGTTTCCCCCTTATATATATATATATATATATATATATATATATATATATATATATATATATATATATATATATATATATATATATAACAACGTATTTTTTAAACACATCGGAAACATATTATATTATACAAACCATACATCAATAATTATTTAAACCATGGTTATTACAGTCATCCAGGTGCTACGTTAACCAAAAACCTTTACATATATATATACAGGTATCAAGATACAGACATCAGAGTTAGACTCGTCAAACATATCCGGTAGTTGCAAGATCCTCCCAAACCCTATCATACATGTCTAACCTGCAGGGGAGGAAGTGAGGGAGTTAGCAAGAGCCTAAGTGAATGGCACAATCCTACAAGTACAAGCATATAGCATCAAGCTAGCCAAAACACAATCAGGTCACGATAACAAGAGGATCGGCTGCCTGGCCGAGCCTTTAACTCCTGACTGATCAGGCTAAAGTGTACCGATAGTTCCATGTTACTGTCTCCCTCGCATAGTACCCGGATGTAGAGGATGCATCATTAAACTATACTACACAAGTAGTAACTCCTGAACCAGAAAGAATCATTCTTGCCTCTTTCCTAGGTTACAGTTTAACAGAGTTTATATCACTCGTAACAGCCCCACATGTAAGCCTGTTACCGCTACAAAACCCGCAGTCGACAATAACAACCACCAGACTACTAAACCCGTAGCTGGCATCCCCGGTAGCCACAACAAGTCACATAAGATAGCACAGTATAACATATACCAGCACTTCAGGTTATTAAGACAAGGCAACAGTAGCATAACCCGCTACTAAATACTTATAAACATTAGGATAGTCTCATTCACCTAGAAATACAAGAACTCAATAGTCTTATTAAACTGAGCATTCACCTATTCCTTTATCATCTAAGAATATCATTTCTCGAGTTAGTACACTTTTCTCAACCATACAATATCATTAGAATACTTTAAAGGATTTCAATACATCACATGGATCATGATGTCACTTAACCCATTCACATAACCGAGCCCCGCGCACAAGACATTTGGTACGCGCGGATAACCCGACACACATAACAAAATCATCTTTTTATTATAATCATATGTTGTATTTTTTCACACGCAAAACGAATTATTAAACGCATGTATGAGCCTCAAATCGCACGATTAGCGCTTCGCGCGCGTGCTAAAAGTCTCACATTTGTGGGCTGACAAGAAAGAGCCCTCGAACGTGTGGTTGAGCTCTCACTCGTACGGTTGAGCACTCACTCACGTGGTGACTTGCGCGGTTGAGCTCACTCGTGCGGTTGAGCCACTCGCGGGTCAAATACGCGGTTGAGCTGTCAAACACGTGGTCACTCGTACAGTTAAGCTGTCAAACACGTGGGAGCTAAAGAACAACACATGTTCACTGTTTTAGGTTTTTCGAGCCAAAATCACGATTTCTAATTGTTTTAGTCAATCCAAAGGCTCAATAATACCATATAACACATAAAGAATCTATTTCTAAACACAATCAAGAATAACAAACACTTAAGATCAAGAATCAATCATCAAAAACTTACTTTTACAAAACCCACTTAAAAACTCATTTTAACTCATCAAAATCTAAGATGCTTACCTTGTTTGGATTTTTAAAATCACTAAAATCTAATGCACGAAATCACGAAGATTGATTTACACTTTTGATTTATGGATTAAGAAGAGGATGGAGTGTTTATGGTTTATGAATTACCAAAAATGGGAAATTGAGTACGTACATGAGTATATATATACTTATGGGTTTCTTCACTATGAGGAAACCTCTTCCGTCTAACACACGAGTATTTATCAGTTATCTAAAACACAATTTACCTCATTAAGCGACCCTAACGATGTCCAATTCACATAATGAAACATGTTCTGTGACCCTTGTCACAAAACACATACAACTGAACAATCAAATAATTATAAGCACATAATTATTAAAATCACTAATATCAACAAATTAATATTAAGTAATTAACTAAGGGTAAAAAGGTCATTACCGCTAGGCCCGATTCGAGGTCGTTACAAATCCACCCCTTAAGAATATTCCGTCCTCAGAATCTGGTCCAGGTCAAACAATTGAGGGTATCTGATATTGCTCATTTACACTAAGTTTCTTAAAGCAATATCTACCCCGTTTTACTCGATTTTGATCTTCATTGTGCTTAAAAGTGAAGAAAATGGGAAAAGTCGCGTTCCAAGCATGATTGCAGTCTTGGGTATGATATTGGTGCAAAATTGATCAATGTGTTGTGCAAAAGTTCAAGATAACTGTAAAGTGCTGAAAATGACCAAGAACGACGTTCCAGTATCCTAGAACGGTGTTCCAAATACCATAACGACATTCTAAATCCTAAGAACGAAGTTCCACCTGCAAAAAGGGCGTTCCAGGTCTGAAGAACGACGTCCCATTACAAAGGAAATGAAGAAAATTGGAACAAAACTTATTGAGGCCGAATTTGGAACGACGTTCTAATTACAATAACGGATTTCCACGTTCAAGTGCAACAGAAAGGCGTTCCAGAAAGTGGAACGACGTTCCACATCATTGAGAAAAAGGAACGACGTTCCTAATTGAGGAACGGCGTTCTACCTGGGTTTTCTGGGCAGTTTTTAATGATGAGTATAAATAGAATGAGGTAGGGTTTTATTAGAGAGTGGAAGACAGCTACAGTTTTTACCTCGAATCTCACCCTAAGAACCCTTTTTCATCATTTAATGATAGATTAAGGCTAATCTGGAGGATTAAGCTCAAGCTCAAGCAATCTTAGTGTTAGATCTACATCATTTCTTCAATTGGGTTGTAATCTCCACCTTTATCTTATTGTTTTTCCATTGAATACTTGTATTAGTTAAACATAATGCTTAGTTGTGATCTTTTATCTTTGATTATGTTAATTCTAGCCATGCTTGGCTAGAATCTCTAATGTACACTTGATTACGAAGCTTCTAAGCTAAGGATTGTTCAAATTAATGCTATGATTGTGTTTGAATGAAATTTATGAGTTATTGATTAAGTTATGTTGTTAGAATTAGCTAAAGAACCTTTGTTGGGTCATCATTTTGGACACTTGAACTTGTGACAGAGAACACACTTTCTCTCTCATACAGTACTTTCTCACTCTTGAACTTGAAGACCTAGCCGCACAGTGCTAGGGGGACCAATTCATTATCTGGTTCCGCAAGATTGACTAAGCCACCCCACGGTAACCAGGCTGTAATCCGGGTCTGGAGGAATATTTGTCCTGAGGGTAAACGTCAATCGGCAATATACCTCATCTACATTTAGTTCTAGAATGTTTATTGATACTTGTGCACGCTAGCTGTCATACTCTAGCCGGGAATAGGTATCAACAATTGGTATGTCAATAGTAAAAAAGGAACATAAAATTAATGAGGCATCCAATTTAATTCTTATGGTCTTTTGGTTTCATCAGCAAGTCGTAAATGATTAAAATCATTTTAATCTTTAGCTTGTGTTGCACAATAGTGAGGAATTATCTGGTTCTTGAAAAAGAATTAATAAACAGTTTATCAATTCTTCCCTTTTGGTTTTTTTTTTTTTGATTACTTGGTTGAGACTAACACATTTAATTTACGTTGTTTGTGATAAAATTAAAACAGTTGTCTTTTTCGATCGTAGATTTTCTCCATAAGATTGTGATCTTCAAGGCAAGCGTTCTCTCCATCAATTTGTGGTATTCAAAAAGAAGTACAAACGTCTTTCTATTTTATTATTAATCGTATAATAATAATAATATATGAATCCAACTTGGAAATTGTTTTATGTTTAAAGCGCTTTCGTTATAATTTAATATATTATAATGTGTTTGTGACATTTTAATAATTGAGTAGAAAATTGTTTTTCTAAAAAGGTTATATCACCAAAAATCTTTGTTACTTCACCTCAACATGTATCTCATAAGATTATGTAATTGTATTAGTGGTAAGTAAGCCCGTAGCTGAATCATTACAACACATATATATATATATATATATATATAAGGAGCGGATGGATGACTCGGACATTGATATGGAAAATGATTTCACTTTACATTTTAAACATTGTTTTAGCAATAGAGATAACTTGCGTATAGTGGCCAAAAATCGTTTCCATCAAATACGTAGTTCCCCTATATACATTGAACATTTGTTTTTGTAATTTATAGTTAAAATACGCATATCGATAATTGATACAAATCTTTTATCAAATGAAAAGTAGGAGAATTGCAAATAAATATACTATGAAAAGTCTTTTAAAATACAATTGCAAAAAATGACACTCGTTCTGTTGGGAAAGAAAAAGGCAAATACAAAATGTAATCATTTTAGACGAATGACACAACCTATAACTCTAAACGACGCATTTTTTGGTTACTTTTAGCATGTATACGAGTATAAAATGGTCTGCTTGTTGCTGCTATAAATGATTTTCATCAATAGTTTAAACTTTGTTTCAGTTATAAAGATGATAGCGTGAATTGCAGTGGTATATCTTTTGCATCAAACAGATGATGGTTTCGCTATATGCATTAAACAACTTTTGGGTACATTATATCTATATATCTAAAGGTATAGTCAAATTGAATAGTAAACCTCACAGTTTTCACAAACTACCCCCAATCTTTTACTTATTTACATTTTAGCCTTAAAATATATAACAGTTAACTTTATAGCTTTTATAAATTTACCACAAACTTTTAACATTTTAGACTTTAACCATTAAACTTATCATTCATTATAAATCGACCACATACTTTATATACTACCTAATAGACAAAAACGATTAATAATCACCAGGGGCGTTTTCGTCCTTTCACTTTTCCCCCCCTTTTTCCACCTTTTTTTTCAAAAAAGCCCCCGTAGTTTGTTCAAATATTAAAATCGACCCCCCAAAGTGTCAAATACTCATTTTCATAAAAAAAAATTAAATAAACTCCACCCAAATATTCAACGGACCATATCTTCTCGCTTGCAACGAGTTAAATTTTTCTGACACCATCGTTAAACTCGAAATAATTTTAGGAGCACACTGTCACTAACTATACGCAAAACAGACGCTTTTTAAAAAACGCTAAATATTTGAGGTACTTTTCATACACGTCGATTTTGCGTTAAATTTTTAAAAGTCGATAATTCCATAGTGAAACGCGGAGATGTACATATATTGTTAATTTAAAATAACATTTAAATCTTTCACGAATTATACCTTTTAGTTCGAATCGAATTGCGCTTCAACGATATCATCTTTAGCCACGAAATAATTTTACAAACTAAACGCAATATAATACACTAGTTATAACTATAATACGTAAAAATTATTACAATATATTAAACAAAAATTTATTAAAAAAATAACAAATAAATATATTAAAAAACAGTAACAAAAACAATGATGCAATAACCACATGTATTATTTAAAGAAAAGAGCAAAGCAACTGGGAGGTTGTTTCTAAACGGCAATAGGAGAGGCACTATACGACCAAAAAGTGATATATATATATATATATATATATATATATATATATATATATATATATATATATATATATATATATATAAACGAAAAAGTTATTCTTGATTGTGGTTAAAAGTTATTTTAGGATATTTGTATCTATATATCTATGTTACATATATTATTAAACTAATTACATTTTTTTAATATTAAACTAATATTAGTTCCAAATATAAGTTAATAACTTATCTTCGGTCAAGAAAAGCCAAAAATTATGAACATATATGTATTGTTAGCAGACTATTATTATTATTATTATTATTATTATTATTATTATTATTATTATTATTATTATTATTATTATTATTATTATTATTATTATTAATTAATTAATTAATTAATTACTATTATTGCTCTTAGCCCCTTATATTTATGTTAGGCCCGTAGTTGTTTTGGTAGTATATATTATATATTATTATATTAGGAATATATATTAAAACCCACCAAATGTTTACAACGGATTAATCTTTCTGTTCGTCGTGAGTTAGGTTCCACCGCCATCACCGTTCAACTCGAAATAATTTTACGAACAAAACGCAATAAATTGTATTCGAAACGGAGCTTTGATGCACTACCAACGGAGCATTTCTTTTTAGCAATAAATATGAAAGTGATTTGAATTTACAGTTTAAGTCCTTAAAATATTTATGAACACGCAAATATAACTATTATAATATTAATTATACATGACGACTCCCCCGAGTACCACTATTTTGCTAAAATGACTAACAACTTTTCTAAAATTAAACTCGGTGGTTACACTTTTATTCAAAACATAATTGTATATAATAATTGTAAAATAATATAACTTATACTTAGTAATGTTACGTTCCATGACAAATTTTCAATGTACTATAAATATTACGTAATATATAATTTATATATTAAAAAGATATTAATGATGATTAAAAAATTGTAGACATTAAGTTACTAACACCACCCAAAATTACCTTTAAAATTTATCAACACCACGGGCTCTTAAACTCAAAAAAACTTTTAAAATTCGTCAACACCACGGACCCTTAAACTCAAAAGGAATTTTTAAAATTTGTCAACACCACAGGCTCTTAAACTCAAAATAATTTTTAAAAGTTTTCAACAACAAGGGCTCTTAAATAATTTTATAATTTTCCTATTTTTTTAATATCGCTATTTACATACCAATATGAACTGCAAATTAGATTTTTTACACGGTTATTTACACACCCGTGTAATGCACGGGCTCAAAAACCTAGTATATATATAAACCATAAGTTTTTTGTGAATTGTGATTGAAAGTTATTTTAGTATGTTTATATTTATATATTATATCTATATATCAATATTATATATATTATTAAATTATACTTAAATACATAAAACTATATATACTATTTTTTTTTTTCGTAATTGTTCATGTTTCCTAAGTAGAAAATATCAATTCCTTTTATCTATTGTGAATTGCACAAACTGAAACAACTTGAATATACGATTTGTAATTTAGTTTAGAACATACATCTATTTCAATTTTTGCTAAAAATCGAACATGAGTATGGTCTTTTATATATATCTATCTGATACAAAATTCACCAAAATTTTTTAACGGATCTATCTTTCTGTTCGTCGCGAATTAGGTTTCACCGTCATAACCGTTCAACTCGAAATAATTTTACGAACAAAATGCAATAAATTGTATTCAAAACGGAGCTTTGATGCATTATAAATGGAGCATTTATTTTTAGCATTAAATATGGAAGTGAATTGAATTTACAGTTTAAGTCCTTAAAATATTTATGAACACGCAAATATAACTATTATAATATTAATTATACATGACGACTCCCCCGAGTACCATTATTTTGCTGAAATGACTAACAACTTTTTTAAAATTAAACTCGCGGGTTATACTTTTATTCAAAAAATAATTGTATATAATAATTCTAAAATAATATAACTTATACTTTACTAATGTTACGTTCCATGACAAATTTTTAATGTATTCTAAATATTACGTAGTATATAATATATATATTAAAAAGATATTACTAGTGAGAAAAATAATTGTATACATTAAAAATAATTGTACGATGGGGCGAAGTCCTGTGTTCGAACGCCTGTGGGAAACACAGAGTATTTCCCGATAGAAGTAGGCTTGCATCAGGGATCAGCCCTTAGTCCTTTTCTTTTCGCTTTGATCCTCGACGAGCTATCTCGAGGAATACAAGAGAACATCCCTTGGTGTATGATTTTTGCCGATGATATCGTGCTAGTATCGGAATCAAAGGATGAGCTTAATAGAAGGCTAGAACAATGAAGGGAGGCCTTAGAACAAAATGGGCTACGGATCAGTAGACAAAAGACGGAATATCTCAGGTGCGAATTCAGTAGGACTGAGGATGAACAAAATGTTGGAGGGAATATCAGCATTGGAGACCAGATCTTGCATCCACAAGAGTCGTTTAGATATCTAGGTTCGATCCTCCACAAATCAGGGAGGATAGAAGAGGACGTGACTCATCGTATTAAGGTAGGTTAGTTGAAGTGGAGAGCAGCGAAAGGGGTTTTGTGCGACAAGAAGATACCGCTCAAATTGAAAGGGAAATTCTTCAAGGTGGCTATTAGACCGGCCATGTTGTACAGATCATAATGTTGGCCAATGACGAAGGCCCAAGAGAGAAGGATGGAAGTGGCAGAAATGAGGATGCTTAGGTGGACGTGTGGTAAAACCATGTTAGATATGATCCCAAATGGTGTGTTTAGGGAAAACCTTGGAGTGCGTAGCATCATCGACAAGCTAAGAGAAGAACGGCTTCGATGGTTTGGGCATGTGATGAGGCGACCACATACTGCCCCGGTTAGGAGAGTCGAGGCACTCACGGTCGATGGTGTAAGGAGAAGGAGTAGACCTACTCGTAGGTGGATGGATAGACTAAGGCTCGACATGAGGGAGCTTTCGTTGACTGAGGACATGACTTCTGATAGGGGTGCGTGGAGGGCTAGAATTAGAATAGTCGAGTAGGGTTACTTTCTATTTATTATTATTATTATTTTTATTTGTTGTATTATTAGGATTATTATTATTATTATTATTATTATTATTATTATTATTATTATTATTATTATTATTATTATTATTATTTGTATTATTATTAATTATTATTATTAATTATTTTAATCTTATATACTAAACCTCCTCCCAAATTTGGTCGTTTCAGTTTTACCGAGTTGTCGTTTTGAGTTTGCGTTCACAGTACAAATGGTCCTCCAACTTTCGCACAAATTACACAACAACCCCTCAACTTTACACTTTTTCAGGGGTAAAAAACGTAAATTTATAATTTAATTAAAATAAAAAAACCTTACTCCACCCGAATTTATAACGGGTCCTATCTTCTCGCTCGGTGCGAGTTAAATTTTTCCGAGGCCACCGTTCAACTCGAAAAAATCTCACGAACTCAACGGGACTAACTATATGCAAAACGGACATCGTTAAAAAAACACTAAATAACGGGCCCTATATTCACGCTCGGTGCGAGTTAAATTTTTCCGAGACCACCGTTCAACTCGAAATAATTTTACGAACACAACGCGACTAACTATACGCGAAACGGACATCGTTAAAAAAAATAAATATTTCGGGTTATATTACATACATATATATACATATACAACACGACTAACTATACGCGAAACGGACATCGTATATCCAAATTGGACCGCGCGTCGAATACAACCGCAGCAACGCGCGGTCGGATTTTTTCTAGTTATTATTATTATTATTATTATTATTATTATTATTATTATTATTATTATTATTATTTCCATTATTATTTTTAGTACTATTAGTATTATTATCATTATTAATATTATTAGTATTATTATTACCATATTAACTATTAGACAACACTTATGAATAGTACCAGAGTTATTTTCGTCTTTTCACCTTTTTTTTTCTTCTTTTACTTCTTTCTTTCAACTAACACCACAAAAGCCCCACCACACTTTGTTCAAAAATTAAAATCGGCCCCCAACACAGGGGGTTAAAGCGTCAAATCAAAATATCCCTGGTACTATTCATAAGTTTTGTCTAATAGTTAATATGGTAATAAACTCCACTCAAATATTCAACATTTCATATCTTCTCGCTCGCAACGAGTTAAATTTTTCCGACACCATCCTTAAACTCGAAATAATTTTATGAACACAATGTCACTAACTATACGCAAAACGGACACTTTAAAAAAAAAGCTAAATATTTAGGGTACTTTTCATATATGTTGATTTTTCACTCGCAGGCTCCGTAACTAAACACAATAAAATACATTAAAAATCGAACCCCCGCCGCGAAGCGAGGGTTCGAAAACTAGTTATTACTAATACTACTATACTACTCTTAGCAGTACTATTACTTGTACTATTACTACTACTACTATTACTATTATTATTTACTACTACTACTACTACTACTATTATTATTATTATTATTATTATTATTATTATTATTATTATTATTATTATTATTATTATTATTATTATTATTATTTTTATTTGTATTATTAATATTAATACTATTAACTACTACTATTATTTTATGTACAACTACTATTAACTACTACTATTATTTTTATGTACAACTACTATTACTAGTAGACGAGTAGGTCTTGTATTTGGTGTATGTATGCATATTTGTTTATATATATGTATGCATAGTATGTACGTATGTTTATGGATGTATGTATGTAGGTTTTGGTAGTGTAGGCATTTATGGCTATGTATGTGTGTCTCGCCTATGCATGTATGTTAGGTTGTTTTTGTAGGTATGTATGTTTTGCCTATGTATGTATGTTTTTGTTTTGTTTTGTAGGTGTATGTATGTACGTAGGTATGTTTTCTTGTAGGTATGTAGCTTGGTTTATGTACGGTTGTTTGTTGGCATGTATATTGGTTTATGTATTTATGTGTGTGTGTGTGTGTGTGTGTGTGGTGGGGGGGGGGATGGGAGGGGGCGTGTGTGCGTAGTGGGTGGGTGTGTGAGTCTCGTATCGTTCGGTGCATCCTGGGGTCATTATGGCTGAGGACGACCATTCTTTGCTCCTGAGCGTGATTGGTATTCTTTTAGCTGTGTGTCTTCGGGGATGTCTACCGTAAAGATGCATGTGTTGTGTTTGGTTTGTTACGGGTGGTTGGCTCCTTGCTTGCGCAACTGCTCCCACCTGGCATGCCTTTCGAGTTCTGTTTTCAAGGTCCCTTGGCTCTATTTATTGAGGCAACACCAGGCATCGACTAAGTAGCGTCTTGACTGCCGCTTAGAGCCTAAATTGATTTTCTGGCTGGCTTTTAAACCCATGAAAATCTAATTCTACCATTTTCATGGCGTCTTTATTTTATTTTACTATTTCTTATTTTTTATTAAAAAAAATTCCTACTTTTTGGCTGGAGGTCCACTCGGAAGCAATCTCTTTATCCGTCGAATAAAGAGAGGGATGACTTTCTCTATCTTTTCTAGGTGTAGAAATGACTTGTTTTTATTCTCGGGTAGGGGAAGGATTGTTTACATCTCACCTCCCCCATACACCACTCATGTGGTATTGGGTTTTGTTGTTGTTGTTGTTGTTGTATTAAGTTACTAACACCACCAAAAACCATTTTTTAAAATTTGTCAACAACATGGGTTCTTAAACTCAAAAGAACTTTTAAAATTCGTCAACACTGCGGACTCTTAAACTCAAAAGAAATTTTCAAAATTTATCAACACCACGGGCTCTTAAACTCAAAAGAATTTTTAAAATTTGTCAACACCACGGGTCTTAAATAATTCTTATAATTTTTCTGTTTTTTAGTATCGCTATTTACATACCAATATAAACTGCAAATTAAACTTTTTGCGCGGATTTTTACATATCCGTGCAATGCACGGGCTCAAAAACCTACAGTATATATAATAATAATAATAATAATAATAATAATAATAATAATAATAATAATAATAATAATAATAATAATATAACATTGACTCTTTATTAGCTTGAGTTTCTTAATTATGGAACGAGAAAAAGTGTTTACAATATCAAACGTTAATCAATTCTATTGCGGATTTAATTACTTTTGGTTTTCTGTCGATTAGGGAGACAATGCATCCCACACAAGAGGATAATTTATATTTATATGTATTTTATTATATAATCCTTAAACCTGTATTCATATTCCTATACAACGGAAACAACCATGTCCCCTTGACTCCAATAACATAATGGTTTTGCTTTCATGTTTTACACTATTATTTTAAATGAATACGGCGACATTAGAAATTCAGGAATAGATTTGTAATTATGTAAAGTATGAGGGAGTAAGATGTAACTCATCATAACTTACTGACAAAATTTTACGGCTGGTCCCTAAAATTTGTGAAAAATTGTGCGGATAAACCCAAGTCTTTGTTAACGTAAACGTCTCTGATATTTGCACTTGTTATGCGGATGGTTCTCGATGCTAACACCGGTTAAGCGATTTCAATAAAATATGTCATCTGTATGGCACATAAAAATTGCCATTTTACATATTTTTTTTTTCTCAAATAATCTATTATCAATATTTTCATCCAAAATCAAATCAAATATTTTCTTAATCAAATGAAAATTATTCCCTCATTTTAAGAGTTCTAAAACTAACCAAAAATAATAAAACTTTATAATTGCCAATGGTTACATCCTTAAAGCAAATGTAATTAACAGATTGTTAATTTTGTAGAGTCTGAGAGTAACCAATAACTTAAAACATAAAATACTGAAGCTACAAAAGAGAGAAAAATGCTTAAATCAATCATGACTCAAATTTTATTTTTATCAAACACCCATCACTAATTTACATTGATTTCCAAAACCCGGAAGTTAAATATAACAAATAACATGTCTTTATACAAAACATTGTATTTGGATCCTCATTAGCGGCAAAAAACGCGGTGGTTCGCGGCAGTTAGCTAGATGTAAACCTAGTTCAGCTGGGTCACCTCTGATTGAATGCAATAAAACTGACCGCACAATGTTCCATTCTTATTGTGGAGAATAGAGACTTTCATCATGTTCTTGCTTAGATATTTCTTCATATAGGAATTCATCTTGCAATTTGGTTCTGGGAAGTGTTGTAAGGATTTCATTTTTGTTTAAGAATGATAAGTTTAGTAATTTTGATGAACAAAAGACACTATTTGCACACATGAAGAAGATGAAACATACTGCAAAATTACATAAATTGATGCTAATTTTTAGTAGTGGCGATTTTGAGAAGCTGAAACCACCTACTAAATAGGTTATTGAATTGAATTTGAATTACCTTTTTTTGTTATTGGAATTATAATAACTTTTAGGTTGTTTTAGCTAATAAAAATTACATATCATGTGAGGTGCACATAAGCAATTAAAAAAATTTCACTAATGTTTGTTAGTGTCAAGGATCAACCACGTAATATGTGGAAACTTCAGCAAAAATCTCGTAGAAAAAACTTTAAGCCTATACGTACAATTTTAGACAAACTTTAAGAACCAATCGTGCAATTTTATTAATTGATTTTATGAGATGTAAGTTAACAATTATAAGTTAGCATGTCGATACTTATAACTGAAGGTAACTGAAGGTAATCACTTTTATATTCGTTTATTGAACCATATTTAATAAATTTACTTCCTTTTTCACTAAACAACTTAATTTCTAATCATATGGCGGATATAAATTTGCGCCCATCTTCTTGGTTTTCGGGTCTTAAGATCAAGGTCGCAAAATCTAATATTTTTGGCATTGGAGTTTCGAACGATGATGTTGGTCAGTGAGCCGCGGCCACAGCGTGTCGCGCTGGTCCTTTTCCTACTACTTATCTTGGAATTCAAATTTTGGTTGTAATATGAAAGTGGTAAATAATTGGAATCTTATTTCATTTGGTGGTAGATTGACGTTAGTGAAGTCTGTTTTGAGAAGTCTTGTCATTTATTCCATGTCTATTTTTAAATGTTCGGAGATCGTTTTAAAGATGCTCGAATCCACTCAGTTGATTTTTTTGTAGTGGCAATGAATCAAAGAAGAATATAGCTTGGATTAAATGAGACATTATACTCTTTTCTTTCGATAAGAGAGGGTTAAATATTGGAAGTATCAAGGCTTTTAATCTTGCTTCCTTACTTAAATGGCATTTGAGATATTATATACATTAAGACTCTTTAAGGCTTCATGTAACATCCTCAGACAGAGCTTAGATGTAAGATGACCTTTTTGCCCTTAGGCATAATTGTGTGGCTAATTATGCTTTTATTTTTGTTGAATATTTTATGTTATTTTATTATTTAGTTAAGACCAGTTTGTGACAAGGGTCACAAAATATGTTCCTTTATTTAATTTGAACTCCGTTAGGGCAGTCAAATTAAGTACGAGAGTTATCAGATAACTGGTAAATACTCGTGTGTGATGGGGTATTGTATTTAACTTAAATATAAAAGCAAGAAGTCAGCTCACTTCTTCCATTTTCTTGTAAATTCTACACACATCCCGTACCTAACTCTTTCTCACTTGTAAACCCTAGATTTCTAATTTGTGTTCTAGATCTCAAATCATTTATATTTCTAATCAAAGTGTTTCAAGCTCTAATCTTTGAGAAAATGAAGATTTTGTGTTAACCTTGTTAAAAGTGCAATTTTGAGTCAAAATGGTTGATTTTGATGTTGTTTGTGTCAAAATCTTGTGGGTTTATGCTTATTGATGTTAAGTGTACTTGATTTTGGTCAGTTTAGGGGTGACAAACGAGCTTTAGAGCAAGAATTGGTGATTTTAGGTGGAAACCCGTCAGTTTTCTGCTGCTGCTGCACAATGAACACAACCGTACGGTTGCAGCTTGCAACTGCACGGGTACATGGTGCAACTGTACGGGTGCATGTGCAACCGTATGGATGCAGTGGTGTTGGTGCAACCGGGCAGTGAGTGTGCAACTATACGGATGCATGTGCAACCGTACGAGTGTAGATCAGAACTGCAGAGTTGTTTAATTTAGCGGTTTTCTAGCCGTTATGCTGTCCGCGTGACTTATGATGATCAGGATGTAAATTCTGAAAATGCATAAGTGTTAGGTGGACTTTTAGTGACACTTTTTGTGACTGATTTTCTGTACTATGTTGTTTTGTGCTGAAGGACAGAAACTAACTTGATATGCCTTATGTTCAGGTGATAAGGATAAGGGCGCAGCTCAGTGATAGATTACATGAGCTAGTTGCCGGTATTCGGTGAGTGAGTCTATCTCTGGATAGAGTATTAAGTAGCTGACACGCTACTTGTTCAGACTCTTTACTTTTATGTTTATATGCTCAGTATGAATACCATGTGTAGTTAGATATTGCCATAGTAAGGACGATTGCATGACTGATTATCTGTGATCTTATGAGCGCGCTGTTAGTTCGACACCAACCGAGGCGCTAAGGTTGGAAACCTACCGGGGCGGCAAGGTAGGGTAGGTGTGAGGTCAACCGTGGTAGCCTGGTCGGGTCATGATGTTACTGATTGTTCAGTATAGCGTAGAAGGACGCATGTGTTGTGTCAGGACGGTTATGCAGTGGAGTCAGTAAAGCGGACTATCGGTCGACTGTAGCCTGATCAGCTAAGTCGTGTGCTCGTACAAGCCGCTGATCCTCACATTGTCAGTTGTTGTTGTATGCTAGTTCAGGACGTTAGCATATAGGTGACCCTTGCATGTTCAGTTGCTTATGCTTGGTCTGTTAGATAGTATCCATTCACTTAGCAGTTGTGCTAATTCCCCCACATTTCCACCCCTTGCAAGTTTAGGTACTGGCGATTAGGACGTGTGTTGCGGACGAATTGAAGATATGTTTGACTATTAGCTGAACTCTGATGTTTTCTGATTTTGTAATGTTTTTAAGTAACACCATCGTTTTGGAATATTGTAATAACGTTAACTAAGTTGATTTGTTAACTATGGTTTGCAAAGATTAACCAGGGTTATTTTAGTAATTATATGTACTTCCGCTGTGAGAAAAAAAATCAGGGTGTTACAACTTGGTATCAGAGCGTGGTTTAGCAGCAAGTACGTGCGCATATTTGTTCCTAAACCCTGAGTTAAGTCAAACATGTCCGTGGGAAGGGGGCTAAGTGAGTATAGGATGGTGTGCATGTTAGTGTTTAGTAAACTAACAGTTATCCACTATGCTTTTGTGCGAGTGTTTTGTAGCACAGATGGCAGATGACAGGGATGCGAACGCTACAAACCCGATCCACCCCGGAATGTTCAGTGCTCCAGATGTGGAGGATGAGGTGGAGTTTTACGATGCTGATTATGTGCATGAGCTTGAAAGCAAGCTTAAGGAAACTCAGGAAAAAGTTGCTGAGCTTGAGTTAGCTAGGCAGTCTGGTAATGAAGATACACCGCCAGGTTTTGCCACTGCACAGTCGCATACCGTACCATAGATAAACCAGAACCAGTATCAATACCCATTCCAGAATCAATTCCCTCAGTATATCATGCCACCACAGATTAACTACCAGTACCCAAATCCAATAATGATGAACCAAGTTTAACCACCCATATACCAACAACCATTTCCATAACAACAATTCCAACAACAATACCAGCCACTAAAAAGATGCACCTTTAAACAATTTAGAGATTGTGAACCGTCTCCGTTCGCAGGAAGTTCTGATCCAGCCGTGACTCTCAATTAGTTACGAGAGGTTGAAAAGGCATTTGAAGTATGTCAGTGTGAACCGGAATTGAAGGTGACATATGCCAATAGGTTGTTGAAAGATAGATCAATGGTGTGGTGGGATTATGTGATTGCTAGTGTCCCTCCCGAAAAGTTCGAATGATCACTTGGGAGCAGTTTTACGGTAAGGTATGTGAGCAGTACTACAATGTGCTTGATATGAACAGAATCAAGATGGAGTTCCTAGAAATGTGGATAGATGTCAATTGTTGAGGTAATTGAGAAATATATGGATAAACTGAGGTTTGTACAACAATGGGTGCCTGATGAACAATCAAGAATCCAGCATATTGTGAATATGATTTTGCCGGAATACAGGACATTTGTGAGATCAGCACTGACGTTATCTCAGGCTTTTGTGATGACAAAGATGGTGAAAAGTGATGTAAGAGAAACTAGGGGTATGAACTTTTTAAGTATTGCACGGCAGGGTAGTTAGGCTACCAGTCAGTCAGGTTCGAAGTCTAAGAAATCGTTTGGGTTTAGACAAAAGGGTAAGGGTAATCAAGGTAGTCTAGGTTCAGGTTTTGGAAAGAGAGAATGGTGTAAAGGTTGTAAGTCTTCTCACAGTGGGCAGTGTTCTGAGGCAACGAGAAGATGTTTAAGATGTGGTATGGTAGGCCATGAATCACATGGGTGTTCCTTCAGGGAGAATGTGTGTGGGAGTTGTCACCAGCCGGGTCACCGTTCAGCTAGTTGTCAGGCGTCAAAGGCGCAAGTTCCGGGGCAGGGTCAGGGGCGCATTCGACATCTATCGGGGGTTCCACAGCCTCAAGTGGACAGAAGAGAAAGAAAACGCCAACTGCAGAAGTCAGGGCCTTTCAGATGACAGTTGAGGCCGTAACTAATAATGATAACGTTATAACCGATATGTTCTTGATTAACTCAATACCTGCTAGAGTATTGTTTGATTCAGGTGCAAATAGGACGTTTACGTCTATAGATTTCTGTACTAGGTTAGGGCTACCTGAGCCTGTTAGAGTATAGGTAGCTGATGGTAAGACGGTACCAATCACAACGTATGTGTCTGGGGCGAGTATAAAAATTGATGGTAGACCTCTTGCTATGTCCTGTTTAGTGTTGCCTATCCCTAATTTTGACGTAGTATTAGGGATGAATTGGATGAGACTACATAAGGCCCACATGAAGTGTGATAAGAATATTGTGACCTTCCATTTGACCGATGGAGCCCGTATTGTGGCCCGAGGGGAACGAAGTGGGTTCAGTTTTCTGTTAATTTCTATGATGAAGGCGAAGAAGTCACTTTCTAAAGGGTGTGAGTCTTTTATGGCTTATGTTATTGATGTCAAAATAGAGAAGAGATATGTTACTGATATTCTGGTGGTTTCAAAAATTCCTGAGGTATTTCCTGATGAGTTATTGGGGTTGCCGGCGGTAAGAGAAGTAGAGTATAAGATTGAGTTAGTTCCAGGAACAACTACAGTAGCTAAGGCTCCTTATAGGTTAGCACCTTCTGAAATCAGAGAGATGATGTCTCAGGTACAGGAATTGTTAGACAGAGGGTTTATAAGACCGAGTTCTTCACCGTGGGGTGCGCCAGTGTTGTTTGTAAAGAAGAAAGACGGTAATCTGAGAATGTGTATAGATTATCGAGAATTAAATAAGAGACCGGTTAAGAATAAGTATCCGTTGCCTAGAATCGATGATCTGTTTGACCAGCTTCAGGGTGCGTCGTACTTTTCGAAAATAGATCTTTGATCCGGATATCATCAGGTTCGAGTTGCAGAATCAGATATACCAAAGACAGCGTTTAGAACGAGATATGGGCATTACGAGTTCTTCGTTATGCCATTTGGGTTGAAGAATGTTCCAACAGTTTTCATGGATCTAATGAACTGGGTTTGTAAACCGTATTTAGATCAGTTTGTTATTGTGTTTATCGATGATATATTGTTGTATTCAAAGACAGATACTGAACATCCGACACATCTTCGATTAGTGTTAGAGTTATTAAAGAAAGAGCAGTTATACGCTAAGTTCTCGAAGTGTGAGTTTTGGCTTCGAGAGGTGCAGTTTCTGGGTCATGTTATCTGTGAAGCAGGTATTAAAGTGGATCCGTCGAAAATAGAAGTGGTAATGGGTTGGAATTCGCCGAAGACGCCAACAGAAGTTAAGAGTTTCTTGGGTCTTGTAGGTTATTATCACCAATTTATAAAAGATTTTTCTAAAATAGCTGGTCCGTTGACCAGATTGACTAGAAAAGATGTAAGTTTTTCGATGGAGTGATCAACAGGAACATGCCTTTTAGACTTTGAAACAGTTGTAGTGTTAGGCTCCACTGTTAGCGTTGCCAGAGGGTTCAGAGACTTTGTGATTTATTGTGATGCGTCAATTATCGGGTTATGGTGTGTACTGATGCAGAGAGATAAAGTTATCGCGTACGCTTCTCGTCAGTTAAAGACACACGAACGTAATTATTCGGTTCATGATTTAGAAATGGCCGCAGTGGTATTTGCGTTAAAGTTATGGAGACACTACTTATATGGTACAAAGTGTGTGATATGTACAGACCATAAGAGCCTCCAGTATATTTTCACGCAGAAAGAACTGAATATGCGACAGAGACGGTGGATAGAGCTTATAAAAGATTACGATTGTGAGATAAAGTATCATCCGGGCAAAGCGAACGTTGTTGCCGATGCTTTAAGTGGTAAGAAAACTGTGGAGACCGTGAAATTTATGAGAACCGAAATTGTTTCAGACCTTATTGAACAGATAAAACAAGTTCAAGCCCAATCTTTATTGAAGGAGAATTTAAAGACTGAATTGATGACCAAAATAAAAGACCATTTGACTGACGATTCCAGAGGACTAAAGACGTTTAAGAATCGAATTTGGGTGCCTATGCTTGGAGAATTAAGGAAATTGATCTTAAATGAAGCGCACAAATCGAGGTTGACCGTCCATCCGTGTAACGACCCTGACTTTTCCATCTTTAATTAATAATGGTTATTATTAATACTTGTGATTAAACAAATGTATGTGATTACATTTACTTGTTACCATGGTACACCATACTTGGCTTTAAATGCCCGAAACGTCTTTGTGACACACGAAACTTTTACGAATAATATTTTTGAGTATTATTTACATTCATGATTAATTTATTAATCATTTTAATTAACTATGGTTAACTAGTTAATTACTTGGGCTTTTATTGGATATTTGTTAATTATTGGAACTTGGACTTGATTAATGTAAATGGACTCTTGAATATGGGCTTATAAGCCCACCCTACTTCTTAGTTGGACTATTTAGCCCAACACTACATGTAAGTATCATCATTTGAACTCAACTAGTTGGTTTTGTACAATTAGAATCTAGTTACATGTTACTTCCCATAAAAACACCTCCATTAACCACCTTTTAAGGCTTTAACATGTATAATCTTGTGGACAAACTCCTCTCCCCTTTCCCCCATGCAAACCAACGGTTTAGGAGTATAGGAGGGAGGTTTTGATTTCATTTTTTCTATTACTCTTCACTAGTTCCATTCCACTTCACACACATTCATCAAACTTACTTTCTTTTCTCTCATATTCTCTCCTTTCTTGTAAGTATTATGAACTTCTTTTTCTCACTTTTCCTTTGGCCAAAACCGTAAACCAACACCCCTTTATCATTATCATTCTTTGTTATTTGTTGTTACTTGGTTCATGTTGATGTTTGTTACTTAATTACTAGTTGTTGTTATTGTTCTTTACTAGTTTCAAGAATCAACTCTTTAGTTTGATTCTTCATAATATCTTGTATTTTCAAGAACACAAGAACATAAACTTACTAGTTTATGATTCTACATTTATTGTTTCAAAAGATTTGAGTTCATGTGTTATGAAATCATACTTGTAATTCATGTTAGTAAACTTTAAAGTTTACTTTCTTAAAGGTCAAACTTTGGTTTGAATCTTTAAAGTATGCAACCCATGAACTCATTTACTTGTTTACTTAGCGTATTTATTTCATTTACTTGCACTTTAATTTCATGATTTATGTTCTTGTTGGTCAAATGTTACTAGTTTACTTTGATTTCATTAATCTTGAACTAAAGTTAACTTTAAAAGTTCAAGAACATGTAAGTAAGATTTCTTTAATTATAACTTTGTACACTTATGTTAGGTCTAGACTTTTGAGTCTTGGATCTTCAAGATCAAACTAAGAACTATGTTCTACATCTTAAGATCTTGATTTCATAAGTTCACTTTCAAGTTTGTAACTTATTATTAGTCTTAAAGTTCATGTATGTGTTAGATCTAAGACTTTGATGTAACTTTGGTTCATCAAAACACTTGCAACACTTAAGTGAGTTGTGCTTCATGTCTTAGACTTACACTTGGGTTATGATGGCCAAACCTTGGTGAAAATGATGCAAACACATCAACGAGTTGTAGACTTGAAGCTATATGCATCAAGGATGAGAACCGTGATAAGCATCGAGCACCAAGACCACCGGAACCCACTATTTTTCTGTTTTCTGTCTTCTGCCTACTGTTTTCTGGGTTCTGTAACAGGACAATACACCTGGGCTACTGTAACCTTTATTTTCAGATAGATATTTTCGAGTAGATAATTTTTCATATAGGACTCGTCTTAATCCGAGTTACGGTTTAGGATTTATGGCCCTCCGATCGTCACTATGTCCTTTTAACGTTGTGCAGAAATTTCTGACCTACTCGCACTTAGACCGTCGCCATGGTCAAACGAAGACGAGTTTGCTTCTGTAAATTTTATCACACTTAAAGGACTCATAGACGGAGTCATGGCCACTGGTCTCACCTTATTTCAGTAGGTGTAGAGGCCGTGGTGATTGACCAAACTCAGCCTTTGTTTTAAACTACTTTCATAAACTAAACCTACTTTACACCTTTTGTTTGATGATGAATGATGATGACCTTTAAGACCTTATTTACATACTTTTAAACCTTTTCGGACGATTTACTGACTTAGTACTATTTGACTTAGGTTGAGGACCCGTTTGGACAACCTTCATTACTTGCTTACTTTCCGAGTCATACTTTACCGCTACTTTATCATTGTGAGTTATAGCATTCCCTTTTTACTTTAACTTATTTTGGGAACTGAGAATACATGCGGATTTTATGTTTTACATACTAGGCACGAGTACTTAAACTTATATATATGTGGGTTATATAACGGCAGAAACATTCCCTTTAGCTCGGTAACGTTTAGTCATTGGTTTTTGAACCGGTGAACGCGAATCTTAGATATGGATCCATAGGGTTTGACATCCCCACTCGGGCTAGTAGCGCTAGCATTTAACGAGTGTTTAATACTTTGTATACATACGCACTTGCCAAGTGTACTTTCAGGGGGTATAAACGTTAAGTTAGTTACCGAGTGCCCACGGTTAAACATATACTTTATCATACTGATTTGGATTACTGTTTTGAAACGCTCTTTGTAGCACTGAAATCTCGTGGCCTACCTTACATTACTGTTATACTTAAACTATAGCTCACCAACCTTTGTGTTGACGTTTTTAAGCATGTTTTTCTCAGGTGCTTAAGGTTGCTTCCGCTGTTATACTAGTCTTGCTGTAGACACCCGCTGCTTTAGAGATGTCACTGCATGAATGCTTACTTTTGCATTCAAACTTTAGTACTTTTGAAACGATGATTTGTAACGACCATTGGGGTCACATACACTTATTAATTGCTTCTACTTTGTGAAGCATACTTTTGATGTAAAACATTCGACGTTGGTTATGACGTCACTTTTATTATGGATGCAAACTCTTTTTGAAATCGCATATAGTACTTAACCTTGTAATGATCCTGTTGTTGATGGTCCGTACATGATGATTTAGTACGGGGCATCACATTTGGTATCAGAGCATTAGTTGTAGGGAATTAGGTTGCATTAGTGAGTCTAAGACCGACCCGAGTAGGATTCACTAATAGGACTAATCTTCAACTTGCTAGTTTACGTGTTTTTGCTGAACTTACTGCATGCTGCCGCTTACTTTTACTGCTATATGCCGTATGCTATTACATGATTTCACTACTGTATGATATTACTTGCTTTCAATTGCATGCTACCTCGGTATGATACTGTTACTATTGCCATGCTACGTGCTGCTGTAAACGATCTAGGCTGCTGTAGATGTTATGCCTGATTACGCTCTTGCTACCTGTCTACTATCCGCTATACCGACTTGGAGAACTTATCTTTCCCGGTGCAGATGTTTTCCTGAACTACTTTCCCACTCGTCTAACCCTAAGAACTAGTAGTGTAATCCACCTGTTACTACTGTTCCACTGTTCTAGAGATCGAAACATTTCTTCACGCAATCTAGAAGATTGTTCAGTTGATACATACCCTGTACGCTTTCATGACAGTCACTTAACTCTTTCATTCTTTACCACTGCTCGACGATTTAACGACACTTATGGACTTAGGTCCCTAAAACTCCTAGACATTAGAGAAGTCGGGACGGCATTCCCTTTAATAAGGTCATAGTGTCTTCTACTGATGCTCAGCCATACCCAAAGACTTGCGAGTGGCCTCGAGACATACCGTATCACTATTTGCTACACGTACAACCCGACGCGAGACCCGGAATGAATATCTAGAAGGAACCTAACAACGTTACCTGAATCCAAACCTTTGAAGAAACTTCAGGACACTTAGGCATAAATACATGATCTACGGAACCTACGCACCCACATCGAGAAACTGTGAGATTATTTATGTCGATTCCGTTTTGAGATGGCATAGATAAAGCACCGTTAAATGAAATTGTGTATAATTGGAAGTGATCACGTTACATTGACCATATGAAATGATACTGGAATGAACATACGATTTAGTACAATATAATGACGCCAGGCTAGTGTGATTATATTGAAGTAAATCATGCAGAAGTTCCAATGTTACTACATGAGGAATATGGGGTGATCTAGGGAAAATTTTGGCAGGGATCATTTGAGCATACGCATTGTAGTCTGTTAAAGGTAGGGAAGGAATAACCACGTAGTCCAGATACTGTACAAGAAGGGCCTTGATTGCAGAATTGATAACCCGAAGATTTGTTATAGATATCGACACCCTGGACATTTAAGGAGAAAGTCCTCATATAGGAAAAACTTTAAACTTACCTGCGGTAAAGAAATCATTATGGAAACTTGCATGGATCCTGATTCTTATTAGGGTACATTTCGGCACAACGTTTTATTGTTTCGGAGTTGTTCAATACTAGAATGATAGAAACCTTACATCTAAGAACCTTAGCATTATCATGAATAATAAACCATCAACAACCATGAGAAGTAAGTATTCTATAGGACACAAGCAAATGGTAAACTGAGGAAGATAGAGGAATAATTTAAGGTGGTACTTTAAGAATAACAGGTGGGTCATTTGAAAATGACCTCATATTAACCAAACTTGGAAGTTTTAATGTAGTAGTTGAAAAGGGTTAGTTACCTACGTACAGGCATATGTTATTTGGGAAGATTGATAAAAATTTTCACAGTAGTACAGTAAGATTTGAATTTGGATGAACTTTAAGATTTACCTAATACTCATCGAGCTAGGAAGCTTTGATGAAATAGTTGGAACGAACTGACTTTCAGGGATGAAAGCGGAATTTATTTATAATGGGAAAAATTTATTTATACCTCGCAAGAATGGTGAAACTATTATGGGGAGAGATGTAGCCCGAAAACTGAACCTTATTAGTTACGTGACAACAACCCGAAATCCCATAATGGAAATGGGAAGAAATTCATCATTAACTACCGGAGACGGTATGCGGTTAGGACATCATCTGGGTTATTATTGACCATCTCGCCAAAACTGCTCACTTTCTAGCCATAAAAGAAACCGATACAATGGACAAACTTGCACAACGATACTTAAAGGAAATTGTATCCCGTCACTTCAGCAATTCAAATTCTATATTGAGGATTACCCAAGAATCTCATTTGATACTCATTCTTACGCAACTCTAAATCCTAACTTATTACGAGGAATTTCTTATTCGATGATAACCACACCACCATCCTTTTTACTTCGATATTAGTCATAACAGTTCGAAATTTTCCAAAAATCAATGGGTGGTTCATTCTCATCCTCATACTCTCCCATTCGTATCTCACTTATAAGCAACAACTTCACACTTAAGCATTTTTGGTCAAAGGACATATGCCCTACTAATAGTCGTCAAACACACATAAATTCAATAGTTTTTATTACCTCAAATATCACTCGAAATTTTCAAAAAGTCTTTTACTCGATTCTCATCAATCTTTTCCAACTTGTAACTTCCGAAATATGAAAATTTTGTTTGCCAAAATTTTATACACACTATTGATGTCGTAGGGGGTGTATACAAAATAGTATTAAATTTTTGCAGGAAATACTATTAAATACGATACAATTTTACACAAGATATTTATTTATTTATAGAATGGATATACTTAAACCTTGCTACAACACTTATAGGCAGTGTACCTAATCGTACAGTAGTGTAGTTTTTAGTAAGTCCGGTTCGTTCCACAGGGAAATCTTTAAACAAAGCTCAACGCTATATTAGTTTACTTTTATAAAAATACAAATATATATATAAGTAATATTATTATTATAAAGGGGGGGTTTTTACCGTTTAATGACCGGTTTGTCGATTTTAAAACTTTAGTCGCAGTTAAAACCAAATGTAAAATATTAAAAATAAATACAAGACTTAAATTAAAGCATAAAGTAAATAACGATAATGAAATTGCGAATAATAAAAGTGCGATAAAATAAACTTGCGATAATTAAAAAGTACGATAATTAAAAGTGCGATTAAATAACAATAAATAAAAGTGCGATAATTAGAAGTGCAATTAAATATAAAATAAAGGAAATTAAATATGAAATAAAAGAATTATGCTTATTTAAACTTCCGTAATCATGATGTTTGACGTGTTAATTTTAGTTTTATGCCCATGGGTTAATTGTCCTTTGTCCTGGATTATTTAATATGTCCGTCTAGTTTTTGTCCATAACAGTCCATCAGTCATAAATATAAAGTGCGAGTGTCCTCGTCAAATTATTATTATACCCGAAGTTAAATATTCCAACTAATTGGGGATTCGAATTGTAACAAGGTTTTAATACTTTGTTTAATGAATACACCAGGTTATCGACTGCGTGTAAACCAAGGTTTTACTACTTTGTTAACAATTACACCAATTACCCTTGAATGTAATTTCACCCCTGTTTTAATTATTCTAGTGGCTATTAATCCATTCCCGTGTCCGGTTAAATGAACGATTATTCGTACATATAAATACCCCGCCCATCGTGTCCGATTGAGTGTATATGGTAATTTATAGGGACGCCCAATTGTAAATCTTTATATTAACATTAACAAACTATCATTTAGTTAAACAAATATAAAGCCCATTAATAGCCCATAGTCTAATTTCCACAAGTGTCGTTCTTTTGTCCAAACCCCAATTATGGTACAAAGCCCAATTACCCAATTTTATTAATTAGCCCAACATCATGATTACTTCGGATTAAATAAGCATAATAATAACTTAGCTACGAGACATTAATGTAAAAAGGTTGAACATAACTTACAATGATTAAAAATAGCGTAGCGTTACACGGACAGAATTTCGACTTACACCCTTACAATATTCGCTAACATACCCTTATTATTAGAATTATAATTAAAATTAAAATTAAAATATAAATTATATATATATATTTTACGTATATATGAGAGAAGAGAGATAGATGGATTTTTGATCAGAATTCGGTTGCTTTTATAGGAAAAGTCGATTTTTGGGGCTCCGCGACTCGCGTCCAATTTTGCCTTCAAACTCCGTGAGTCGCGGAGGTTACTTTTACAGCTCAAAGGAGTTTGGCTCTTTGTTTACCGACGGTTTATAATATATATATAATATATATATAATTAATATAATTAATTATATATTATATTATATTTATATACATAGTTAACTTGTAATTTTTAGTCCGTTGCGTCGAGCGTTAAGAGTTGACTCTGGTCCCGGTTCCGGATTTTCGAACGTCCTTGCGTACAATTTAATATCTTGTACTTTGCGTTTTGAATCTTGTACTCTTGTAATTTCGAGACGTTTCTTATCAATAATTGGAACCTTTTTGATTGTCTTTTGTACTTTTGAGCTTTTTGGTCGTTTGCGTCTTCAATTCGTCGAATCTGTCTTTTGTCTTCACCTTTTATTATTTAAACGAATATCACTTGTAAATAGAACAATTGCAACTAAAAGCTTGTCTTTCTTGAGGAATAATGCTATGAAATATATGTTCGTATTTAGCATTATCAAATATTCCCACACTTGAGCGTTGCTTGTCCTCAAGCAATATCGTCTTGAAATACTAGAATCACTTTCTTATTCTTCACACTTTGTACATCAGTGATTTCTATACGGCGGTATAAACAATGGTAGTAACGATATGGTTTACAGTCCCACATGACTATAAAAATTTAGATCCATTAAGGAAATTGGATCTTTATGAAAACATTTGATCTTTTGAAAATTAAATCTAGTTTTTACCCTAGATAAGTTTTCCGGGATAACCCTTTACCGGTGTTTGCAAAATATTTTTGTGGGTTTGGTGGGTTTCAGATTTGAAAATTTTAGCTCAAAACTTGCGGTTTTGTGTCACCCACTTGCTAACCTTGTATTTGGAAAGCAACACGTCCAGTTTACTTGTCCCGTATATTACCTTTCGGTAAACTACCGTCCGGTTGAAAGGAAAGCGTTGAACAAGCAACTGTTAAGGCAATGTCCCGTGACATGCTTTTGATTATGGTCTATAAACGTGTCGGATGCTATTACTATCCTTTGTAGGAGCAATAGTAAAGCTCACCCTTATAATTTTTCGATCTGGCACAAGGTCCTGTCTTTGACCATGTTATGCAACCACCGTTCTTACGGTTGACACCCGATTTAGTTCAGGTGACCTAATGAATTTCAGGTGAATTCCTAGGATTTTACGTTCAATGGTAATGAACGCATTGAAAATGGGTTTTCAGAAAACAAATCGGTTTATAATTTTGATCAAAATATTTTCTCGTTCAAGCTCGAGTTTAGATATCATTGAATTCCATGAGTTTGAATTCTCAATCTTTAAGGTCAATCTCTAGGATTGAGTAATATCAGTCTTAAAAGCTGATTTTTTAATCTTTAAGGAGATTATCCTTTCTGGGGATCTGATTCATTAGTCTTATCAAGCTAATTTGCACGGTGCCCCCCCATTGTACAAGATAAATCCTTCTCATGGTTAGGATAAATCTGACCACTTGGCGACCCTGTTTAATGCTGAGGTCCGTGGATTTCCTGCTGATTTTAGTGATGACTTTTCTAGATTTTTCGTCAACCTACAGCTGGTCTGGACGACAACTTCATGACCTAAATCAAGAAGCGCGTGTCTTTTTCGGAAGACTTTACTTCCTTTTAATGATGGAATTGATTCATCGTGTAGATCCATCTCTTCTTTTCTTTCATCGGGTAAAACAGTTTAGTTTAGTCCAAAGCAAAAGTATTTTCAGTTATTTGTTACAGATATATGTGACATATGTTTAAGATAACTTGGTAAATTTTCCCACACTTGGCTTTTATTTTTCTTTTTATCGTCCTCTATTCCATTTTAAATGAATTTTAACATTTTGGTTTGTTTCTCAATTTATGTCCTTTCTGAGGTAACAATAATTTCGGTGTTAAAACCTAGTTTTATCGTTCATAAATATGTATAAACATGATTTTGAATTCATTTAATTGAAAATTTTGAAAAATTTTACTAGAATTGGGTAGTCAGTATATAAGACTAGGGCTGTTCTTTTTTATCAGAGAGCACTAGATTCTAATACAACTACTGCTTTACTAGTATTTTTAATGGTAACCAAGTGTTTAAGATAAAAATTTTAAAATCCGAAAGAATTTAACCCCTTCCCACACTTAAGATCTTGCAATGCCCTCATTTGCAAGAAATCAGTAACAATTTAAATTATTGAGGGTGATTTGTGTGAAAATGATTAAATTTTTACCAAAGTTTCCAAATATATTGGCGTTTGTTTGCTGAATGATAAATGGTGCACATCATTTGTTCATTCCGTCTTGTTGTTATTTCACATATATTTTGCATCTTGTCGTCAAAATTAGTTGCTTTTGCTGAACTTAATGCCAGTCTTTGAAAATGCGTTGTTTTACCCTGTTGTGTACATAAGATAAACTGCAAACATATATACATATTTTTGAAGTTTGGTATATTACCCCACATTCAAAAATTATTAAAATCTAAGAATAAAAGTTAGATAATTATAAAAATGATTACAATATTAACAAAAGTATTAAACGTATCAATAATTACAAATTACAAAATAAAATAAAAAATAATAAGTAAACTAAGGATGATATTGGTACCAATAGGGGTTCCAGGCATAACCATAGGTGCTATAGAATGCTTCGGCAGGGTCATACGTAGGATATGGTGGCTGCATCTCTATAGACCAAGGAGGGAAGATGGGTTTCGGTGTAGGAATATAGTTTCTACCTATATGTTGGCAATGAGCTATGATTTGATTCTGATGAACTTGCCAATCTTCAAATGCTCTCTGTCTAGCATTTTCGTATTCCTGAGAAGCTATAAACCTATGCATTTCTTGCATCTCATTCCCCCCTCCTACATTACCTTGCTGTTGGTTTTTCTCCACCTGTGGATGTCTACCATGGTATCGTACTGCGGCGTTATTTTGCCTCTTCAAAACTTTCGCACCATGGTATACATTTAAACCTATAGTATCGCGGGGTTCTGGTTCTTCTACTAATAATCCCCCCCGACTTATATCCACACCGAGATATTCACCAATCAAAGTAATAAAAATACCACCTCCTATTATGCTATGCGGTCGCATCCCCCGAACCATAGCTGATAAATAATAACCCACACAATACGGTATACTTACAGCGCTTTGTGGGTCTCGAATACACATATGGTAAAACAAATCCTGTTCATTTACTTTTTCCTTGTTCTTACCCCTTTGTGTAATCGAATTAGCTAAAAACCTATGTATCACTCTTAATTCGGCTCTATCTATATCCAAATAAGAGTAATTTCCCCCTTTGAAACGGTGATGGCTTGTCATTTGACTCCACACACCGTGTGTATCAAAATTTTCATCTATCTTTCTACCGTTTAGTATCAATCCTCTACAATCGGCAGACGCTAACTCCTCAGGCGTATATATACGTAAAGCCTGAGCCATGTCCAGTAAAGACATGTGGCGCATCGAACCGCCTAACAAAAATCTAATAAAAGAACGATCGGTTAAACTAGCTACCCGATCATTCAACTCTATACTACATAACAATTCTTCACACCATACTTTATATACAGGTCTACGCATGGTGAATAAACGTACCCAGTCATTAAAAGAAGAATTACCATACCTCTGTACAAGTAATTCCCTAATTGGCCCGGCCAATTCTACAGCTTCTAAGGGTCCCCATTCTATGACCCTCGGTACCTCAACAACCTTAGAATGAAGAGTATGCAAACCCCTTTGATATTTTGGATAATCTATCCAAAGTCTGTCAAATCTCAGGTTCGGGTGCAACTCTTCCAAGTGCATATCGGAAAAGGTCATGACTGGATGAGGTATATCCTGCTTGTAGTAGTTATCCACCTTCTGTTGTTCCAAATTCTCAGCAGGAGCATTACGGGCTTGGGATGAAGATTCACCCCTTTCATTCTGCAAAACACATCAAACACAATTTTTGTGCATCCAAATATGCATTAGTGTCAACAAAATCATCAATCAAAATAATTACAATGACATTATCAATTTATATCAAACTTAAGCTCATTTTCACATTTTTATCAATTCTACACTTTTTCAAATAAGCATATACGAAAATGTTCGCCAAGTTCATAAGCATTCAACTCAAATAACATGTCAAAATAATTATTACTAGCAATTAAACAAGTCTCAAATGGCATTATCTTTCAAAAATCAAGTTCATGAATTTTAGACTTGAAAAAGTCCACTTTAATTCTCAAAATCATGTTTAGGCTCAAATTTTGGATCATTTAACTACCTAAACATGTTACACTACTTAATTTAGTAACAATTCATGACAAAAATCGGCCATAACCTGTTTATATCAAAAAGCCCCAAATTGCTCAAGAACACAAACCCTAGATTACTCAAAATTTGAAGTTTAAGGCTTCTAATCATGTTAAACAGCATCAATCTAGGTTATACAAGCATAATACATAAACAATTTAAGCCTAATTACACTAAAAAGCATCAAAATCAAATTGGGGAAAAAATTGCTCAAGAACACCAAATTTCGGATTAAATGGTGTTTAGGTGTAGAAATTTACCGTTTTTCTTGAGTAATTCTTAGATAGCATCCTTCTCAACATGATTTTAGCAAAAGATTTGGTGATTAACCGTTAAAAATTGGGATTTTTGGGATGTTTTTGCGGGGTTTTTCGGCAGTTTATTTCGCAGGTTTTTATTGTTTTGGGGTTGGGACTGATCTGTTCCAGCTCTTTATTTTTTTCTGATTTTCGACCCCTCCGCGAGTCGCGGAGGTTTAAGCTTCCAAACTCCGCGAGTCGCGGAGTTTGGTATTTTTTTTTTTTATAATCTTTAACTTATTAAAACAATTAAGTAATTAATTTTAAAATTTTGTTTCCCTTGTTATTTAGGACGAGGTCGTTTCGGATTGATGTCCTAGTCCGTCCTTCGACAAAATTTTAAAATTTGTCTTTTTGTAGCGATTGTTTTAAAAGCTAAGATTTTTGGGTTTTTTCAATGTTTTTGGCATACTTTAATTCAATAAGATTAAAAATAATGATAATAAAAGTTCTCGTCCCTCTCTCGGGTAAAGCAATTTCGGTTCAAAGACCTAGTCTTCAACTTACGACGAATTTTAAAAATCATATTCTTAACTTAATGAGATAAAGTAAATTTTTTTTTTTAAATTCACACAACTTAAATATAAAATTCAAAATTAATATTAAAAATTCACACCAAACTTAAAATTTAAAATGCATAAAATTAAAAATTTATATTTTAAAAATTAAAAATTCACACCAAACTTAATTTAAAAATTTATAAATTCATATCAAACTTATATTAATTTTTCAAATATTTACAATTTTAAATATATTGTTTTACAAAGTTTACAATATTAATTTAAGATTTAAATATTAATTTTAAAAACATGGTAAAAATAAAATTAAAAATCTTTTTGTCTTTTTATCCCACTTTAATCAATCAAATATTATCAAAAATATGCGCCCCTCTTTTCGGTAAAGTAATTTCGGTTCCAAGACCTAATGTAACTCATGACAAATTTTTGAAATATTATGGGTTGATTGATTAAAGATATTTATACCTTAAAAATAAACGTTAAATTTCGCAGTGATGTAATAAATTTTTGAATGATATCAATAATTTCGGTCGCCAAACCTAATTTTATTTAATACCAATTTAATACTTTTTAGCGAACAAATTAGCGTTTATTATCAAAAGGTTAAAAATAAAAATAAAAATAAAAACTGTACAGACATACCTGTGAAATAGATTTCTTAGTTATATGATCTATCCCATTCATAAGATAGTCGGTTTAATTGGTTTTCCATGGCTACATAGGCGTAACCTCGAGCATTCAGTGTCTTTTCTTCTAAACATATGAACGGTCCGTCTCTGCATAAAGTAACAAATTCGGTATTTGAATAGGTTTGATTATTTGAACATTTACCTCCATGTGACCATTTTCCGCATTTGTGACATCGTTCTAGGTTTCGTGCTCTTCTTTTCGCTGCGGATTTTGATTTTCCTTTACCAAATTGTAACTTATTATCTTCGCATCTAGATTCTTTTCTAACTCCGTCCATTCTTTCTCTGATTACTGATACTAGTTCACTCGGTAGTATGTCATTATTTCTTTTAGTGATCAAAGCGTGTAGCATTAGACCATGGTTTAGTTCACAGGCAGTCTTCATTTCGTAAAAACCTAAAAAAATAAAAATTCAGAATGGGGGGAGAAGACTAGTTCTTTAGGGTCTGCTAGGGAAAGACCATTCGGGTTCCATTTTCGAGAACTACACGAAAACAAACAATCTAACTCTAAAAGAAATACATATTATCCTTTAAAGACTTGATTCTCCCCACACTTAGTTAGCTGTGGTGTCGAAATTGTGATTAACTTCGTTGTCGACTTCCATCGGACCATGTATGTAATGTTTAACTCTGTGACCATTAACTTTAAATTCAATCCCATTTGAATTTATCAATTCTATCGTTCCGTATGGGAAAACTCTTTTGACTATGAATGGTCCAGACCATCTTGATTTCAATTTTCCAGGAAATAGCTTGAATCGTGAATTGAAAAGAAGAACTCTGTCTCCTTCTTTAAATTCTTTTGAACTTCTGATTCTTTTATCATGCCATTTCTTCGTTCTTTCTTTATAGATTAACGAATTTTCGTATGCTTCATGTCTTAATTCTTCTAATTCATTTAGTTGACTTAATCGTAGACGTCCAGCTTCATGTAAATCAAGATTACATGTCTTCAAAGCCCAAAATGCTGTGTGTTCAATTTCTACTGGAAGATGACATGCTTTTCCATAAACAAGTCTAAAAGGTGTGGTTCCAATTGGAGTTTTGTAGGCTGTTCTAAAAGCCCAGAGTGCATCCTCCAATTTAATGGACCATTCCTTCGGATTTGATCCTACGGTTTTCTCTAGAATACGTTTTAAAGCTCGGTTGGTATTTTCAACTTGTCCACTTGTTTGTGGATGATATGTGGTGGAGATTTTATGAGTTACTCCATATCTTTTAAGAACTTTCTCAAGTTGATTATTACAGAAATGAGTACCCCGATCACTTATTAAAGCTTTCGGTGTTCCAAACCTTGCAAAAAGACGTTTTAAAAAGTTGACTACAACTCGTGCATCGTTAGTTGGGAGAGCTTGTGCTTCCGCCCATTTAGATACATAATCAATGGCTACGAGTATATATAGATTATTATGAGATTTTGGAAATGGACCCATAAAGTCAATACCCCAAATGTCAAATACTTCACATACTTGGATGACATTTTGTGGCATTTCATCACGTTGATTTATTTTTCCGGCCCTTTGACAAGCATCACAGGATTTGCAAAGAAGGTGTGCGTCTTTGTAAATTGTAGGCCAATAGAATCCAGCTTCATAAACTTTTCTTGCTGTTAGTTGAGGCCCATAATGCCCTCCTGTTGGTCCTGTGTGACAATGGTTTAATATTTTACTAGTTTCATCTCCAAATACACATCGGCGTATTATTCCATCGGGACAACTTTTAAACAGATGTGGATCTTCCCAGAAATAGTGTTTTATATCACTGAAGAATTTCTTTCGTCTTTGGTACGATAATCCTTTTTCAAGGAATCCACAAACTAAGTAATTTGCATAGTCTGCAAACCATGGGATTTCTTTATAATCTATCTTCAATAGATATTCATCAGGAAAGTTGTCTTGTATGGCTGATTCATTTAGAACTTCTAACTCGGGATTTTCAAGACGAGAAAGATGATCAGCGGCGAGATTTTCTGCTCCTCTTTTATCTCGGATTTCAATATCAAACTCTTGTAAGAGTAAGATCCAACGGATTAATCTTGGTTTAGCATCTTGTTTTGAAAATAGGTATCTAAGAGCAGAATGGTCGGTATAGACCACCGTTTTTGCTAGAACGAGATATGATCAAAATTTGTCAAAAGCAAAGACAATAGCAAGGAGTTCTTTTTCAGTAGTTGTATAGTTTGTTTGTGCTCCTTGTAACGTCTTACTAGCATAATATATAGGTTGAAATCGTTTTTCAATCCTTTGTCCTAAAACGGCTCCCATTGCAAAATCACTTGCATCGCACATTAGTTCAAATGGTAGATTCCAATTTGGTGTTATCATGATCGGCGCATTAGTGAGTTTCTCTTTAAGAATATTAAAAGATTTGATACACTCATCTGAAAAGATGAATGGCGCATCCTTTTCTAGGAGTTTATTCATAGGAGTGGCAATTTTAGAAAAATCTTTTATGAAACGTCGGTAAAAACCGGCATGCCCTAGAAAACTCCTAACTCCTCTAACATTGGTGGGATGTGGAAGTTTAGCAATTACATCTACTTTAGCTCTATCCACTTCAATTCCTTCTTTTGAAATTTTATGTCCAAGAACGATGCCTTCTTTAACCATGAAATGGCATTTCTCCCAATTAAGTACTAGATTTGATTTTTCGCATCTAATTAGCATTCGTTCCAGATTAACTAGACATGATTTAAATGTATCACCGAAGACTGAAAAGTCATCCATGAAAACTTCCATGCATTCTTCTATCATGTCGTGAAAAATCGCCATCATACACCTTTGAAAGGTTGCAGGGGCGTTACAAAGTCCAAATGGCATGCGTTTGTAAGCAAAAGTACCATAAGGGCACGTGAATGTGGTTTTCTCTTGGTCCTCGGGTGCTATTGGAATTTGAAAATATCCGGAAAATCCATCTAGAAAACAATAGTAACTATTTCCGGCTAATCTTTCCAACATTTGATCTATGAAAGGTAAGGGAAAGTGATCTTTTCTGGTGGCGTCATTTAATTTTCTATAATCAATACATACACGCCATCCTGTTACAGTCCTAGTAGGAATAAGCTCATTTTTCTCATTTGTAATGACAGTCATGCCACCCTTCTTAGGCACGCATTGAACTGGGCTTACCCATGGACTATCAGAGATTGGATAAATTAGACCTGCGTCTAGCAGTTTAATAATCTCTTTCTTAACTACATCTTGCATATTAGGATTTAGTCTTCGTTGGCGTTGCACATACGTTTTATGACCTTCTTCCATAAGGATTTTATGTGTGCAATACGAAGGACTTATTCCTTTAATATCATGAATCTTCCATGCAATGGCTGGTTTATGAGCTTTCAACACAGAAATGAGTTGTGATTTCTCATTTTCAGTAAGAGAAGACGATATTATTACAGGTAATTCAGATTCACCATGTAAATAAGCGTATTCCAAATGGTTTGGAAGTGGCTTTAACTCTAATTTCGGAGGTTCTTCTATCGATGATTTATATCGATATCTGTCTTCTTCTTTTAGCATTTGAATTTCTTCTGTTGTTGGTTCATATCCATTAGCTATTAGTGTAGCTAACATTTCAGCTTCATCAATTGGTTCATTACCTTCTCCTAAAGAACATTCTCCTGTTCCTTGTAATTCTGGAAATTCTTTTAATAATTCTGCATGTGCATCTATAGTTTGAATATAATAACATGTATCATCTGCAGATTGTGGTTGTTGCATTGCTCTATCAACTGAAAAGGTAACACTCTCATCTTCTATACTTAGGGTCAGTTTCTTACCGAACACGTCTATCATTGCTTTAGCCGTGTTTAAGAATGGTCTTCCTAATATGAGAGGAACTTGAGAATCTTCTTCCATGTCCAGAACAACAAAATCTACTGGAAATACTAAAGTACCAACTTTAACTAGCATGTTCTCCATTATCCCTCTAGGATATTTTATTGATCTATCGGCTAGTTGTATGCTTATTCTGGTTGGTTTCAATTCTCCAAGGTCTAGTTTAGCGTATAGTGAATACGGCATTAGATTTATACTAGCACCTAAATCTGCTAATGCTTCTATTGAACTAAGACTACCCAGAAAACATGGAATTGTGAAACTTCCTGGATCAGATAATTTTTCTGGTATCTTATTCAACAGCACTGCTGAACAATTAGCATTCATAGTAACAGCCGAGAGTTCTTCCATTTTCTTTCTATTTGAGATTAGATCTTTCAAGAATTTAGCATATCTAGGCGTTCCTGAAATCACATCAATGAAAGGAAGATTTACATTTATCTGTTTAAACATATCCAAGAATTTGGATTGCTCGGCTTCAAGTTTCTCTTTCTTCATTTTACTCGGATAAGGAAGTGGTGGTTGGTATGGTTTAACATAAGGTTTATCCTTAACTGTGTTATCTTCATTAACCTTCTCAACTACCGGTTCTTTTTCCTTATCTTGATCAGGTTGTGGTTCTTGTGGAGTAGGAATGGTTTCATCAGAAGTTACAGGTATTTCAGGTGGTTTAAGTGTTGTACCACTTCTTGTGGTAATGGCTTTAGCTGTTTCATTCTGGGGGTTAGCATTTGTATCGCTCGGTAAACTTCCCGGTTTTCTTTCACCTATTAACCTTGCTAGATTACTTACTTCTTGTTCCAGATTTTGAATAGAAGCTTGTTGATTTCTAAATGTTTGAGCATTTTGTTCATTGGTTTGTTTCTGAGATGTGAAAAACTGCGTTTGAGTTTCAACTAGCTTCGTCATCATATCTTCTAAATTCGGTTTTTTATCATCGGTTTGTTGTGGTGGTTTGTTTTGAAAATTAGGTCTTTGCTGGTTGTAAGTATTATTAGATACTTGTTGATTGCTAGGACCTTGTTGGTTGTTGTATGGAATATTTCGGTTATAATTCTGGTTTTGATTGTAAATTGGTCTTGGCGGTTGATAATTATTCTGATAATTATTTCCAGGCCTTTGGTTTATGTATGAAATATTCTCTCTTTGTTCCATTGTTAATTCAATACTGAGACAATCTTTTGTCAAATGTGGTCCTCCACACTGCTCACAACTAATTCGTATAGCATGAATATCTTTAGTCATCTTTTCCATTCGTCTCTCCACAACATCTATCTTTGCGGAAATGGAATCTAAGTCATGGCTAGAATCGGCTCTAGCTGCTTTAGATGATCTAACGATATCTTTTTCTTGGTGCCACTCATGTGAGTGGGAAGCAGTATTATCAATAATTTTGTAAGCATCAGTTTCGGTTTTCTTCATAATAGAACCACCAGCTGCTATATCTATGTCTTTTCTTGTAGTGATGTCGCATCCTTGGTAGAATATTTGTACTATTTGACAGGTGTCTAAACCATGTTGCGGACATCCTCTTAACAACTTTCCATATCTTGTCCAAGCCTCATATAGAGTTTCATTTGGCTTCTGTGTGAACGTAACAATTTCTGCTTGAAGTCTTACGGCTTTAGATGCAGGAAAGAATTGTTTAAGAAATTTGTCAACTAAAACATCCCATGTATCAATCGCCCCTTCAGGTAACGATTCCAACCAATCTTTGGCTTCTCCCTTTAAAGTCCAGGGAAATAACATGAGATATATCTGTTCATCCTCTACTTCTCGGATTTTAAATAGTGTGCAGATCCTATTAAAGGTACGTAGATGTTCATTTGGATCTTCCTTCGGCGCACCACTAAATTGGCATTGATTAGTCACCATGTGTAGAATTTGTCCTTTGATTTCATAATCTGGCGCATTAATGTCTGGATGAGTAATTGCGTGACCTTAGCCAGTGCGTTTAGCTCTCATTCGGTCTTCCATACTTAAAGGTTCCAGATTCTCCATAATTGAATTTGTTGAATCGGTATCACTAGATGATTCCGATTTAATGGTTCGTTCCTCAACAATCTCTGTTTGAATGTTTGGTGGCTCTGGAGGAAAGTTTAGTGGTTCAGGATCTACGAACCGTTCCTGAATATTCTCCGGATTCTCAATTGTGAGGTTGGTTTCAAAAAATGGATTATCGGAAATTTGAACTGAAGTACTTGGTCTACTGGATGACGATTCTAAAGAAAAATCAACGGCGGTTATATTTGCTAAATGTCTTGATCTAGTTACAGGTGGTGAACGTACAAAAGGTGGTGAACGTCTTGCTCGGTGCATTCACTGAATATCCTATTAGTTTTAAAAAGGAATAAAAATTATAATAAGTTATCCAATTAATAGACTTTTCTGATTTTGCCCACGTTTCGAATAGCCAAAAGATGCAGCAGAGGGGCAGGATTCGTTTGGTCTCAATATAATTGAGGACTGTTTGGCTCCAATAACCCGGTCCACGTACAAATCCAACTATTACTACGAACCAGAAAATTTTGATGTCTATTAATTTAACCACTTAAAATAAATTTTCGTAATTTTAAGAAATTTAGATAAGAAGTAGAATAAAATCTATGTCCTAAAACTAGAATAGCGAGAAATAAGAAAGAAAAAGAGTTCGTCGAAAAAGTTCGAAAAAGAAAAATGGTTGAAAAATAAAAGGTGACGGAAAAATAAAAGAAACTTATCAAAAAATACTTGACTAACCTAACCTTATTACTACAACTAACTTAAAATTATAATCGCAAATTGAAATTACTAATTGGAATGATAATTGATACATAGTTAAAAGGTGTCTAAAAATATTAAAGCTTACAGGAAAAACTAAATCCCAAATGGAAATAACTTAAAAAGAAACTAAAACTTAAAAAGGCGTCGCAAAATTCTAGAGTACCTAAATCTTAGTCTAAAGAAAAAGCACTTAAGGAATTCTACGGCAAAGCCTAAAAATCTAGGAGTAAAAATGATTATAGCAAAAACTAAGTTTTAAAATTAAATATGAGCTAAAAATACAAATATTACGCTAAAACGATTAAAAAGGGACAAAATATAAAAATATACAAAAAGTTGTAAAAAGTACAATTTTTATAAAAATATTATTTTTATATTATTTATTTAAAACTATTAATTTTATAATTTAATTAAACTAATTTAACTAAAATATATAAATTAAATAAAAAGTTAAAGTTAAAAATAAACTTAATTATAATAATAATAATAATTAGGGTTAAATAATAATAATAATTAATAATTACCCGTAATTAATGCTGAATTAGGGTTTTGTCGCCTGTCAGATATTCTCCGCGAGTCGCGGTATTTATTGCATCAAACCCCGCGAGTCGCGGGGTTCAGAATTTCAGATCTGGAGCAGTTTGAAATTTTACGCGTTTTTTTTTTTTTTTTTTTTTCTGTTTTCTGTTTTTATATAAATAAAAGATATTTAAATAAAACTTATATTTTTATAAACTAAAATAAAAATAAAGAAACTTATAAAACTTAAATATTTAACAAAATCTTAAAAATACTTATATTTTTGTTTTTCTTTTTATATTTTTGAATAATTAAAACGTATTTTTACAAAAGCGAATTTTAATAAAAGTAAATAATTTTTTTTTTATATTAGCGTTGCGCATCCGGCGTTTAAGAGTGTCCCCGGCAACGGCGCCAAAAATACTTGATGTCGTAGGGGGTGTATACAAAATAGTATTAAATTTTTGCAGGAAATACTATTAAATACGATACAATTTTACACAAGATATTTATTTATTTATAGAATGGATATACTTAAACCTTGCTACAACACTTATAGGCAGTGTACCTAATCGTACAGTAGTGTAGTTTTTAGTAAGTCCGGTTCGTTCCACAGGGAAATCTTTAAACAAAGCTCAACGCTATATTAGTTTACTTTTATAAAAATACAAATATATATATAAGTAATATTATTATTATAAAGGGGGGGTTTTTACCGTTTAATGACCGGTTTGTCGATTTTAAAACTTTAGTCGCAGTTAATACCAAATGTAAAATATTAAAAATAAATACAAGACTTAAATTAAAGCATAAAGTAAATAACCATAATGAAATTGCGAATAATAAAAGTGCGATAAAATAAACTTGCGATAATTAAAAAGTACGATAATTAAAAGTGCGATTAAATAACAATAAATAAAAGTGCGATAATTAGAAGTGCAATTAAATATAAAATAAAGGAAATTAAATATGAAATAAAAGAATTATGCTTATTTAAACTTCCGTAATCATGATGTTTGACGTGTTAATTTTAGTTTTATGCCCATGGGTTAATTGTCCTTTGTCCTGGATTATTTAATATGTCCGTCTAGTTTTTGTCCATAACAGTCCATCAGTCATAAATATAAAGTGCGAGTGTCCTCGTCAAATTATTATTATACCCGAAGTTAAATATTCCAACTAATTGGGGATTCGAATTGTAACAAGGTTTTAATACTTTGTTTAATGAATACACCAGGTTATCGACTGCGTGTAAACCAAGGTTTTACTACTTTGTTAACAATTACACCAATTACCCTTGAATGTAATTTCACCCCTGTTTTAATTATTCTAGTGGCTATTAATCCATTCCCGTGTCCGGTTAAATGAACGATTATTCGTACATATAAATACCCCGCCCATCGTGTCCGATTGAGTGTATATGGTAATTTATAGGGACGCCCAATTGTAAATCTTTATATTAACATTAACAAACTATCATTTAGTTAAACAAATATAAAGCCCATTAATAGCCCATAGTCTAATTTCCACAAGTGTCGTTCTTTTGTCCAAACCCCAATTATGGTACAAAGCCCAATTACCCAATTTTATTAATTAGCCCAACATCATGATTACTTCGGATTAAATAAGCATAATAATAACTTAGCTACGAGACATTAATGTAAAAAGGTTGAACATAACTTACAATGATTAAAAATAGCGTAGCGTTACACGGACAGAATTTCGACTTACACCCTTACAATATTCGCTAACATACCCTTATTATTAGAATTATAATTAAAATTAAAATTAAAATATAAATTATATATATATATTTTACGTATATATGAGAGAAGAGAGATAGATGGATTTTTGATCAGAATTCGGTTGCTTTTATAGGAAAAGTCGATTTTTAGGGCTCCGCGACTCGCGGCCAATTTTGCCTTCAAACTCCGCGAGTCGCGGAGGTTACTTTTACAGCTCAAAGGAGTTTGGCTCTTTGTTTACCGACGGTTTATAATATATATATAATATATATATAATTAATATAATTAATTATATATTATATTATATTTATATACATAGTTAACTTGTAATTTTTAGTCCGTTGCGTCGAGCGTTAAGAGTTGACTCTGGTCCCGGTTCCGGATTTTCGAACGTCCTTGCGTACAATTTAATATCTTGTACTTTGCGTTTTGAATCTTGTACTCTTGTAATTTCGAGACGTTTCTTATCAATAATTGGAACCTTTTTGATTGTCTTTTGTACTTTTGAGCTTTTTGGTCGTTTGCGTCTTCAATTCATCGAATCTGTCTTTTGTCTTCACCTTTTATTATTTAAACGAATATCACTTGTAAATAGAACAATTGCAACTAAAAGCTTGTCTTTCTTGAGGAATAATGCTATGAAATATATGTTCGTATTTAGCATTATCAACTATTTTACTATGCTATCCTCTCAAAGCTTTATAAAAATAAATTTATTCTGTTTGCCATTCATACAAATTTTTGAAATTGTACCCATTATATAAAATAAAGTAAATGATTACTTTTGACATATACATATAAAACTTTACCTTCACTTTTACAAACCAAGTCTTTCATTTAAAAGATATTATACTTTGAACGGTACGTGTTGTACATAACCCTAATTTACTAAGAACTTCGTTTCTTCTCTTACATTGTCACCATAAACAATTTCTATGAAACTCTCGTTGCTTATTATATAAAACCTTCCGTTACTCATCCGTATCCAAGTCATCATAAGGGCTTTATAACCTTCGAAATCGAGAGATTCATGTGTATGTGATAAAGGCACTGACTACCACGTCATGCAAGGCCTTCGGGCATCCGCTAACACTTAAACCATTCAAAACTATTACGTTACCCCATAGATTTATTTCACCACACCTGTTGGAACAATGCTTTTTCTTACATAGCTCTAAGACCTGACTCATTCCAAGGGATTCTTATTTAGTGGTATTAATATCATCATTATTCCGACTTTAATACTAGTCATAACCTGTTTGGCACTTTGCAAATCCAAGAAGCAATTAACTTCTCATCCTCGTGCTCTATCCTTCGTACCTCACTTTTAGCAACGACTTCACACGTAAATATTTTCGGCCCAAAGACTTGTGTCCTGATAATTACAAAAAACTACATTTATGTCATTAGTTTTCATTACCTAGTAACTGGTCACCCGATGATTCAAAGCTTTTCCACTCAACCTCTTTCAACTCGTAACCTTTGAAATACGAAAAACTATGTTTATCAAAATATTTACCCGTTGTTTATTTGTGCGGTCCTCACGAGATTTAAAAACTTTTCAGTCACTTATACGATTTATAAAATCATACATACATAAATTCATGCTTACTTATTTTGATACTAAGTTATATCTTCAAATTATTAAAAAAAAAAAAAAATCCGCTCCTTTACCAAATTATTCAACTTAAGTCAAATAGTTTTGTGCAAAATGGTACACGTTGTACCTACTTCTAAGTTTACTAGGAACTTCGTTCTGTTTACGTTGTCACAACAAACGTTTAAAGGTATTGTTTTTCAAAACTCTCTTAGTTGATTTTATTAAAGGTTTTCATATTAGACTACACCATGTATGGATCACACTTTTCTCGTCCTCTATTAGAGATGAAACTTACCATTAAGATCTTTGTTAAAAACTCTTGAGCCACTTTGGATGACGATTTTATAAAATTTGTTAGAAAAATCTCTACACCCATAAAATGTTCTTTTTAAAGTTAGACATGATAAAAATGCGGGCCGATAAATCAATTTTTCAGGTACACTCAGTAGTCACCCCATCGTAGGACAGGCACTAGGTGAGTTTCTACTCTCAAAATTTCACGGCTAAACGCAACACCCTCGTAAACATCATCTCTATGAATCAGTATGTTGAGTTACAAGAATCATTTTGGAAATTCTTTTCACTCGGAATAAACCATTCTTTAAGACCAAGAGTTCACCTATCTTCTCATCCGCTCGTCCCCTTAAGTACACAGATAAATTCAGAACGAACCACTCGAAGAGTTCACTCTCACGCTTTTCGTGCGACTTTCTTTTGGAAATGTAATATAAGATACTTTGAGAACCTATGGATCTTGTTATCCCTTTGGGAAGGGACTACTTAAAACATTTACGACACTGATGTGGATGCTCTATATATTTCTTCCTTCATTTGTTGCAACTGTATGATGCTCTAGTTAATGTTACCCCTAACTTCAACATGTAACTAAAAGGATGAAGTTACATTACGGAACTGTGCTTTCATTTCATTCAAGGGTAGGTTCACCTGCCGTATGGTAAACTAGGTGATATCCCTCATTGTTCGTTCAGACCGTTCTGAAGACATTATGAATAATTATGGCTTACAAGTCCGATTGGCCACTTTTAGCTAAAATTTTAATTCACTTATTCAGATGGAACGTTCTTAAATATCGGGTTCCTTATGCCTATGGCCTCTTTTCGAAATCAAGGGGTTAGTAAAATTCGTGGCTAACACTATCCAGACATCAAGTCGCATGGTTGTGATCACCATGTTTTCCATTCTATCTGTCAGCTTTGTATTACGACATAAGCGCTCGATGTTTTGGATGAGCTTAGAAATATTCAGGATGCATTTCACGCATCCAGCTTACTGAAGGTGCCTGTAAGGCTAAACACACCATCTTTCCCTTTTGTGGATATACATTCAGATGACATACTCATGATAATCGAAAACGAAATCAATTTGTTGATCTCTTAGGACAAGAGACTTAATTAATGGCATATACCTATTCTTACTTTCATACACTGAAATACCTTTCAGGGTAAATAACTTACTTCTGAGCCCACGAGACTCACGGAACTTTGATACGCTCCTTCTTATTCGAATACGGTACCATTGTTTGGTCACTCCTTAAAATTTCGGGACGAAATTTTCTTTAACAGGTGGGTAATGTAACGACCCTGACTTTTCCATCTTTAATTAATAATGGTTATTATTAATACTTGTGATTAAACGAATGTATGTGATTACATTTACTTGTTACCATGGTACACCATACTTGACTTTAAATGCCCGAAACGTCTTTGTGGCACACGAAACTTTCACGAATAATATTTTTGAGTATTATTTACATTCATGATTAATTTATTAATCATTTTAATTAACTATGGTTAACTAGTTAATTACTTGGGCTTTTATTGGATTTATTTGTTAATTATTGGAACTTGGACTTGATTAATGTAAATGGACTCTTGAATATGGGCTTATAAGCCCACCCTACTTCTTAGTTGGACTATTTAGCCCAACACTACATGTAAGTATCATCATTTGAACTCAACTAGTTGGTTTTGTACAATTAGAATCTAGTTACATGTTACTTCCCATAAAAACACCCCCATTAACCACCTTTTAAGGCTTTAACATGTATAATCTTGTGGACAAACTCCTCTCCCCTTTCCCCCATGCAAACCAACGGTTTAGGAGTATAGGAGGGAGGTTTTGATTTCATTTTTGCTATTACTCTTCACTAGTTCCATTCCACTTCACACACATTCATCAAACTTACTTTCTTTTCTCTCATATTCTCTCCTTTCTTGTAAGTATTATGAACTTCTTTTTCTCCCTTTTCCTTTGGCCAAAACCGTAAACCAACACCCCTTTATCATCATCATTCTTTGTTATTTGTTGTTACTTGGTTCATGTTGTTGTTTGTTACTTAATTACTAATTGTTGTTATTGTTCTTTACTAGTTTCAAGAATCAACTCTTTAGTTTTATTCTTCATAATATCTTGTATTTTCAAGAACACAAGAACATAAACTTACTAGTTTATGATTCTACATTTATTGTTTCAAAAGAATTGAGTTCATGTGTTGTGAAATCATACTTGTAATTCATGTTAGTAAACTTTAAAGTTTACTTTCTTAAAGATCAAACTTTGGTTTGAATCTTTAAAGTATGCAACCCATGAATTCATTTACTTGATTACTTAGCGTATTTATTTCATTTACTTGCACTTTAATTTCATGATTTATGTTCTTGTTGGTCAAATGTTACTAGTTAACTTTGATCTCATTAATCTTGAACTAAAGTTAACTTTAAAAGTTTAAGAACATGTAAGTAAGATTTCTTTAATTATAACTTTGTACACTTATGTTAGGTCTAGACTTTTGAGTCTTGGATCTTCAAGATCAAACTAAGAACTATGTTCTACATCTTAAGATCTTGATTTCATAAGTTCACTTTCAAGTTTGTAACTTATTATTAGTCTTAAAGTTCATGTATGTGTTAGATCTAAGACTTTGATGTAACTTTGGTTCATCAAAACACTTGCAACACTTAAGTGAGTTGCGCTTCATGTCTTAGACTTACACTTGGGTTATGATAGCCAAACCTTGGTGAAAATGATGGAAACACATCAACGAGTTGTACACTTGAAGCTATATGCATCAAGGATGAGAACCGTGATAAGCATCGAGCACCAAGACCACCGGAACCCACTATTTTTCTGTTTTCTGTCTTCTGCCTACTGTTTTCTGGGTTCTGTAACCGACCAATACACCTGGGCTACTATAACCTTGATTTTCAGATAGATCTTTTCGAGTAGATAATTTTTCATATAGGACTCCTCTTAATCCGAGTTACGGTTTAGGATTTATGGCCCTCCGATCGTCACTATGTCCTTTTAACGTTGTGCAGAAATTTCTGACCTACTCGCACTTAGACCATCTCCATGGTCAAACGAAGACGAGTATGCTTCTGTAAATTTTACCACACTTAAAGGACTCATAGACGGAGTCATGGCCACTGGTCTCACCTTATTTCAGTAGGTGTAGAGGCCGTGGTGACTGACCGAACTCAGCCTTTGTTTTAAACTACTTACATAAACGAAACCTACTTTACACCTTTTGTTTGATGATGAATGATGATGACCTTTAAGACCTTATTTACATACTTTTAAACCTTTTCGGACGATTTACTGACTTAGTACTATTTGACTTAGGTTGAGGACCCGTTTGGACAACCTTCATTACTTGCTTACTTTCCGAGTCATACTTTACCGCTACTTTATCATTGTGAGTTATAGCATTCCCCTTTTACTTTAACTTATTTTGGGAACTGAGAATACATGCGGATTTTATGTTTTACATACTAGGCACGAGTACTTAAACTTATATATGTGTGGGTTATATAACGGCAGAAACATTCCCTTTAGCTCGGTAACGTTTAGTCATTGGTTTTTGAACCGGTGAACGCGAATCTTAGATATGGATCCATAGGGTTTGACATCCCTATTTGGGCTAGTAGCGCTAGCATTTAACGAGTGTTTAATACTTCGTATACATACGCACTTGCCAAGTGTACTTTCAGGGGGTATAAACGTTAAGTTAGTTACCGAGTGCCCACATTTAAACATATACTTTATCATACTGATTTGGATTACTGTTTTGAAACGCTCTTCGTAGCACTGAAATCTCGTGGCCTACCTTACATTACTGTTATACTTAAACTATAGCTCACCAACCTTTGTGTTGACGTTTTTAAGCATGTTTTTCTCAGGTGCTTAAGGTTGCTTTCGCTGTTATACTAGTCTTGCTGTAGACACTCGCTGCTTTAGAGATGTCACTGCATGAACGCTTACTTTTGCATTCAAACTTTAGTACTTTTGAAAAGATGATTTGTAACGACCATTGGGGTCACATACACTTATTAATTGCTTCTACTTAGTGAAGCATACTTTTGATGTAAAACATTCGACGTTGGTTATGACGTCACTTTTATTATGGATGCAAACTCTTTTTGAAATCGCATATAGTACTTAACCTTGTAATGATCCTGTTGTTGATGGTCCGTACATGATGATTTAGTACGGGGCATCACAATCCGGGTAGTACCAAGATGTATAATGACTTGAAATCTTTGTATTAGTGGCCAACGTTAAAGAAAGATATTGCTCAATTGGTAGAAAGATGTCATATTTGTGCTCAGGTTAAAGCTGAACATCAGAAACCCTATGGTTCATTGCAGCAGTTGAAAATTCCAGAGTGGAAATGGTATCATATCACGATGGATTTTGTAACCAAATTACCTAGATCTCAGAGAGGCAATGATATGATATAGATAATTGTTGATCGACTGACAAAGAGTGCACATTTCTTAGCAACAAAAGAGACAGCCTCGTTGAGTACTTTGGCAGAATTGTACTTGAAAGAGATAGTTAGTCAACATGGGGTATCCGTTGTCTATCATATCCGACAGGGATTCTAGATTTGTGTCTAACTTCTAGAACAGTTTACAGAAAAGTTTGGGAACAAGGGTAAATCTGAGTACAATGTATCATCCACAGACCGACGGTCAGAGTGAACGTACAATACAGACACTAGAGGATATGCTTAAGTCCTGTGTGTTAGAGTACAGTGGTCCGTGGGATATACATCTACCTTTGATCGAGTTCGCCTACAATAATACTTACCATTCGAGTATTGGTATGCCGCATTATGAGATGTTGTATGGCCGCAAATGTACAACACCGACTTGTTGGTTAGAAGCCGAAGAGAAACAATTTGCAGGTCCAGAATTAGTTCTGATAACAGCTGACAAGGTAGCAATAGCACGTGAAAAGTTGAAAGCGGCACGTGACACAGAAAATGTATGCCGATCCACGTAGACGTCTAGTAAATTTTAAGGTGGGTGACTGTGTTTACTTGAAAGTTTCACCATGGAAAGGAGTTATCAGGTTTGATAAGCGAGGTAAGTTAGCTCCAAGGTACATTGGGCCGTTCAGGATTATTCAAATGGTTAACGACCAGACTGTTGTGTTAGAGCTTCCAGCGGAATTGGCAGGGATACATAACACATTTAATGTGTGTTACCTTAGGAAGTGTAAGGTCGATGATGAGGCGCAACTGGTTCTGTTAAGTGATTTGAGGGTGGACTTGAATCAAAAGTTAGTTGAAGAACCGGTTAGGATTGTTGATAGAAAGGTGACAAAGCTGAGAAAGAAAGAGATTCATATGGTGCTTGTTGAGTGGAAGCATAGTTTAGGATCGAACCTTACGTGGGAGACTGAAGAGCTGATGAAGGCTCGTTATGCACATCTGTTTGACCAAGGCCAGATTCCGAGGATGGAATCTCTTTAAGGGAGTAGATTTGTAACATCCTCAAACAGGACTTAGATGTAAGATGACCTTTTTTTCCTTAGGCATAATTGTGTGGCTAATTATGCTTTAATTTTAGTTGAATATTTTATGTTATTTTATTATTTAGTTAAGACCAGTTTGTGACAAGGGTCACATAACATGTTCCTTTATTTAATTTGGACTCCGTTAGGGCAGTCAAATTAAGTACGAGAGTTATCATATAACTGGTAAATACCCGTGTGTGATGGGGTATTGTATTCAACTTAAATATAAAAGTAAGAAGTCAGCTCACTTCTTCCATTTTCTTGAAAATTCTACACACATCTCGTACCTAACTCTTTCTCACTTGTAAACCCTAGATTTCTAATTTGTGTTCTAGAGCTCAAATCATTCATATTATCTTGTTCTCTACAATTTACTGAGTCTATTGAGGTAAGAATCAAAGTGTTTCAAGCTCTAATCTTTGAGAAAATGAAGATTTTGTGTTAACTTTGTTAAAAGTGCAATTTTGAGTCAAAATGGTTGATTTTGATGTTGTTTGTGTCAAAATCTTGTGGGTTTATGCTTATTGATGTTAAGTGTACTTGATTTGGTCAGTTTAGGGGTGACAAAGGAGCTTTAGAGCAAGAATTGGTGATTTTAGGTGGAAACCCGTTAGTTTTCTGCTGCTGCTGCAACTTACAACCGCACGGGTACATGTTGCAATCGTACGGGTGCATGTGCAACCGTACGAATGCAGTGGTGTTGGTGCAACCGGGCAGTGAGTGTGCAACCGTACGGATGCATGATGCAACCGTACGGATGGACTTGCAACCGTACGGATGCATGTGCAACCGTACGGGTGTAGATCAGAACTGCAGAGTTGTTTAATTTAGCGGTTTTCTAGCCGTTATGCTGTCCGCGTGACTTATGATGATCAGGATGTAAATTCTGAAAATGCATAAGTGTTAGGTGGACTTTTAGTGACCCTTTTTGTGACTGATTTTCTGTACTATGCTGTTTTGTGCTGAAGGACAGAAACTAACTTGATTTGCCTTATGTTCAGGTGATAAGGATAAGGACGCAACTCAGTGATAGATTACCTGAGCTAGTTGTCGGTATTCGGTGAGTGGGTCTATCTCCGGATAGAGTATTAAGTAGCTAACACGCTACTTGTTCAGACTCTTTACTTTTATGTGTATATGCTCAGTATGAATACCATGTGAGGTAGATATTTCCATGCTAGTTAGGATAAATTCAATGACTGATTATCTGTTATCTTATGTGCGCACTGTTAGTTGGACACCAACCGAGGCGGCAAGGTTGGGAACCCACCGAGGCTGCAAGGTAGGGTTGGTGTGAGGTCGACCGTGGTAGCCTGGTCGGGTCATGATGTTACTGATTGCTCAGTATAGCATAGAAGGATGCATGTGTTGTGTCTGGACGGTTATGCAGTGGAGTCAGTAAAGCGGACTATCGGTAGACTGTAGCCTGATCAGCTAAGTTGTGTGCTCGTACAAGCCGCCGATCCTCATATTGTCAGTTGTTGTATGCTAGTTCAGGATGTTAGCATATATGTGACCCTTTCATGTTCAGTTGCTTATGCTTGATCTGTTAGATAGTATCCATTTACTTAGCAGTTGTGCTAATTTCCCCACATTTCCACCCCTTACAGGTTTAGGTACTGCTTATTAGGACGGGTGTTGCGGATGGGTTGAAGATATGTTTGACTATTAGCTAAACTCTGATGTTTTCTGGTTTTGTAATGTTTTTAAGTAACACTGTCATTTTAGAATATTGTAATAACGTTAACTAAGTTGATTTGTTAACTATGGTTTGTAAACATTAACCAGGGTTATTTTAGTAATTATATGTACTTCTGTTGTGATAAAAAAAATCAGGGTGTTACACTTCAAGTGATCAAAGTTATTCATGGTAATATTTTTTAGAATTGCAATGGAAGTGGAACTTGGTTTTATATTGTTTTAACTTGCTCAAAAGTGGGTACAAAGGTTCAATTCCTCCGGATGGGTTGCGAATGGTGGCTGGTGATGGCGTGAGAGTTAGATTTTAGCTTGATCATTAGATTGGTATTGCTTCGTTAGCGGACCATTTAAAATATTATTTCATCTTGAATCTAACAATGAAAAGGTTATTTTTGATCGACTTGTAAACGATTCTTGGCCTTGGGATTGGATAAGGCCTTCGATTAGTAGTAGAATATGGTATCCCTTAAAGTGTTTCATGGATACATCCATTAGGTGCATCTGATTGATCGAGTAGATAGATGAGAATGGTCCTTGGATTCAAACGGGTTGTTTATGGTGCATTTAGCTCGTACAAAAATTGAAAAGTAATTCCATCTACTGGTCATGTTACTAACTGGATGAAAACATGTTCGAGAAAGATTACCATTTTATTATGGCGTTTATCTTTGGATAGAGTTCCCCACCGATAAAATTTATCAACTAAATACATTACTATGAATTGGTTGTCATGTCTGCGTTGTAACCAAGGGACTGAAGACTTCAAACATGTTTTCTTCAATTGTTTTGAATCGCTTGATTTGTGGATATTAGTGCACATCTGGCTAGGTTGTGACATGCCTTCATTTAGCTCTTGGTTTGATATCTCAATGTGGTTGGAAGCTTGGAGTACGACAACGATTTCTAATTTAAAGGCCATGGTGGTGATGGAGGTATTAGCAGGATTCATCGTGATTCAGATTCTATGATTTTTCAGATTGAACGTTTTACTAACTAGTAGTCTAAATGTATGTATCTTTATTTAATCTATTATATGTAGTTTTATTTAGTTTATTTTATGTAATTTTATTTAGTTTATTTGTATTATTGTAATGTTATTTTTATCAATTAAAGTATTTTTATGTTAATATCTCTTTATAAAACATATTAATAACAATTAACACTCAAAGTAATATAAAATGTATTAATATACGGATACATAAAAACGGCTACAAACAAAATGGCTATAAATTATCCTTTTCTTTTCTTCTCAGCCTTTCTTTTCTTTTGTAGTTTCTTCTCCAATCCATCTTGACTAATATGAAGATCTTCATTAGACAGCTTTTCATATCTTTGATGTTCAATGATGATTCAGTCTACTACTTATTTTCAGTCTTTTGACTCCTTTGATTTGGTTAATATTCACACCACCATATAACCAAGTGATTAGTTTTTGTCTGAAAGGTAAGCATGACTTGTCTTCACATTCTTTTAGAAGTGCTATATTATGACTTAGGGATTCATTGTGAAATGTAGACATATGCTGAAATCATTCCACTCCATTTGTATCATTAATGTACATGCCCTCATATCCTTTTTCTTTCACATACATCCTGTTCACAAACACTATCTCTTCCGGTACTTTGTAAACTCTTCTTCCATCCTTCTATTTTGTCCCGACCATCCGATTTACCCTTTACATTAATAATGTAGGCACTATAAAACTTATCATAATTCTCCTTACTTATAAGCCAATTTTCTCTTGCAAATTCTAACATGAAAGTAATTTCACATTTAATACTCCGTTTGAAAGCTTTAACATTCACAGACCTTGGCAATACAGTAATGTTCTTCCAATCCAACAACCCAAGTATATACAGATCTTTAATCTTTACGATAGATTTATCTTTTAAAGTTAGCTTCATCTTCTGAATACTTTTGTAACAGACTAAAACCAGGGCTAGATTTAAGATGACCTTTTTTCCCTTAGGCATAATTAAGTGGTTATTTATGCTTTTATTAAAATTACATGTTTAGTATTATTTTATAATTTGGTTGAGACCAGTTTGTGACAAGGGTCACAGAACAGGTTTGTTTAATAAATTTCGACTCCATTAGGGTCGCCTAACGAGGTATGAAAGATATCAGATAACAAGTAAATATCCGTGTGAGATGGGGTATGTGTTTAGAAGCCAGATATGTGTCTAATATCTGCTCCTTCCTTCTCATTTCTTTATTTCTCTAGAAATTTCCCAAAACTCAACCGTACCTAACCTTCTTCTTCTTCTCTCTCAAACCCTGATCTCTAGATCTCGATTTGGTCTTTAATTGTGTTAAGAATTCTGTTCCTTGTGTCGTTGTGAATCTATCAAGGTAAGCTTTGTTGAATTTCATGTTTAAATCAGTGAATTATTTGGGTTTGAATTTAAGTTTTTATTAAAAGTGATTTTGGTGTCAAAAGTGCTCAATTTGATGTTGTTTGAGTGTAAAATTTGTGGTTTTATGTTTCTAAATGTTTTTTATATAAAATGTGGTCGGTTTTGAGGTCAAAAACAGGTCCAGTATCGAGATTTGGTGATTCTTGCTCGAAACCTGTCACTTTGCTGTTGCTGCAGCTGATGAACTACCTTCAGCGGATGGTCGTTGACCATCGACCGATAGTGACTGGCAACTGAACGATGGTCGATGACCATCGCCCGACGGTGGGAGTCCTTCGGATAGTGAGTTTTAAATTAGACCTTCGGCCGGTGGGTGAGACCATCGCCCGATGGTGTGGCGACGGTCGACCGATTGTCTTGATCAATCGTTCGATGGACTTTGGCAGTTAAATTTTTACTAATTGTTGTATACTTGCTATTATGCTGTTAGAACAATTACTGACTTGGTTTATATTGTGTTCATGAGGTAAGAACAAGGAGGAAGCTCGGAGTTAGATAACTAAGCTGAAGCTGGTGATTGGTGAGTGGGTCTATGTTCGGATAGAGTTTAAGTAGCATGACAATGCTACTATGATTAACTCTTTTACCATGATTTGATATAGTGTTATTGTCATGTTTAGATAATGGTTGACATGCTAGTGAGTTCATTACATGTTTACTGTGATGGGCTTGAGGAGGCTGGGGACTCGTAACCGGGCCTGTGGAGGTTAGAGTTCGTATGAGGTCAACCGAGCCTGAGATGGTTGGGTCCAGGGGCTACTAATAAGTATGATGTGAATCGTGTAGCAAGGCCTATCGGTAGACTCTAGCCCGATCAGCTAGGATTTGTGTACTCGTACAAGCCGGCGATCCTCATATTGTCTTTTATTGTATGATAGTTGGTGGTTAGCATGTGTATGCTGTATAGTGTATAGCTTGTGTGATTCTTAAGCTATGTTTGTTAGATACTATCCATTCACTTAGCGGTGCTCTAACCCTCCACATTTACTCTCAGTGCAGGTCTAGGTGCTATTAGTTGGATGGGTGCTACGAACAGTTTGAATGACATGTTTGACAGGACCTAACTCTGATGTTTTCTTACTTCGTTTTAAAAATGGTTGTGACCATAGTCAGTTACTGTTGTTATGTAACACTGTTTTATGTAATGTTGGATTTAATAATGGTTTTGTAATAAGTATGGATTAACTTTGAACTGTGTCCTTTTGTAAATGTTATTATGTATGCTTTTGGTAATTATTGTCTTCCGCTGTGTTGTAAAAAAATGGCCAATGTTTCAACTTTCCTGTTCAATTAATTTAAGTTAGATTCATCTTCTGAATACTTTTGGGTTCAATTAATTCAAGTTCATTTATTCGACTATTGTACTTGGTATTTAAAAAGTTGCCCAATTCTATAAAGTTGCTCAACAAGGCCAACTTGATACCTTACTTTCTATTTATTTCAGCAATAATGTGTTCATGCCTTTTAGAAGCAATTAGTTCATCCCTTTCCAATGCATCAATTAGTTCATCCCATTCCATTGCAACAATCTGTTCATCCATTTCTGTTGAAGCAATCTGTTCATGCATTTCTGTTGAAGCAATCTGTTCAATCCTTTCATTGGCTTGTTCTTCGATTAAGGTGTGCTCTTCTTCTTCAACAAGTTTTTTTTCTTCTTATTCTTAATGACGAGATATTTCCCTCTATATTTAACTAATATTTCGATCAACGTCACTCTATAGATGATCATATTTTAATATGTGTGGTATTTATTGTGTGGTATTTATTTGCTATCATCAGATCGAATATATATATATATATATATATATATATATATATATATATATATATATATATATATATATATATATATATATATATAGTTTTAATCAAGAGGAAATCATTTTTTTGGAAAAAATAATTTTTTTCGTTTTTTTATTTTTTTAAAGCATTAAGATCACATGAAAATATGAATATTTAAAAAAGACACTTAGTGATAAATGTTATTATTTTGACGGAAAAAATGCTCGAAGAAATAAATGATAACATTCATTGCAATGGATGTTTTGCTTCTTAGTTTTTTTTAAGGGGTTAGAAATGAGGGGTTAAAAATTAGGGTTTAGCTATTAGGGTTTCGAAATTAGGGTTTAGGGTTTATAAATTAGGGTTTAGATTGAATTTTTAACACGAACGGTTTAGGGTTTAGGGACTAAACCCAAAACACTAAACCCTAATCACTAAACCCTAAACTCTAAATTGGGCTAAATTTCGAAAAAAACACTTCACACAAGATGAAAACAAAACGATGCAAATAAACAATTAAAACATTACTCATGATGAATGTTATCATTTATTTCTTCGAGCGATTTTCTGCCAAAATAATAACATTCGTCACAAAGTGTCTTATTTAAATGTTCATATTTTTTTGTGACCTTAATATTTGAAAAAAAATAAAAAAAAACAAAAAAAATTTACTTCCTCTCACTTCCCCCAAAAAAGTGATTCCATCTTGATGATAACTTATATATATATATATATATATATATATATATATATATATATATATATATATATATATATATATATATATATATAGTGGTAGGATCAAGAGGGAAGTAACCAATCGGGGGAAGCGGGGGGAAGCAAAAACTTTTTTTTGAAAAAACTTTGTTCACGAACATTATAGATGGGATGAAAATATGAACATTTAGTAGAGACACTTTGTGATAAATGTTTTTATTTTGGCGGGAAAACGCTCGAAGAAGTAATGTATAACAATTATCGTGTTTTTCAAGCGTATGTTGAGGTTTTAGCTATTGGGGTTTAGATATTAGGGCTTAGATATTAGGGTTTATATGGTTTAGATATTAGGGTTTAGAAATTTAGGGTTTAGGGTTTAGATTTAGGGTTTAGATTTAGGATTTAGATTGAGTTTTTAACACGAACGGTTTAGGGTTTAGGGTTTAGGATTTGGTGTTTTGGGTTTATTCCATAAACCCAAAATACCAAACCCTAAACCCTAAACCCTAAACTCTAAATCGGGCTAAATTTTACTTCACAAAACATGAAGAAAAAAAACGTTAATATTCTTCACGAACAATATTATCTTGAATGTTATTTTTGTCGATCGTTTTCCCGTCTAAATAATAACATTCATCACGAAGTGTCTCTTCTAAATGTTCATATTTTCGTGTGATCTTGATGCCGGGAAAAAAAAAAATTCCAAAAAAACGAAATTTTTTTTTTTTTTTGCTTCCCCCGCTTCCCCCCGATTGGTTACTTCCCCATTGATCCTGCCCATATATATATATATATATATATATATATATATATATATATATATATATATATATATATATATATATATATATATATATATATATATATATATAAACAGTTCTATTTTTTTTCTTGTGCTACCTCTTATGGCGATATGTTTCTTACTTTATGGATTTGATTCAATTCAATTGGGGTTATTTTTGTTTACATTTCTCCACTGCAATTTGATCTTCGAAAAAAATAAAAGTTGAGATTTTTATCGATTGGAATTTAATATAGTGATTGGTGTGAGGTGGTTTTGATTTAGTGGTTGGTGGAGAAAAATGAAGAAGAAAAAAAAATAGTTACAATAACAACTTTATCCTCATGTGTTTGGGCACATGAAAGATTTAACATACAGATTTGATGGATGTCGCCAAATTGGACTTCTGGTAAAACAATTGCATATTACGGGGACTCCCATCTCACAAAAATTCTTTTGGTCTCAATTTGTATTTTTGTCTTTTTAGGCCGATATTGGCATAACTTGATGCACATGTGGTATTTTGGTGAAATTTTGTTTGCGCGCTTGTAAAAAAAATAAAAAAATAATAATGTAATTTTCAACCCCTATGCAAAATCTTTGAGATCAGTATTGTGATCACTTGAAATAGGACAACTTAGAAGAGTATCCTGAACATTTAAAATGGGACAGTGGGAGTATCATGTTTATATTTGAATGTGGTTGTTTTTATTTTAATTAACTTTTATATTTTTCATTTAATTATATTACTTTTTTAAAGGCCAGATATCTTATTAATATTAATAACAGTACTCTGTACAACGTTACACGAGTGTCCCCTATCACATATTAAAACAAGGTGCTCACTTGAATATAACAAGCTGTGAAGGCCTGAATTATAGGGTCGATAAATCGACAACAAAGCAGCTCATACCTTTCCATTTAGCACCTTAGGATTGCCTTATAGGAGATTAAAATATGAACGAATATTACAAATAGAACAAAATTATTTGGATGATATAATAACACGCCACTATAGAATCTAGAAGATCCAAGATTGGATCAGCAAGAATATCATGTGGATCAACCAATACACGATTTGCTAGTTGGACACACATCGAAAGATAAGGGATTGGAGAGCCACCGAAGCCATTCGAGAGTAATTTTCGTTGATCTATTTGAGATCCATTCGAAGCTTTTTAGTTGTATTTCTTTTACGATCATAGCAGCAGTTTGCCTGCTTTTGCCAAATATGGTGGCATTTCTATTTTTCCAAATCATGTATCCCGCTATCCGTTATACATCTTGCCATAAATTTTTCCCACTTGACGATGAAAAGTTGTGACCATTTCCCAGGAAGGTTTCAACTATATTAGGGGTAGAAGGATATCCAATATTCCACCAATTATGGATGCGAGTCCATATCTCACGAGCCAAACTACAGTTGATGATCGCATGTTCTATGGATTCAAGTCCATTATCACAAATCGAACAACGAATAGAGCCCAAGTCAATCCCACGTTTGTCAAGCTCTACTCTAACCGGCAGTCTTTTATGTCTCACCCTCCAAACGAAGACCCCCACTTTAATTGGAGCAAGATTATTAGAAATTGTAGCGGGTCTGCCAACATCAGAAGCAGTAGCTTCGTTTTCAATTAAGCTGGATAGCTTATGAACCGTAAGGATTCCTTTCGTGCCAAAACACCATGACCATTTATCCGCTCCGCTGTTACTTATCACATAACTTGACAAAAGGTTAGTTAAGTTGGTGAGGTCCCCATGCAATCTACCGGAGATTTCCCGGGACCAACACCAATGAAAATTAATATTGTTATTATCCCAGCGAACCCTATCATGGATAAGTGCACCCTTGTCGGTGTCTAGTCTAAAAAGTCTATTAAATTTAACACTAAGCTTTGAATTATCTAACCACACATCATTCCAAAAGGAGGTTGTTTTACCGTCTCCGATTATTCTTTTAAAAGAGTTTGGAAAGGAGATGTTAGAAATACGAATATTAGAACCATTCTTAATTATGTTAGCCTAAGAGAAACACTTATATTTGTTGTTAAGTAAAAAGTCGTTACCCATCCCACCTTTTTTCCCATAAAAGCTTACAATGACTCGAGCCCATAAGGAGTTACTTTCATTTTTAAACCTCCACCACTATTTACCAAGGAGTGCACTATTTTTGGTCTTTAACTAGCCAATGTTTAAGCCGCTCTTATTGTATGGTAGTAGAACCAATTCCCATAAAATTCACGACATTTTGGGTGATTCATCCGTCCCGCCACAAAAAAAAAATACGTCTAATACCCTCGAGGTTATTAATAACACAAGAGGGGGCTCTGAATAAGGAAAAACATTAGAGAGGAAGGCTATTTAGTACCGATTTGATGAGAGTGAGCCTGCCACCATATGATATAGATTTCGCCTTCCAATCCGCTAGCGTTTTCCAAAATTTCTCCAACACCGAGCTCCATTCTTTTAGTCTTTTCATATTTGCTCCAACTGGTATACCTAGGTAAGTAAAAGGAAGAGTGCTCGATGAGCACCCAAGCCATGATGCTAGACTTTTGGTTTCTAGTTCAGGAACACCGACACCGAATAAGAAACTTTTTCCATAATTTATTTTAAGCCCCGAGCATTCCTCAAAACATTTTAATATTTTCATTAAGTTTCTTGCGTTTCTCTTATTCCAATCACCAAAAAATAAGGTGTCATCAGCGTATTGAAGGTGAGTGACATGAATGTTGTCTTTACCAATTGACCAACCCGAGAATTCGTTTTTATTAGCTGCCATTTTGGTCAGATGGTTGAGACCCTCCGCAGCAATGATAAATAGATAAGGTGATAGGGGGTCACCCTGTCTGTGACGACCCGAAAATTTCCGACCAAATTTAAACTTAACCTTTATATGTTTCCGACACGATAAACAGAATTTGTAATGTTGAATCTCAAAAAGTTTGGAACTACATTCATGTAATCAATTACCCTTTGACCGTGTTCGACGATTCACGAACAATTATGTGTATATAGATATGTATATATAATATATAATATTAACTGAAAACATTAACAAAGTATTAGATATATGATACTTTACATGAACATATTTGTTTCGATATATTTATCGACAGAATTAAGAGATAATATCAAATAATTGAATTATCAGATACATTATGATATGGTTATGGGCCTATGTTATGAGGTCCACTGTGATTTAAGAAATCTATTCTTTTTGACAACTCAATACTTAACCAGTATGATAAAGATAACGATATTTATATTTTATTTTATTAAATATATAAAATAATTTAAATTAATATTATATATAATTTTTTTATACGCGTATTATACGTACATAGTTTTATACTTTTACTATACTTTAACTTTACCTTTACTTTACTTTTACTTTACTTTAACTTTAATAATTCATACTTTAATAATTCACTTTAATAATTCATACTTTAATAATTCACTTTAATAATTCATACTTTAATAATTTACTTTAATAATTCATACTTTAATAATTCACTTTAATAATTCATATTTTAATAATTCACTTTAATAATTCATACTTTAATAATTCATACTTTAATAATTCACTTTAATAATTCATACTTTAATAATTCACTTTAATAATTCAAAAATCTATTATAAATAGAATTCAATAGGTTTCATTATTTCATAGAAACTTGAAAATATATTTCTCTAAACTCTCTCAATCGAATTATATATATATATATATATATATATATATATATATATATATATATATATATATATATATATATATATATATATATATATTTACTTAGTATTATTTCAAGATATTATTAGTATAGATAAAATACTACGACGGAGTTATATTCAGACGATTTCAAAATAAGTTTTCAAATGGAATAGAGCTAAGGAAATTATGGGTTATAGCTATGAAGGTTATGGGTATTGATCGAGGGTATTGCTCGTGAGGTCAACCTAACGTTTATCATTTTCATTGCGTCTACGTACTTTCCTGCAATATTGAATCACAATATTGATACGTTCGTGAATCCGAGACAAACCCTGCACTTGTTCAGTACCGTCATATACATAATTGCTACGAAATACAGTATTGTGAGTTTCATTTGCTCCCTTTTTATATATATTTTTGGGCTGAGAATACATGCGCTGATTTATAAATGTTTTACGAAATAGGCACAAGTACTAAAACTAATTCTATGTGGGTTTAAACCAGAAATATACCCTTAGCTTGGTAACATTAAACTACTTGTCTATGTACGGTAGGCGCGAATCCTAAAGATAGATCTATTGGGTCTGACAAACCCCATCCTGACTATGGGATGCTTTAGTACTTCGAGATTATTTTAAACACACCTGATCTGGTGTACTTCAGAGGGTAAAACATGAACGTTAAGGCTTGTTACCGGGTGCCTACAACTTATAGAATACTTTTATACACTTGCGAGTGTACGGATATTTATAGAAACTGAAATCTTGTGGTCTATTACTATTACGGAAATGATGGATTATGATAAACTAATGAACTCACCAACTTTTTGGTTGACACTTTAAAGCATGTTTATTCTCAGGTATTAAAGAAATCTTCCGCTGTGCATTAGCTCATTTTAAGGATATTACTTGGAGTCATTCAAGACATACTTTGAAAGACGTTGCATTCGAGTCGTTGAGTTCATCAAGATTAATATTAAGTCAATTATAGTTGGATGTAATATGAAATGGTATGCATGCCGTCAATTTTTGATGTAAAGAAAGTTTGTCTTTTAAAAACGAATGCAATGTTTGTAAAACGTATCATATAGAGGTCAAATACCTCGCGATGTAATCAACTATTGTGAATCGTTTATAATGTATATGAACGGATCCTTTCAGTTGGTATCAGAGCCACTCATGTGCCGTTGGGGGTGGTGGGGCAAACCTCATCGAGGACGATGAGTCCCTAAGGGGGGTGAATGTAACACCCTAGGCAAATCCCACATCGCCCACGAACATGAGTGATCATGGGATTATAAGGTAATACTCACGCTTAAATGATACAACGCGTTTTGGGATCACAGGCTGAGTAGAAGTGCGAGTACGTTGTGGTTAAGCGTGCTCGGGCGAGAGCACTACCAGGATGGGTGACCTCCTGGGAAAGTGCTTCTCATGTGTGGTCGCCAAGAAAAAGCCGTGCGCCTACGGGCAAAGCGGACAATATTGTGGTCATGTTAAGCTGGGGTGTTACACTGTCTGACTCCTCTTTCAAGACAGAATTCATTCGAAGGTGTAACGACCCGACTTTTTCGACTTGCTTTTGTGCTTTGTGTTTTCGCGAAACTGCGTATTTGTGCGTACTGAGCTATATTATACTCTGGGAACTCCCTACATGTTGATTTCTTTCATTTATATGTTAAAACATGCCTTTAAGTACGTAGGTTACTTAACTTGAACCCCGGAAGCTTTTATGGCCGTTAGTGTCACTTGACGTTTTTAACGAACTGCGTACTGTGTACACGTTTAACTTTTGTCGTAATCGGAATATTATGACTACGAAATACTAATTATTATTTTATAATAATAATTACTTGGGTCTTTGGATGCTTAATTACGCGTAGTAATTTACTTATGCTTACTAGTTAGTCTTGTTGGACTTTCTACCTTATTGGACCTTAGCCCACTCTACACTAGTTAATGGACTATTTAATTAGCCCAATTATTAATAGCTAGTGACCCATTAATAAGTAAGACAAATGCCCATTTATTAGAGGGAACATGCTAGCATTTGTGTCAAGTATTATCCTTAATGTTGCATGAGATCCTAACATAAGCACCTACTTTAGACAACCATTAACCAAAAAGCAAACTTTTGTCCCCCTTGTCCCCCTCCCTTGCTCACAGCCTAAACACCACCACCACCACCACCTCCTCACCATCTATAAATACAAGCCTTATTCCATCCATTATACACTTGCTCTCATTTGCATTTCACACACACTTACTCTCTAATTCTTTCTCTACTCTTTCTCTCTCTAAAAAGTGTAAGTAATTGATTTTTATTCTTCTTCCCTTGCCTGTCACGAATTCATCATCATCATCTAAGGGTCTTGCTTTTTAGCTTTGATCTTGATTATATCTTGTAGATTCAAACTTGGATTTGAATCCTTCAAGAACATGGAAGATTCAAGCTTTCTAGCTTTGAATCTTCACCTACTTTGTAGATCTAAATCTTTTTACTTTAATCTTGTTATTTTGTTATAAAGATTTAAACTTGGGTTTGTAATCTTCATGTATCTTAAAGATCCAAGCTTTATGCTTCAAGATCTTCAAGAACAACCAAGATGCAAGCTTTCTAGCTTGAATCTTCATATCTTTTGTTGGATCTAAGTTTTCTAACTTATGGTCTCATTATTTTGTTATAAAGATCAAAACTTGTGTTTATGGTCTTCATGTAACTTAAAGATCCAAGCTTTATGCTTCAAGGTCTTCAAGAACACTAAAGGTTCAAGCATTCTAGCTTTGTGACCTTATAACTTGTGTGAAAAGGATCCAAGCTCTCTAGCTTAGGGTTCCATCACTTCATTTGATCTAGATTGTGTTAATACTTGTTTGATTGAAGTAAAGTTTGTAACTTTGTTTGTAAATAGGACTTCTATTTGTGTTAAGACTAAAGATATGATGTAACATTGGTTCATCATCCATCTAAGACTCTTAAATGAGTTGTGTTCTTACTTGGTCTTAACATATTGTGTGTTGATGGTAGAATCTTGGTCAAGGTGATGCTAACCCATCAATGAGTTGTACACTTGGAGCTACAAGCATCAAGGATGAGAACCGTAATGAGCATTAAGCACCAAGAACCCCACCGGAGCACTTGTTTACTGTTTTTCTGGATCTGTTCAGATTCCTGGACTTCTGGAAAATTGATTTTCATTTAGTTCTTTTCGATTAGATGACTTTTCGTTTGGGCCTCGACTTAATCCGATATACGGTTTAGGATTTATGGCCCTCCGAAAGTCACTACGCCCTTGTAACGTTGTGCTGAAATTTCGGACCTACTCGCACTTAAACCATCGCCACGGTCAAACTAAGACGAGTTAGATTCTGAAAATTGGTCAGCGGTTAGAGGACTCACATACGGAACCATAGCCACTGACTACGCATCTTTTCAATTTACGTAGAGGTCGTAGCAGCTGTTCCAATTCAGCCTATGGTTTCGATCTCTATACTTGTTAAACTTACTTAGCTTTTACAATGATGAATGATGATGATGATGACACTTAAACTTATTTTATGCACTATTAGAACCTATATGGACAACATACTAACCTAGTAACCTTTGATTTAGGTTGACGACCTTTCGGACCAACTTACTACTTGCATACTTTCATTACCGACTTTACCGGTTTTATCACTGTGAGTTATAGCTTCCCTTTTTACTTTACTATTTTTGGGACTAAGAATACATGCGCTTTTTATGTTTTACTTATTTGACACGAGTACTTAAACTTTACATATGTGTGGGTTATATAACGGCATAAACTTTCCCCTTAGCACAGTAACGTTTAACTATTGGTTTTTGAACCGGTAGACACGAATCTTAGATATGGATCCACAGGGTTTGACATCCCCACTCAAGCTAGTCGTGCTAGCATTTAACGGGTGTTTAATACTTCGAGGACATACGCACTCACCAGGTGTACTTTTAGGGGGTGATATTTATATTTACGTTAAGTCTAGTTACCATGTGCCAACGGTTAAACATATACTTTTCATATTGTTTGAAACACTGAAATCTCGTGGCCTACTTTACATTACTGTTACAACTTAAACTATAGCTCACCAACATTATTGTTGATGTTTTTAAGCATGTTTTCTCAGGTGCTTAGAGGTTTGTTGCTTCCGCTGTTAGACTTGCTGTCTTGGTGTTATTGATTGCTGTTACGGACCTGCCGTGTTAGATTTCCGCTGCATTACTTAGAGTTGTCTCAATCATGAAGCTTTTATTTTGCATTCGCAACTTATGTTACTTGAATAATGGCTTTGTAATGACCTTTGTGTCACGTTATCTTTTGTAAAACGCTATCTTTTTATGAATGCAAACTGGTTTTCAAACAGCATATACTATTTGACCGTGTAAAGATCCTGTTGTTGACGAATCGTACACGATGGTTTTGTACGGGGCGTCACATTTGGTATCAGAGCATTGGTTGTAGGGAATTAGGTTGCATTAGTGAGTCTAGACCGGATCGAGTAGGATTCACTAATAGGTCTAATCTACAACTTACTCGTTTACTTGTTTCTGTGAAACTGCTGCATGCTACTGATAGATATTACTGCATGTTACTGCTTATTACTACTGCATGCTACCGCTTACTTTACTGCTGTATGAACTTACTGCATGCTACCACTTCCTTTTACTACTATGTGAACTTGTTGTAAGCTATTGCTATTCTCGCTACTGCATGCTACTATCTGCTTTTGATTGCATGTTACTTCTGCTTAGTACTATTATTATTGCCATGCTATGTACTGCTGTAGACGATCTAGGATACTTTAGTTACTATGCCTGATTACGTGCTTGCTACCCGTCTGCTTTTCGCCGTACCAACTTGGAGAATTTACCTTTCCTAGTTCAGATGTTTTTCTGAACCCTTTTCCCACTCGCCTAACCCTAAGGATTAGTATTGTAATCCACCTGTTACTACCGTACCACCGTTCCAGAGATCGAAACATTACTTCATGTAATCCAGGAAGAGTACCCCTCGGATTACACGCTCACTAAGGTTGATCCTCGGAGGAGGAGATATGCGAGGACTTGTTTGAGTAACCACACCCCGAGCTCACCCTAATTAGCCACATACAACGTATGAACATTAGAAGGATGTTCAGTTTCTGCAAGATGACTCGTATCTCGTACACTTTCACGGCCGTCACTTATCTCTTTCATCTTTCACCGCTGCTCGACGATCTAACGACACTTCTGGATTTAGGTCCCCAACACTCTTAGGAATTGGAGAATTCGGGAGGACATCTCCTTTCACAAGGTCAGAGTACCTTCTACTGATGCTTAGCCATACCCAAAGACTTGGGAGTCGCCTCAAGACATATCATATTACTACTTGCTACACGTACAACTCGACACGAGACCCAGATTGAAGGAACCTAACGACGTTACCCGAACCCGAACATTTTGAAGAAATTTCGGGACATTTAGGCATTGATGCATGACCTACGGAACCTACGCACCTACACCGAGAAACCGAGAAATTAATTTCGTAGATTTTGTTTTGAGATAACATAGATAAAGCATCGTTAGATGAAATTGAGTAGAAATCGAAGTAATCACGTTACATTAACCATATGGAGTGATATTGGAATGAACGTACGATTTAGTACAATATAATGATGTCAGGCCAGAGTAATTATGTTGAAGTAAATCATGCAGAAGTCCCAATGTCACTATATAAGGGAGATGAAGCGATTCAAATAAAATTTTGGTAGGAACCACTTGAGTTTACGCATTATGGTCTGTTAGAGATAGGGAAAGAATAACCACTTAGCCCAGATACTGTACAAGAAGGGTCTTGATTGCAGAATTGATAACCTGAAAATCTGTTATAGACATAGACATCCAGGACACTTAAGGAAAAGTTTTCAAATAGGAAAAACTTTGGACTTACTTGCGGTAGAGCAATCGTTATGGAGACGCGCATGGATCCTGATTATAGTTAGGGAATGATTTGTCACAACATTTTATTTTCTCGAGGTTGTTTATTACTAGAGCGATAGAAACCTTATATCTAAGGACCTTAGTGTTATGACTAATAAGCCATTAACAACCATGAGGGTTAAGTATTCTATAGGACAAACAAATGGTAAGCTGGCAAAGATAGATGAATAATTTAAGGTAGTACCTTAAAATTAACAGGTGGGTCATTTGGAGATGACCTCAAGTCAACAAAACTTGGAAGTTTTAAAGTAGTAGTGAAAAATAGTAGTTACCTACTCATAAGCAGATGTTATTTGAGAAGATTGATAGAATTTTCAGGGTGGTATAATAAGATTTGGTTAGAACGAACCTTAAGAATAACCTAATGCTCATCAAGTTAGGAAGCTTGATGTAATGGATGGAATGAACTTTAGGATTAACCTAATACTCTTCAAGTGAGGAAGCTTGATGAAATAGTTGGAACGGACTGGCTTTCAAGGATGAAAGCGAAAGTTATTTATAGTAGGAAGATTGTTCGTATACCTCGTGAGAATGGTGAGCCAAAAGCCATCTGGGTTACTTCAACAACCCGAGATCCCATAATGGAAATGGGAAGAGATGACAATGGATTTCATCCCGAAGCTACCGAAAACAATAGGCAGTTATGACACTATCTGGGTTATCGTTGACCGCCTCACCAAATCTGCTCACTTCCTAGCCATGAAACAAACCGATACAGTGGATAAACTCGCACAACGATACATAAAGGAAATTGTATCCCGTCACTTCAGCGATTCAGATTCTATATTAAGGACTACCCAAGAATCCTATTTGATACTCATTCTTACGCGACTCTAAATCCTAACTTATTCCGAGAGATTTCTTATTTGATGATGATCACACCATCATCCTTCTTACTTTGATATTAGTCATACCAGTTCGAAATTTCCAAAATCAATGGGTAGTTAATTCCCATTCTCATACTCTCCCTTTCGTATCTCACTTATAAGCAACAACTTCACACTTAAGCATTTTTGGTCGAAGGGCTTATGCCCTACTAATAGTCATCAACCACATTTAAATTCAATAGTTTTCATTACCTCGTAACATTTTTGCTCAAATATCACCCGAAATTTTCAGAAATCTTTTACTCATAAATCTTTTTGTAACCTCCGAAATATGAAAATTTTGTTTGCCAAAATTTTACTCACACTATTTTACTGTGCGATCCTCTCAAAGTTTTATAAAAATAAATTTATTTTATTGTCATTCGTACAAATTTTAGAAACCGTATATGTTATATATAATAAAGTAAATAATTACTTATTTTTGACTAGTACATATGAAATATTACTTTCGCTTTTACAAAACAGTTCTTTTATTCAAAAGATATTCTACTTGGAGTAGTCTATATTTACTAAGAACTTCGTTTCTTTCCTTACATTATCACCTAAAATGATTTCTATAAAAAAAATTTCGTTTCTTATTATACAAAATTCTTCGTTGCTTATTCGTATCCAAGTCATCATGAAGACTTTACAACCGTCGAAATTGAGAGTTTCATATGTGTGTGTGTGTGTGTATGTGATGAAGGCACTTACTACCACGTCATGCAGAGCCTTCGGGCATCCACTAACACTTAAACCATCAAAATTACTGCGTTACCCCAGGAATCTTATTTGTCACACCTGTCGGAGCAATGCTCTTTCTTACATAACTCTAAGTCCTGACTTATTTCAAGGGATTCACATTTAGTGATATTAACACCATTAGTATTCCGACTTTAACATTAGTCATAACCTGTTTGGCATTCTGAAAAATCAAGAAACGATTAACTTCTCGTCCTCATGCTCTATCCTTCATACCTCACTTTTTAGTAACGGCTCTGCACGTGAACATTTTTGGCCCAGAGACTTCTGTCCTGACAATTATCAAAACTACATTTAAATCATTAGTTTTCATTACCTAGTAACATGTCACCCGATGATTCAAAGATTTTCACTCAATACTCGTAATCTCTGAAATACGAAAAACTATGTTTATCAAAAATTTTACACGTTGATTTTTACACGTTGTTATTTGCGCGGACCTCACGAGATTTATGGACAAATGAAAATAATAAAATTTTTCTGTCACTTATGCGATTTATAAAATCACATATGTATGTATATAATTAAGTTAACAAGTTTACCTTTACTTATTTTGGTTGGTACATACTAAGTGATACCTTCAAATTCTTTAAAAATCGCTCCTTTGATGAGTGTTTAACTAAAGTCAAATGGTTTTGTGCAAAATAGTACACGTTGTACATACTTCTAAATTTACTAAGAACTTCGTTCCGTTTATGTTGTCACATCAAACGTTTAAAGGTTTTTCAAAACTTCATTGGTTGATTTTATTAAAGGTTTTCATATTAGACTACACCATGTATGGACCACACTTCTTCTCGCCCTCCGTTAGGGATGAAACTTACTATTAAGATCTTTGTTAAAAACCCTTGAGCCACTTTGGATGGCAGTTTTATAAAAATTATTAAGAAGTCTTTGCGCTCATGAAATGTTCCCCTTAAGGTTAGACTTGGCAAAATCGCGGGCCGATAAATCAGTTTTCCGATGTACACTCAGTGGTCACCCTATCGTAGGGAAAGCACTAGGCGGGTTTCTACTCTCAATGTTTCACTGCTAAATCGCAACACCCTCGTAAACGTCATCTCTATGAATCAGTAGGTTGAGGAACAAGGAATCATTTTTGAGATTCTTTTCACTTAGAGTAAACCGTTCTTTATGACCAAGGGTTCACATATCCTCTCATCCGCGCATCCCCTTAAGTATAAGGACAAATTCAGGATGAACCGCTTGGATAGTTCACTCTCGTTCAAAGATCACACCTTTCGTGCGATTTTCTTTCAGAATTTTAGTGTAAGATACTTTAGGAATCTATGAATCTTGTTATCCTTTTGGAAGGGGACTGCTTAAAACATTTACGGCACTGATGTGGATACTCTACATGTTTCTTCCTCCGTTGGTTACAACTATATGTTGTTCTAGTTAATATTAACCCTAACATCAACATGTAAGTGAAAGGATAAAGTTACATTATAGAACTGTGCTTACATTCCATCCAAGGATAAGTTCACACGCAGTATGTTGTGATCGCCATGTTTTCCATTCTACCTGTCAGCTTTGTATTGCGACATAAGCGCTCAATGTTTTAGATGAGTTTAGTAACATTCATGATGTATTTCATGCATCCAGCTTACTGAAGATGCCTGTAGGGCTAAAAACATTATCTTTCCTTTTGTGGGCATATATTGAGATGACATACACATGTTAACCAGAAACGAAATCAATTTGTTGATCTCTTAGGACAAGAGACTAAATCATTGGCATATACCTATTCTTACTTTTATACGCCCAAGCACCTTTCAAGGTAAACAGCTCACTTTTGAGCCCACGAGTCTCTCAGGACTTTGATACGCTCCTTCTTTTTCAAATACGGTACCATTGTTGGTCACTCCTCCAAAATTTCGAGACGAAATTTTCTTTAACAGGTCGGTAATGTAACGACCCGGCTTTTTCGACTTGCTTTTGTGCTTTGTGTTTTTGCGAAACTGCGTATTTGTGCGTACTGAGCTATATTATACTCTGGGAACTCCCTACACGTTGATTTCTTTCATTTATATGTTAAAACGTGCCTTTAAGTACGTAGGTTACTTAACTTGAACCCCGGAAGCTTTTATGACCGTTAGTGTCACTTGACATTTTTAACGAACTGCGTACTGTGTACACGTTTAACTTTTATCGTAATCGGAATATTATGACTACGAAATATTAATTATTATTTTATAATAATAATTACTTGGGTCTTTGGATGCTTAATTACGCGTAGTAATTTACTTATGCTTACTAGTTAGTCTTGTTGGACTTTCTACCTTATTGGACCTTAGCCCACCCTACACTAGTTAATGGACTATTTAATTAGCCCAATTATTAATAGCTAGTGACCCATTAATAAGTAAGACAAATGCCCATTTATTTGAGGGAACATGCTAGCATTTGTGTCAACTATTATCCTTAATGTTGCATGGGATCCTAACATAAGCACCTACTTTAGACAACCATTAACCAAAAAGCAAACTTTTTGACCCCCTTGTCCCCCTCCCTTGCTCACAGCCTAAACACCACCACCACCAACTCCTCACCATCTATAAATACAAGCCTTATTCCATCCATTATACACTTGCTCTCATTTGCATTTCACACGCACTTGCTCTATAATTCTTTCTCTACTCTTTCTCTCTCTAAAAAGTGTAAGTAATTGATTTTTCTTCTTCTTCCCTTGCCTTTCACGAATTCATCATCATCATCTAAGGGTCTTGCTATTTAGCTTTGATCTTGATTATATCTTGTAGATTCAAACTTGGATTTGAATCCTTCAAGAACATGGAAGATTCAAGCTTTCTAGCTTTGAATCTTCACCTACTTTGTAGATCTAAATCTTTTTACTTTAATATTTTTATTTTTGTTACAAAGATTTAAACTTGGGTTTGTAATCTTCATGTATCTTAAAGATCCAAGCTTTATGCTTCAAGATCTTCAAGAACAACCAAGATGCAAGCTTTCTAGCTTGAATCTTCATATCTTTTGTTGGATCTAAGTTTTCTAACTTATGGTCTCATTATTTTGTTATAAAGATCAAAACTTGTGTTTATGGTCTTCATGTAACTTAAAGATCCAAGCTTTATGCTTCAAGGTCTTCAAGAACACTAAAGGTTCAAGCTTTCTAGCTTTGTGACCTTATAACTTGTGTGAAAAGGATCTAAGCTCTCTAGCTTAGGGTTCCATCACTTCATTTTATCTATATTGTGTTAATACTTGTTTGATTGAAGTAAAGTTTGTAACTTTGTTTGTAAATAGGACTTGTATTTGTGTTAAGACTAAAGATATGATGTAACCTTGGTTCATCATCCATCTAAGACTCTTAAATGAGTTGTGTTCTTACTTGGTCTTAACATATTGTGTGTTGATGGTAGAATCTTGGTCAAGGTGATGCTAACCCATCAATGAGTTGTACACTTGGAGCTACAAGCATCAAGGATGAGAACCGTGATGAGCATCAAGCACCAAGAACCCCACTGGAGCACTTGTTTACTGTTTTTTCGGGATCTGTTCAAATTCCTGGACTTCTGGAAAATTGATTTTCAGTTAGTTCTTTTCGATTAGATGACTTTTCGTTTAGGCCTTGACTTAATCCGATATACGGTTTAGGATTTATGGCCCTCCGAAAGTCACTACTCCCTTGTAACGTTGTGCTGAAATTTCTGACCTACTCGCACTTAAACCATCTCCACGGTCAAATGAAGACGAGTTAGATTCTGAAAATTGGTCAGCGGTTAGAGGACTCACATACGGAACCATAGCCACTGACTACGCATCTTTTTGATTTACGTAGAGGTCGTAGCAGCTGATCTAATTCAGCATATTTTTTCGATCTCTATACTTGTTAAACTTACTTAGCTTTTACAATGATGAATGATGATGATGATGATGACACTTAAACTTATTTTATGCACTATTAGAACCTATAAGGACAACATACTAACCTAGTAACCTTTGATTTAGGTTGACGACCTTTCGGACCAACTTACTACTTGCATACTTTCATTACCGACTTTACCGCTTTTATCACTGTGAGTTATAGCTTCCCTTTTTACTTTACTATTTTTGGGACTAAGAATACATGCGCTTTTTATGTTTTACTTATTTGACACGGGTACTTAAACTTTACATATGTGTGGGTTATATAACGGCATAAACTTTCCCCTTAGCACAGTAACGTTTAACTATTGGTTTTTGAACCGGTAGACACGAATCTTAGATATGGATCCATAGGGTTTGACATCCCCACTCGAGCTAGTCGTGCTAGCATTTAATGGGTGTTTAATACTTCGAGGACATACACACTCACCAGGTGTACTTTTAGGGGGTGATATTTATATTTACGTTAAGTCTAGTTACCATGTGCCAACGGTTAAACATATACTTTTCATATTGTTTGAAACACTGAAATCTCGTGGCCTACCTTACATTACTGTTACAACTTAAACTATAGCTCACCATCATTATTGTTGATGTTTTTAAGCATGTTTTCTCAGGTGCTTAGAGGTTTGTTGCTTCCGCTGTTAGACTTGCTGTCTTGGTGTTATTGATTGCTGTTAAGGACCTGCCGTGTTAGATTTCTACTGCATTACTTAGAGTTGTCTCAATCATGAAGCTTTTATTTTGCATTCGCAACTTATGTTACTTGAATAATGGCTTTGTAATGACCTTTGTGTCACGTTATCTTTTGTAAAACGCTATCTTTTTATGAATGCAAACTGGTTTTCAAACAGCATATACTATTTGACCGTGTAAAGATCCTGTTGTTGACGAATCGTACACGATGGTTTTGTACGGGGCGTCACAGAAGGAGAGCCGTTAACCAAAACAGAAATTGAGGCGGACGTCAAACAAGATTTTATCTACTTCCTCCAACGGGATCCGAATCCCATCAACTCTATAATTTCCAAAAGATAATCCCAGTTTAAACTATCGAAGGCTTTCTCGAAGTCAGCTTTGAATAGAAAGCCTTTCTTTTTGTTCGCTTTCATATCATGTAACGATTCATTTGCAATTAGTATGCCATCGAGGATGTATCTGTTTTTGATGAAAGCACTTTGTTCCATTCCAGCCACTGATCCTATCACCGAACGCAGACATTTAGATAGAACTTTAGAAAGGATTTTATAATATATTCCAATTAAGCTTATGGGCCTGTAGTCTGCAAAACCCTGTGGATCACATTTTTTGGGAATTAAAGCAATGAAGGATGCGTTACATCCTTTTGAAATTTCGCCTGTTTCTCAGAGGTAATTGACAGCTCGAATTAATTTGTTCTTAATGATGTTCCAATAAATTTTAACGAATTTCATGTTAAATCCATCCGGGCCAGGGGCTTTTGAGGATCCACAATCTTTCATGGCTTCGAATATTACGGCTTCATTAAAAGGAGATTCAATTATATCAGCTTGTGTATAGGACAACTTATGTTCTAATTGTCCACGGAATTTCATAGTACGGTGGTGTGATGCACTAAAACGGGACTTGAAGTGAGATAGAGCTTCGTTTTTAATAATGTTTGGATTTTCTTGCCATATTCCATTCATGTTAATTCCTCGGATGTTGTTTTTAGTTGTTCTTCTGCGAATTATAGAATGAAAGTATTTGCTACTTTCGTCTCCTTCAACCGCCCATTTGATTCTCGATTTTTGTTTTAAGATTTCTGCATTTTCTTTATCTTTTTGAAACCAAATTTTCTTTGTTTCCATCCATTGTGCAATTTCATCTTCGATTAGATCACGTAGACAAATAGTTTTTTCCCAATTTTTTACTTGATATTTGAGAGTATCGATATCAGAATTTAATTTCTTGAACTGCGAGTTGCATTTGGTTTTGAGAGCCTCCTTGAAGTTTTTTAGTTTGTCTCTGAATATGCAGCCTGGTTTAGGGTTTCTTGTTGTAGCACCCCATGAGCTTGAAATAACATCTGGGCTGTCAGCCATTACTAGCCAATTGTCGAATACCCTGGTGGACTTGGGCCCAAAGTCAGTGTTTGTATCTTTCAACATTATGGGGAAATGATCAGAATGTTCTTTAGCTAAGGTCGTAGCCGATAGACCTTCCCATGTTGATGAAAACTTTTCGGATGCTAGGAATCTGTCTAATTTGCTGTATTTTATTCCATCATCACTAATTCTAGTGAATTTGCTGCCACCTAACGGAATCTCAATCAAACAAGTCTTTTCGATGAAATCGTTAAAAAGTTTTGCCCTGTTCTCAAAGAAAACACAGTTTTTTCTTTCTGAAGCTTTCCTTACTTCATTGAAGTCACCACATACTAGCCAGTCATCAATATCTACCTGCATTATACACTCAAGACTTTCCCAGAAAAGATGTTTAAGGTTATCACAGTGAGGTCCATATACGTTCAAAATAATTGTGCCATTCGATTTACCCGCCCATTGTCCCTTGATTCCCAGAAAAAATTGTTTTTCGACAGCTTGACAAACCTTAAATTTGTTTGGATTCCAGATCAAAATCAAACCACCCGATTTACCCACCGCAGATTTTTGAACGAATTCAAATTCATTTGAACCCCAAATATGTTCTACCAGGTTGTCAGATTTTTTATTTTTTTTTTCCTTGAATCATTAGTATATCAGGGCATTGATAAGAGATTAAATTTTTTAGCCACGGAATGTTATCCTCACCCCACTTTCCCATCTCACGCATATTGATAGATATAATCTTCATTAAAAAAAAATCAAAAACAAACACGATTTGATACCGTTCACAGTTGAGGAGGAATCATCTCCAAACCGAGATCTTTTCCAAACTCTTGTAGTTTCAACGGTCCAGCAGGTAATCTGAAACTTTTTTTGTTTACATTAACACACATTTCAAATGTTTATGACATACAATGATATTTTTTAAAGTATATAGTTTTTTTTAGACCAACATGTTAGTAGTCAATGACGGGGTCCGAGTGCGATGTTAGAGACTACCCACTCAGTCATATCCACAACACCTATCAGAAGAAACCCGTCAACCCAAACCCGGAACACGTGATTATTTTTATTTTAATTAATTTTCATATTTTTCATTTAATTATATTCTAAAACATGTATTAGAGAAGTTATTCGCAAGTTTATGATGCTAAGAGGAATAGTGTTAAACTAGTATTCCGGATAAATATTCAATTTCACCGAATATCATTACCATAACATGTAAGAAAACAGGTATGAAACGAGATGATCTGGATTTGTCCCTGAATCGTCACATACTTTCCTAATTAAATATTCCGTCCCTCACAAGCTTCGGGTTTACACGAAACTCTAATTAGGATAAGACAAAAACGATTTTGTTTTCACACAATAAAAAATCAAAATCACGAATGAGAGAATCTGTGTGTTTCCGTATGTTTAAATGAATGCAAAAAACTGTTGGAAAAATCGAAATAATTTCAATATTCAACAGTTAGCATGAAGAGTCATAACTCTTCATTTTAGGCGGGAAAATCGGTTAGAAGACGCTTTTTCATTAAAACGAATAGTGTCTTTTCGGTTAAGGTTTCGGGGTGCCGCCCCGGGCCCCGCGAGGGGCGCTGTCCCTCGACCCTGCCCGCTCGATCGGGAGACCAGCCAGGGGCGTTGTCCCTTGGACCCCGCAAGGGGCACATCCCCCTTGACCCCAACAATTTACGCGTCAATTAGTAGCCAACTTTTACGGGCGTGTACTTCACAGTCTCCGAACTCGTTGTTCCGAACTCGTTGTTAAGTATAACTAGTTAACCATTGCATTCAAGTAAATCCTAATTAATTAAAATTAATTTTAGATACCCTAAAATCACCAACATAACATAAATTCTAGCAATTAGAACTTAGACCTTATAAAGTTATAATTTAATGTACGTGGTAGATATGGAACAACTTTACTAGAGTACCCCATTGTGAAAGGAAAAGTGAAAGAAAAGAAAACTAAATCTTGACCCATAATTAATTTTCAGAAATAAGAAACAGGAATAGGAAATAGGAAAGTAAAGTATAAAAGACTAAACACATGGTAAAACAATAGAGATGAAAACAAAAATCTCTTTTACCCATATACCAATGGAGGTGTGTAACACGATAGGTCTTAAATTCAAAATTCACTACCACTTAAATTCAAAATTCACTACCACTATATCTTATGATCGTCAAAAAATAATCAAAAACAATAATTAGATAACCCTCTTAGATCAGGTACATCCGTACATGTGCATAATTTGTTTTTCATTCCCACGATATTTACACCTTCATTTGGATACATCATCTTGTACATAATCTCATCACCAAGACATGCCTCCTGAGAAAATCATCGAACATGAACACTTTCGATACATACAACATACACACTAGAATCCATTATCATTGTCAAATTGAGCTGGCATATCATCCACACAAAATTTTTTTTTCTTGGATTTACTTAACTGATCTCGGGGCTACTACTCTTTTAATCTCTTTGCAAGCTGTCCGGAGTTATCACAGATGAACCTTTGTAGTCAAAAGGGTTTATATATATGTTGATTTATAGAATTACCCTTAAATGAATATACATATCTATCTATGATATATGATTATACTTAAAATGTAAGTTAAATTGAATGTTTTATTTATTTAGTATATTTAAAGTTACAACTTATTACGTTTGGAGGGTAGAAATAGTGTAACTTCTGTATAGTTTCTTCGTTTGCTTTCTTTTGTAGGCTTTTCTCGTGGTTTTTCGTTTCGTTTTGGACCCTGGTATATTTCTCGTGGTTATAAAATCTTACTTGCTTTTCAAAAAAAAAGAAATAGTGTAACTTCAATGTTGGAATTAATCGTGTCTGCCTTTGCCCATGATATATTGTAGGCTTCATCTATATTTAACATGTGGACCATTCATAAATAAATATACTGTAACTATTATATGTTTGTAGATTGAAGGTGATGGCTCCTATTCTTCCATGTTCTAAATGCTCTACATCTAATAATTAAGTCGATACATTATCTATAATAATTATGTTATCTTGCAAACAAGTTCTAAGCTTGGACCACACTAGCTCGCTCGTTTTTCTAAGGACCGTTGATTTCTCAATCAGTGTACGGGCAACGCAAGCTTTCACTCTCTTGGTATAACCGTATAACGCTTTCAGGTGAATTATTTTTGGATAGTTTATCAATTGTTGTTTTGTAGGATAAACATTCGACAACAGCTCCTCAGCTGATTCAATAAATAACTGTAAAAACGACTACATTTACGAATTTGAGCCATATGAGTTTAAATTTCACATAATTATATGCGATTATTAATCTTGCTTTAAGCGTTTGTTGAAGTTTTGGATCATTACTTCTTAAGTGAAAATAAATCAATAAATTGACACGTGTAGACAATACATCTTCAATTAAATGCATTCATCTAAAACTATCATTTTCTAAGTTTAACAATTATAAAAGCTGAAATTTATCTATTGAAATGGTCTTGAATATATTTCACTTTCTCGACGTTGAATGATTTTTAACAATATAATTCAAATTAACTGGTTCAGTTTCATGTTGTTATTCATATTAATTTGATTGTCCTAATCCATTCCAATAATTCCAAAGGATTATCCTTATGGTTAGAACCATACAAATCTCTCGTGAAGACTCTAATTCAATCGATACGAGCCGCAGCCATGGAGCTTTGCTTTTCTTTTTATATATAAAAAACACACATTTTAGTGTTTTGAAACCAAAACCTAATATCTCTCATTAGTTTCAATTTAGCCGAATCAGTGGAATTAAATGTATTATATGTTCATCTTTCTCTAAAATTGAGAAATAAATAAATAAATAAATAAATACGAATACTTCACTTAACTTTAAAACCATTTTGGATACAAAGAGACTGAATAGTACCATCCCTTGAAATCAGGGTTTATTAACAACTGTGTTCTGTGTACTAGTATCCTGACAAATAGAATAAAGACTCACTGACCCCCCAGATAGAATGGTCCCATATCAGATGATTGTGTCCATATTATTATTTTATAGTATATCGTATATTTTTGCATATATTCCTATGGTGGGGGCGTTTAAGTGTTGTATGTTGTTCGTTGTGATTTCTCAGCAATTGAGCTTGGCGTTCGTTTGCTGATGGTTGGAGATTGTGTGTATATGTGGTGATTCTTGTGTTGAAGGCTGGGTCGTGCAAGTTCTATGTAGCTTTTGGTATTTGCAGCTTCGTTGCAGGTGGAGACGACTATACGAGTTCTTCAGGAGAGGGTTGGAATTTATATTTAGGTCTATGGTTGTTGGTTGCTTATTGATATGTTTGTGCTAGTGTATTTGTTTTCAACGAGGATAAAAAAAAAAAACTCTAGCTTCGCTGTGGAGTGGTTTTGGTTGGTTAACGATCGATTAATTGACTGTTAAAAAAACGATTAACGGTCGGTTAATTACATGTTTAGAAAATAAAAGAATGAAAAATGAAGAGGAAAAAGTAAATGAAAAAAGGTAATGAAAAAAAGCTTTTGATCAGTTAACATAACGTTTTAAAAAAACGATTAACGGTCAGTTAACTAAATGCTTTAAAGTAAATGAATTGTTATGATTATTATTATTCTTATTATTATATTATTATTATATTCGTTAGAAAAAATGTATATGAATACTTAACGTTCATTAAGTAACTGCTACTGAAATTAGATACAGAGTATATCATTAGAGATAAACAGGACTTTTTGACTAAATAGTACTATTAATTTGCATCAAGTTTATAGTCCACGTATTTTTGAAAATGATTTTTACTAAACAAGTATAACCGGCATTCTTAACGCCAGTTTGACACGTTTAAAGGAAAATTGGTTTTCAAACTATTGGTTTGACACATTTCACTTCAAGCTGTGTGTACTTATTGTTTATATTCTTGTACGTGGACAAACTGGTGTTGGGAACACTGGTTTGTAAGACACTTTTCAGACTCTGACAAACCGGTCTTGGAAACACTGGTTTGACCTTAACTTTTTTGACCTCAAACTCTAATTGATTAACCTTGATTAACTTGATTTTAATAACTTTGATATATATATATATATATATATATATATATATATATATATATATATATATATATATATATATATATATATATATATATATATATATAACAAAAAACATAGATAACAAAACATAAATTTCTAAGATTCTCAAACAAACAATGGAAGTCGGGTTCAACAAAACCAGGGTGAACATTTGAGGGCTACCGATAATTTTATAAAGAAGTGCTCGAAGAGTTTGTATATGATGATAACTTTGAACAAATTCTGTGGCTATATGCAATACAATGGGCGTATTCTGACGGTGATAATTATTAATCGGGTTTGGTTTTCAACTTTACATTAATGTTAATTTTTATATATATATATATATATATATATATATATATATATATATATATATATATATATATATATATATATATATATATATATATATATATATATATATCCAATTATGACATTTTATTTGTGTTTTATAATGAAAGGTGAGTCGAATATAGGAGGAATACCTTATTTTCTGAAGAAGAAAAAAAAAAGGCAAAATCGACCAGGTTGTTGGTGTTCTCAAGACTTGTGTTCCAAATATTTTTGGTGATCTTCAAATAGTGATAAAAGTAAGATTTATGATATGATTTACAAATTATTTTGTATGGGATACGATTTTACGTATGTTTTTTATTAAACCCACATCTATTTTAAACTCAATACGTAATTAGTTACACTCTAACCCGAATTAAATAATTCATAATTCAAATTTATAAAGCCCAAAACCTTAAATATACCTACCTATACTCTTGTCAATATAAAAAACACTCTCAACCTAACCTAAACACACATTCACCACAACCACATTTCACTCTCTCCCAACATACCAATTAATTTAAACCCAGATAATGACTATTTTCTGCAGATGTGGCAAACGTGCTACAATCCGAACTTCAATTACAGATGAAATCCTGTTCGTAGGTTTTACGGTTTCCCCGATTATCCGGTACAATAAAACTCAATTTCTTTAACATTCTGTTCTGTTTAAAAAATGAGATTAACATTTTTTTGTTCATGGAGGTCTCGTTAATGCATTTGGCTTGGCTGGTACGACCAAGGGTCCATCACTTGTATGGGCAGCAACAATTCTGCATGAAGAATATGAGGCAAATGAGATTCTTCAACGAAAACTGGTTATCTCACATGATGTCGTCGAGATTGCTGAAGCAACAAAGAAAAAGATGAAACTGCTTTAATATTGTAGTTGGATAACATTTATCTTGCTTATGTTTATGTGTAACATGGGTTGCTATGTGAACTTGTTTTTAATAATATGCTAAATTTCGTTGACGATATCAAATACATTCCAAATACTAATAATTTAAAAACATACAATCTTAAGAAGACAAATATTACACAAACTCGTAATTAAATCTAGATGCTTAGAATATGTGTGCTCTTTCCACATCACGAGATTCACCATTATTGGTAATATTTTTATAACATAATTTTTGTGTAATCGGCTGCTCGTAAGGTATGGATCTGTCCTAGAGTCCATTGCCTCTTGCATCCTACTAGCAATTATGTATCCGACGTTAAATTTAATATCATTAATTATCCAAAACATCATTATTGCCTCTTGTGCAAGCACATAATCAAAACTTCTCGTTGGTTCACGGCATAGTATGTTGCTACGTATAATTTCGTATATCTTGTTGAAATTCTTACGAAGGTGACAAATACAAACACGTCAATCTTCATGACAAGGCATCTCAAACGAGACTTTGTAATTGTGCGAACAGCTTACCCCATGTTCATACGAGTGATTGATTGAGCCACACTATTGTGGAAAAGGTAACTAGTATTGGTGTAAACTTTCTTGTCTGGGTTTTCTAGGCCTAACGAATATTTGAATTCTTCAGACGTTCATACGTATCGTACACCATCAATCTTGAAACGCAATGTATTATCAGTACGTCTAAATTTTAAATGCATGTAGAAATCATGAACATGATCAGGATAAACTGGATCAGTGTTCGTAATAAAATTTTCTAGCTGCAAAATCTTCAAACATCTGAAACTCCCGCTCTTCTTTCAAATTGAGCTTTTCAAAATCAAAAGCATGACAAAACTCTGCCCTACTAACTAGCCTTAAATAAATAGACATTTTTTAAAAAACAATTAGGGTTGCAATGTGTATTTTGTGATAAAAAAATGTGTATGATAAACTTGAACATGCATATTGTGTTTATAAAGAAAATTAGGTTTTCCTGTGTATGAAGCAAAGCGGAGTTAGTAAAATCGGTTTGAAAAAAAAAACTTAAAACCGACCTTTGTAAGACCGATTTTCCATTAAAGCTGAAAAACCATTTTACATTCAATTATCATCACAAGGGACTTACACATTGGATCAATCTGGCCTTCGAAAAGCAAATTTAATGTGATGTATAGAATGATCTTCTAAACACTAGTTACACGATTTCTGTAAATCCGAATCATTTTATTACTTTTACTACAAAGTTGTTCCAAAAAATACTTGTTAATAACAAAAACAAGAAAAACGTGTAGATCAAAATTTACAGCTATGATCATTTCTCGTTCTTCACACATCGAAAATTTTAAAAAGGTATTTTGGCTTGTCTGTTCTCCCATCGGCCACGGCTAATCGCCGATGTTCAGGATCACCTCACCGGCTTTTACTGTTATTTCTCCTTTCTCGTGTACCCTTCTCATTCCTCTAACATATCTGCATTATTATGGGTTTCGGTTTCGTTTCTAGCCACCAGTGTTATCTTGGACTAAGAACATGGTAATCGCACTCGTGTTCTTAGCTTTAGTGGTGCTTTAGTTACGCTAGGTACTAGCTAGCCCTTGTTTCTTTCACCGTTAGTCCTGTTCTTTTGTTTGGCCCCTTATAGATTTTCCAGCGATGTTACCGGGTTGCTTCCTCTTACAACATAGTTACCTGCTGAGTTTTCTTATTTTTTATAAGTAGTTCTATGTGTGAGAGGGAGTCATGGTCCTTTTGAGGTGTGTTTGGTGTTTTATGTCAAACCGGTGTTCTGGGTCACCGGACTATTCAGTTTGTTTTGGTTATGGATCTCGTTAGAGATCAATTGTGGTTAGGTGCAAAAATGTAAAATGGTAGTTTGGTATGTTAGGATCAATAATTGATAAGATTTGTTGTATTACACTTTAGCTTTGATTTAGACTTTATCCCTTATAATCCCATAGTGTAAGGTGATGGCTATGTACTATAAATGGCCACCACCCTCCCCATTCACACCTTAAGCATTCACAATTCACCCTCACCCTTACACCTATATTTTCACACACTTAACAAACACTCTCAACCTCACACTTGTAATCACCTACATTTAACCAATTGTAACTTGCAGTGATTTTCAGATTTAACACACATTCATAGCATTTTCATATTCATATATACAGATTCATATACCTATACATATACGAACACAGATACATACACTTCATAATCATAAACATGAATTGAATCAGAAAATATACTTTACATGTGGTATCAGAGCATAATTAGGTGAATCCTAAACGATCCGGATCGAATTCGTGCTCAGTTTCACTGATTAATCAGGTGTTCATCACAGGTTGACTTTTTCTGAAAAGTCAAATGATCTAGGTCTCTAGATCAATCAAGACATGTTTAGATCGAATTGATAGCTGTTATATGTTCTAAATCATTCAATTGAGCTTCGTAAATCCTCATATCAGATCAACAAACACCTTCGATCAATCAATTTTCCAGTCAAAGTTTCGGTCAACATTTTGATCGAATCAAATTGGAACGAATTAGGTGTTGTTAGCATCATTTACTGATTTTCGAGTGTTAGTTAATCAATTTCAAACACATTTAGTTCAGAAATCATCACCTGAAACATCTCAGATTTGGATTTTGATTTTTGAAGCACAAAATGGCGGTTTTTACTAAAATCTGGGATTTCATCAAATTAAAGTGTGTTTTAGGGTTCTATTTTGATATAAAAAGATCAAATAAAGGTACATAAACTTACGTGAATCATTTTGAAGATCAGAAAATCGATTTTGCAGTTTTAGCCGAAATTTGTCACCGGAACATTCATAGATTCATCGGAATCTTCATAACTGTTTTTCACACGGTTGAATACACGAGTAGGTTAGTAGCGTACGTTTTGCTTTAGAGTGACTCAATTGATTGTTGAATCGTATGGAGTGATATACAGTTGATCATAATTACTGTACGAGTGTTATTACGAGTGGATATACGAGTGTTTATACGGGTGACTGAAATTTCGTACGGATTGATTTTGTAAGTGTAGCGTAAGGTTGGATTGAGTGAAATTAGGGTTCGTGGTTATTCAATTGGGGAAGAAGATATATAGTGTTATTTGTTGTTGTGCTCACGTGATTTAAAAAAAAAAAAAAAGAGGTCGGATATCGGATCCCATATATTTTTAGTATTGGGCTTCAACTCATCAAAAGGCCCAAATTTGCATACTAATTTCTTGAGATCACATATTCCAAGCTCAAGTTCAAATCCACTTCAGCAATAAAGTTCCAAGTTTTAATCAAAACCCATTTAGATGACTAAATTAGTTGATTAAAGGCCCATCAATCCTTCAACAAAATAATTCAGGTTTAATCGGGATTTGTACAATCATGGCGAAGTCATTTCATCAAATGGCAATGAATATGTCACCACCTTCATGGTCCGAAAAATACGATCATGAAAACAAAATGTGTAATTGCACTTGCAAAACAACCCCTTGTGATGCTAAACTTTATGAAATATGCGTGAGATACAAGTTCTATGATAATGTTGTGAACGAACGCAATGAACTGAAGAAACAAATTCAAGAATTTGAAAACAAATTGGAAGATCAACTCTCGAAGCACAAGAAGGATTTGCAGCGTCAAGACGATTCTTTCAAAGAAGAACGCATCAGACTTCAAAATGAATTGGCTATACAACGTCAAATGAAATCTGAACTTTATCAGTTGGAATCTCAACTTTCAAAGAGCAAATCACATGAGGAGCTGTTACAAAAGAAAGTGTCTACTCTTCAGAACGACTTAGAGATTCAAGTTCAGTCATACAAGGAAAGCCAAGCAAAGCTTAAAACAGAGCTACAAAATCGAAAATATTCTTTCGACAAAGAACAACTCAATTTAGAGACACTGAATAATCGAATCGAAGAGAAAATTTTTCATCTCATAGAAGAAAATAAGACAGTTCGGACTCTTCAATCAGAAAATGGTCATCTCAAGTCCAAGCATGAGTTTGATTCAAAAACCATTCTACAACTTAGTACAACTGTTGATAATCTTCAAACACATAACCGAACATCAACTCATGTCTTTGAAAAATGCATTTCCGATCTACAACATGAGTTAGATGTTAAATCAACACCAACTCCAAAACCAACAATGGTGTCGATGGGTATACAAGTTGAAATCCCAGAATACAACAAAACAAAGGTTTTCGAATTCAAATATTCGTCTCCTACACTCGAGAAAAAGGCTTCTTCACCAGAGATCCCCATGGTTTCTAATCCTCACAAAGCTGTCTATCGCGGACAACGAGTGTATTTAAATTACCAAACCAAAACAAATAAACCGTTTTTAGAACCTACTTATGGGGAAAATGGAGAACTCACCGGATTTCATGATCAATATGGATGGTTTCCGCATAAACCGAAGCAATCAAGTTCGAAGAATTCATCCATCAACTCGAACAAAACAACGTTTGTTAAAACACTTTCAAAACCAATCAAGTACTCATTCAAAGAGTTACTTTCCCTTAAGCCACGACCCATGATTCAGGCTAAACCAAAACCTTTTCAAACCAAGACCCAACCTCGATGGAATTCAAGATCAATTAACCACATCGACCAAACCTACAAATTGTTCACCAAAAACAATGACAAAGAAAACCGAAAAAAACCACCACTCAAACTTCCGCATCAAATCTTCCACATAAACTCTTCCCAACAACACTTCTCACTCCCTATGTTCGATTGAGGGGGAGCAAGATGGTTCATTATTCAAGGGGGAGCTTAAGAAAATCGTCAAACAAGCTCTTTCCTACACACCTTTCAATTTAATAAAGACATATTTGAACAACGCACACTAAGGGAGAGAACCAATGTCAGGATCAAAAGATGGTGTGCATTGTGATCACTCCTCAAAAATGGAGAATATTTCAAAAGAAGAAGTTTCTCCATTTCAAATCAACAACTAAGCCAATTTCGAGGGGGAGAGTTCAAGACATCAAAGAGACCCCGAGTCCCCCAAAAGTACAAGATTCTAAAGATGATAAAAAATAAGCGATTATCAACAGCAAATCATATCAAAGGGGGAGATTGTTAGGATCAATAATTGATAAGATTTGTTGTATTACACTTTAGCTTTGATTTAGACTTTATCCCTTATAATCCCATAGTGTAAGGTGATGGTTATGTACTATAAATAGCCACCACCCTCCCCATTCACACCTTAAGCCTTCACAATTCACCCTCACCCTTACACCTATACTTTCACACACTTAACAAACACTCTCAACCTCACACTTGTAATCACCTACACTTAACCAATTGTAACTTGTAGTGATTTTCAGATTCAACACACATTCATAGCATCTTCATATTCATATATACAGATTCATATACCTATACATATACGAACACAGATACATACACTTACATAATCATAAACATGAATTGAATCAGACAATGTACTTTACATGGTAAGTTCATAGTTGTACAATTATTGATTGGTTCATGTTTCAATGGTAATACGGTTGGAATTAAGACTCTACATTTAGATTCCTTCCCATTTTCCGACACTGTTTTGTATATGATCTCTTACTATCGCGTTCTGCCTTGTGCCTTTGCTCTTCCTTCTGGACGCTACCTCTTTTCCAGTCTATTTTGTGATACTTTTCTACTATTTGGTTGTTTCTTGTGGGTTTTCAAGGGTGGTATTTCTACATCCATTTGTCATTTTTCATCTCCGACGACGGCTTTGACCAGGTTTACTTACTTAGTTTGGTTTATATTGGTTTTACTCGGCTGTGATTGCGATTTTATGGTTTGTTAGATGTAGTTTGTGTGATTCCTTGTTCGGGTTCAGTTGGTGTTTGCTGAAATATCCCGTTCTTATTGATTAAAAACGTTCCATATTAATTGATTTCGTTGCGAGGTTTTGACCTCTATATGAGACATTTTTTTAAAGACTGCATTCATTTTTAAAACAAACCATAACCTTTATTTTATAAATAAAGGTTTAAAAAGCTTTACGTAGATTATCAAATAATGATAATCTAAAATATCCTGTTTACACACGACCATTACATAATGGTTTACAATACAAATATGTTACATCGAAATCAGTTTCTTGAATGCAGTTTTTACACAATATCATACAAACATGGACTCCAAATCTTGTCTTTATTTTAGTATGCAACAGCGGAAGCGCTTAGTATTCACCTGAGAATAAACATGCTTTAAACGTCAACAAAAATGTTGGTGAGTTATAGGTTTAACCTATATATATCAAATCGTAACAATAGACCACAAGATTTCATATTTCAATACACATCCCATACATAGAGATAAAAATCATTCATATGGTGAACACCTGGTAACCGACATTAACAAGATGCATATATAAGAATATCCCCATCATTCCGGGACACCCTTCGGATATGATATAAATTTCGAAGTACTAAAGCATCCGGTACTTTGGATGGGGTTTGTTAGGCCCAATAGATCTATCTTTAGGATTCGCGTCAATTAGGGTGTCTATTCCCTAATTCTTAGATTACCAGACTTAATAAAAAGGGGCATATTCGATTTCGATAATTCAACCATAGAATGTAGTTTCACGTACTTGTGTCTATTTTGTAAATCATTTATAAAACCTGCATGTATTCTCATCCCAAAAATATTAGATTTTAAAAGTGGGAATATAACTCACTTTCACAGATTTTTACTTCGTCGGGAAGTAAGACTTGGCCACTGGTTGATTCACGAACCTATAACAATATATACATATATATCAAAGTATGTTCAAAATATATTTACAATACTTTTAATACATTTTGATGTTTTAAGTTTATTAAGTCAGCTGTCCTCGTTAGTAACCTACAACTAGTTGTCCACAGTTAGATGTACAGAAATAAATCGATAAATATTATCTTGAATCAATCCACAACCCAGTGTATACGTATCTCAGTATTGATCACAACTCAAACTATATATATATTTTGAAATCAACCTCAACCCTGTATAGCTAACTCCAACATTCACATATAGAGTGTCTATGGTTGTTCCGCAATATATATATAGATGGGTCGACATGATAGGTCGAAACATTGTATACGTGTCTATGGTATCTCAAGATTACATAATATACAATATAAGTTGATTAAGTTATGGTTGGAATAGATTTATTACTAACTTTCACGTAGGTAAAATGAGTAGTTTTTATCAATCTTATTTTACTCGCCATTTCTTCGTTTCTAATCCGTTTTGAGTGATTCCAGTGGCCACGGTTTCGTATTGAACTTAACTTTATGAATCTAAATAGAAAAAGTATAAGTTTATAGTCGGAAATACAAGTTACAAGTCGTTTTTGAAAGAGGTAGTCATTTCCGTCGAAAGAACGACATCTTGATGACCATTTTGAAAAACATACTTTCACTTCGAGTTTAACCATGATTTTTGGATATAGTTTCATGTTCATAAGAAAAATCATTTTTCCAGAAGTATAGCTTTTAAATCAAAGTTCTTCTTAGCTTTTAATTATCCCAACCAAAACAGCCCCCGATTTAACTACGACGGCGTATATCCAGTTTTATGGTGTTTATCGTGTTTCCGGATTTTAAATCATTTAAGTTAGCATATCATATAGATATAGAACATGTGTTTAGTTGATTTTAAAAGTCTAGTTAGAAGGATTAACTTTATTTGCGAACAAGTTTAGAATTAACTAAACTATGTTCTAGTGATTACAAGTTTATAACGTTGAATAAGACAGCTTTTTATGTATGAATCGAATGATGTTATGAACATCATTACTACCTCAAGTTCCTTGGATAAACCTACTGGAAATAAGAAAAATGGATCTAGCTTCAAAGGATCCTTGGATGGCTTGAAAGTTCTTGAAGCAGAATCATGACACGAAACAATTTCAAGTAAGATTTCCACTCGAAATAAGATTGTTATAGTTATAGAAATTGAATTAAAGTTTGAATATGATTATTACCTTGTATTAGAAAGATAACCTACTGTAAGTAACAAAGGTTTCTTGATCTTGGATGATTACTTGGAATGGATTTAGAAAACTTGGAAGTAAACTTGCAATCTTGGAAGTATTCTTGATTTTATGAAACTAGTACTTTTGGAATTTATGAAGAACACTTAGAACTTGAAGATAGAACTTGAGAGAGATCAATTAAATGAAGAAAATTGAAGAATGAAAGTGTTTGTAGGTGTTTTTGGTCGTTGGTGTATGGATTAGATATAAAGGATATGTAATTTTATTTTCATGTAAATAAGTCATGAATGATTACTCATATTTTTTGTAATTTTATGAGATATTTCATGCTAGTTGCCAAATGATAGTTCCCACATGTGTTAGGTGACTCACATGGGCTGCTAAGAGCTGATCATTGGAGTGTTGATGTTTTCGCTAAGGGGTATAAAATACTATTAAATTTTACAAGGAAAAACTATTAAATGCGATACAATTTTACACAAGATATTTATTTATTTATAGAATGGATATACTTAAACCTTGCTACAACACTTATAGGCAGTGTACCTAATCGTACAGTAGTGTAGTTTTTAGTAAGTCTGGTTCGTTCCACAGGGAAAAAAAATCTTTAAACAAAGCTTAACGCTATATTAGTTTAATTTATAAAAATACAAATATATATATAAGTAATATTATTATTATAAAGGGGGGTTTTTACCGTTTAATGACCGGTTTGTCGATTTTTAAAACTTTAGTCGCAGTTAAAACCAAATGTAAAATATTAAAAATAAATACAAGACTTAATTTAAAGCGTAAAGTAAATAACGATAATGAAATTGCGATAAATAAAAGTGCGATAAAATAAACTTGCGATAATTAAAAAGTACGATAATTAAAAGTGCAATTAAATACAATAACAATAAATAAAAGTGCGATAATTAGAAGTGCAATTAAATATAAAATAAAGGAAATTAAATATGAAATAAAAGAATTATGCTTATTTAAACTTTCGTAATCATGATGTTTGACGTGTTGATTTTAGTTTTATGCCCATGGGTTAATTGTCCTTTGTCCTGGATTATTTAATATGTCCGTCTGGTTTTTGTCCATAACAGTCCATCAGTCATAAATATAAAGTGCGAGTGTCCTCGTCAAATTATCCTTATACCCGAAGTTAAATATTCCAACTAATTGGGGATTTAAACTGTAGCAAGATTTTAATACTTTGTTTAATAATTACACCAGGTTATTGACTGCGTGTAACCCAAGGTTTTAATACTTTGTTATCAATTATGGCAAGTGTCCTTGTACATAATTTCACCCCTGTTTTAATAATTCCATAGACTATTAATCCATTCCCGTGTCCGGTTAAATGAACGATTATTCGTACATATAAATACCCTGCTATCGTGTCCGATTAAGTGTATATGGTTATTTATAGGGACGTCCAATTGTAAATTTTTATATTAAAATTAACAAACTATCATTTAGTTAAACAAATATAAAGGCCATTAATAGCCCATAGTCTAATTTCCACAAGTGTCGTTCTTTTGTTCAAACCCCAATTATGGTACAAAGCCCAATTACCCAATTTTAGTAATTAGCTCAACATCATGATTACTTCGGATTAAATAAGCATAATAATAACTTAGCTACGAGACATTAAATTAAAAAAGGTTGAACATAACTTACAATGATTAAAAATAGCGTAGCGTTACACGGACAAAATTTCGACTTACACCCTTACAACATTCGCTAACATACCATTATTATTAGAATTAAAATTAAAATTAAAATTAAAATATAAATTATAAATATAAATATTACGTATAGATATAGAGAGGATGGATTTTTGGATGGATATATGGTGCACCAAAGCTCGAAATTTATAGGCCTGTGAACTAAAAAAGTTGGCCATGCGATCGCATGGCTTTTGTGCCTCCAGGCCATGCGATCGCATGGTGGTAGGTGACAGCTCAAAATTCTTGTTTTCTTGTTTGTCGACGTTTTAATTAAATAAATATAATATATAAATAATTATAAGAATTATTTAAATATTATATTATATTTATGTGCATAGTTGACCTGTAATTTTTAGTCCGTTGCGTCGAGCGTTGAGAGTTGACTCTGGTCCCGGTTCCCGATTTTCGAACGTCCTTGCGAATAATTTAATATCTTGTACTTTGCGTTTTGAATCTTGTACTCTTGTAATTTTCGAGACGTTTCTTATCAATAATTGGAACCTCTTTTATTGTATTTTGTACTTTTGAGCTTTTTGGTCGTTTGCGTCTTCAATTCGTCGAATCTGTCTTTTGTCTTCACCTTTTATTATTTAAACGAATATCACTTGTAAATAGGACAATTGCAACTAAAAGCTTGTCTTTCTTGAGGGATAATGCTATGAAATATATGTTCGTTTTTAGCATTATCAAATATTCCCACACTTGAGCGTTGCTTGTCCTCAAGCAATATAGTCTTGAAATACTAGAATCACTTCTTTATTCTTCACACTTTGTACATCAGTGATTTCTTTACGGCGGTATAAACAATGGTAGTAACGATGTGGTTTACAGTCCCACATGACTATAAAATTTAGATCCATTAAGGAAATTGAATCTTTATGAAAACATTTGATCTTTTTGAAAATTAAATCTAGCTTTTACCCTAGATAAGTTTTTCGGAATAACCCTTCACCGGTGTTTGCAAAATATTTTTGTGGGTTTGGTGGGTTTCAGATTTGAAAATTTTAGCTCAAAACTTGCGGTTTTGTGTCACCCACTTGCTAACCTTGTATTGGGAAAGTAACACGTCCAGTTTACTTGTTCCGAATATTACCTTTCGGTAAACTACCGTCCGGTTGTAAAGGAAAGCGTTGAACAAGCAACTGTTAAGGCAATGTCCCCTGACATGCTTTTAATTATGGTATATAACGTGTCGGACGCAATTACTATCCTTTGTAGGAGCAATAGTAAAGCTCACCCTTATAATTTTTTCGGTCTGGCACAAGGTCCTGTCATTGACCATGCTATGCAACCACCGTTCTTACGGTTGACACCCGATTTGGTTCAGGTGACCTAATGATTTCCATGTGAATTCCTAGAATTTTACGTTCAATGGTAATGAACGCATTGAAAATGGGTTTTCAGAAAACAAATCGGTTTATAATTTGATCAAAATATTTTCTCGTTCAAGCTCGAGTTTAGATATCATTGAATTCCATGAGTTTGTAATTCTCAATCTTTAAGGTCAATCTCTAGGATTGAGTAATATCAGTCTTAAAAGCTGATTTTTGATCTTTAAAGGAGATTATCCTTTCTGGGGATCTGATTTATTAGTCTTATCAAGCTAATTTGCATGGTGCCCCCCATTGTACGAGATAAATCCTTCTCATGGTTAGGATAAATCTGACCACTTGGCGACCCTGTTTTATGCTGAGGTCCGTGGATTTCCTGCTGATTTTAGAGATGACTTTTCTAGATTTTTCATCAACCTACAGCTGGTCTGGACGACAACTTCATGACCTAAATCAAGAAGCGTGTTTCTTTTTCGGAAGACTTTACTTCCTTTTAACGATGGAATTGATTCATCATGTAGATCCATCTTTCTTTCAAATATATTACAGTAAATCGGGTAAAACTGTTTAGTTTAGTCCAAAGCAAAAGTATCTTTAATTATTTGTTACAGAAATATGTGACATATGTTTAAAATAACTTGGTAAATTTTTCCACACTTGGCTTTTATTTTCCTTTTTATTGTCCTCTATTCCATTTTAAATGAATTTTAACATTTTGGTTTGTTTCTCAATTTATGTCCTTTTCGAGGTAACAATAATTTCGGTGTTAATACCTAATTTTATCGTTCATAAATATGTATAAACATGATTTTGAATTCATTTAATTGAAAATTTTGAAAAATTTTACTAGAATTGGGTAGTCAGTATATAAGACTAGGGATGTTCTTTATTATCAGAGAGCACTAGATTCTAATACAACTACTGCTTTACTAGTATTTCTAATGGTAACCAAGTGTATAAAGTAAAAATTTTAAAATCCGAAAGAATTTAACCCCTTCCCACACTTAAGATCTTGCAATGCCCTCATTTGCAAGAAATCAGTAACAATTTAAATTATTGAGGGTGATTAGCGTAGAAATGATTAAATTTTACCAAAGTTTCCAAACATATTGGCGTTTCTTTTGCTGAATGATAAATGATGCATATCATTTGTTCATTCCGTCTGTTGTTACATCACATTTATTTTTCATCTTGCCGTCAAAACTAGCTTTTGCTGAACTTAATGCCAGTCTTTGAAAATGCGCTGTTTTACCCTGTTTTGTACAATCGATAATATACATACAATACAAATATAACATGCATGGCAATTTGAAATGGGACTTAATGTCCCACTTTCAAATCCTAAATGTGAAATATTAGTACACAATAATAATAGAAATGATAAAAATTACACAAATATATCCAATAACATAAGTTTAAACATGAAAAAGTCAAAAGATAAAAACATAACAATCATAAAAATAACCAAATGGAACTAAATCAGTCTGGATATGGGTTCCAGTTCATCTCATCAGGTGGGTTCCATTGTTGGTTATAGGTGTTCTGATAGGCTTGGTTATAGTCATACCGGTTAAAGGGTGGTCGGATATCGGGGCTGTGTGGCGGAAAATGAGCAGGTCGAGTAGGCACATAATTATTTGGTACCTGATATGATAGCTGGCTCATGATTTGGTGCTGATGAACTAACCAGCTATCGTGTTGGCGTTGCCTAAAATCCTCGTATACTCGCTCGGAGTTCCACTGCTCATACATACTATGTCTGGCCGCGTTCGTCATTGCTTCCTCATCTATACGAATGTGAACGTCAAGAATAGCATCTCGAAAGACATCCCTAATGTCTTCCGCCTCCTCTATTTCCTCGTCTGAGCCTCTCTCTACCTGAGGATGAGATCCCTCATAGGGTACTGCCTGGTTACGTCTACTTTTCAATACCTTAGCACCCACATAAACTTTCAATCCTAAGGGTTCAACCTGTTCTCTACAAAGCTGTAATGGACCTCCTTGGTTCCTATCAACACCTAAATACTCTCCAATGAGAGTAACAAAAATACCTCCTCCTATTATACTCCCACCCTGCATTCCCTCGACCATTTTAAATAAATAAAAAGCAACACAGTAAGGGATATTGACAAAGCTTCTAGGATCACGAATACACTTTAGGTAGAATAAATCATGTAAGGTAATTTTTTCTTTATTATGACCTCTCTGTGTAATCGAGTTAGCCAAAAATCTATGAATAATACGAAGCTCGGCTTTGTCAATTTGTGTATAGGAGTGTCCTCCTGCTCGTGTAAAAACATCAAAATGTGACATACGCCTCCAAATGGCGTCAGCGTCAAAGTTGCTATCTACCCTTTCACCATAATGAATCAAGTTTGTACAATCGGGTAATAGCAACTCACCAGGAGTATATATCTGTAAAGCCCTGACCATGTCCAGCATGGACATTCTGTACATCCTACCGCCAAGGATAAACCTAAGAAATCTTCTATCATCAATTCTAACTATATTTGTATCAAGTGATACAGTACTCATCAACTCAACACACCATTCCTTATATACAGGTCTACGAATGGTGAAAAGACGTTCCCAATCTGTAAAAGAAGAACTGCCATACCTTTGAACTAAAAGCTGTCTAACACGGTCAGCTAGATGGACCGTTTCCAAAGGAACCCAATCGATTACCCTTGGCACCTCTACATTTTTTGTTACCAATTTGAATTTGTTCGTTTGATATGTCTCGTAATCTCTCCATCTCCTATCAAATCTCAGATTAGGATGCAGAGTGTGCTCAGGAATCATTGGGAATTCTACTGGCGGCCTCATTGGGAATATTATGAATTCATCAACAAACTGTACCGGATCATAATAAGGTATGTGTTGATCAGGCTGTTGTTGTGGTTCTTGTTGTGGTTCTTTTTCGTGTTGCATTTCTGGTTCTGGTTCTGGTGCTGGTGCTGGTCGTCTAGATGATGATGCTCCTGAACCTCCCGTATCGGCTTTCTGCAAAACACATTAAACACAAAATTTGTGCATCCAAATATGCATTGGTGTTAGCAAAATAACAACTTAAAACAATCACTATAACATGTTAAATCAAAATTAAACTTATACACATTTTCACAAATTTTCACAATTCTACACTTTTCAAATAGCACATATGAAAATGTATACAAAGTTCATAAGCATTTAACTCAAATAACATGTCAAAATAGTCATTACTAATAATTAAACAAGTCTAAAATGGCAAATATATCAAATTAATCAAGTTCATGAATTTTGGACTTAAAAAGTCCAGTTTAATCTCTAAAAATCATGTTTAGGATCAATGTTTGGATCATTTAACTATCTAAACATGTTACACTACTCAATTTAGCAATAATTCATGACAAAAATCGGCCATAACCTGTTTATATCAAAAAGCCCCAAATTGCTCAAGAACACAAACCCTAGATTTCTAAAAATTTTGAAGTTTTTGGCTTCAAATCATGTTAAATAGCATCAATTTAGGTTATACATGCATAAAATACTAACAATTTAACACTAATTACACTAGAAATTAACAAAATTGTATTAGGTAAAATATTGGTAATTATCATAAAAACTAGCAAATTTATGAGTTTAGGGGTGTAATTTTTACCATTTTGCTGAAGAATGAGAATCTAGGCATGATTAGAGCAAGAAAAATAACGAATTACGGTGGGAAATTGGCGAAATTTGGTGAAGATTTGAGAGAGTTTCGTGTTTGTGTGTGTTGTGTGGAGAAGACAGACCCGCTGGTCTGTTTGCATCAGGCCTGAAATCCAGCTCTATGCGATCGCATGGAGTTGGAGTGCAATACCCATGCGATCGCATAGGTATCCGGGAACAGTGTTTCAGCTGTTTTTTTTTTTTTTTTTTTATATAAAACCTTAAACTAAATAAAACATATAATTAATAATATTTTAAAATTTTGTTTCTTTTTAGGATGAGGGCTTTTCGGATCGATGTCCTAGTCTGTCCCTCGACAAAATTTTAAAATTTATCAATTCAAAGCGCGGTTTTAAAAGTAAAGATTTTTGGGTTTTTTAATGTTTTTGGCATACTTTAGTTCAATAAGATTAAAAATAATGATAATAAAAGTTCTCGTCCCTCCCTCGGGTAAAGCAATTTTGGTTCAAAGACCTAGTCTTCAACTTACGACGAATTTTAAAAATCATATTTTTAACTTAGCAAAATAAAGTAAATTTTTGTTTTTAAATTCACACCAAACTTAAATTTAAAATGCATTAAAAAAAAACACCAAACTTAATTAAAAATTCATATTAAAAATTCACACCAAACTTAAATTATATTTTTGTTTTTATACATACAAACTTATATTAAAAAAAATTAATTTTTTCAAATATTTACAATTTTAAATAAGTTTTACAATATTAATTTAATATTAATTTTAAAAACATGGAAAAAATAAAATTAAAATTTTTTTTGGCTTTTATCCCACTTTAATCAATCAAATATTATCAAAAATATGCGCCCCTCTTTTCGGTAAAGTAATTTCGGTTCCATGACCTAATTTAACTCATGACGAATTTTTGAAATATTTTGGTTGATTGATTAAAGATATTTATACCTTAAGAATAAACGTTAAATTTCGCAGTGATGTAATAAATTTTTGAATGATATCAATAATTTCGGTCGCCAAACCTAATTTTATTCAATATCAATTTAATACTTTATAGAGAACAAATTAGCGTTTATTATCAAAAGGTTAAAAATAAAAATAAAAAAAATAAAAACTGTACAGACTTACCTGTGAGATAGTATTCTTAGTGATATGATCTATCCCACTCATAAGATAGTCGGTTTAATTGGTTTTCCATAGCTACATAGTCGTAACCTCGAGCATTCAGTGTTTTTTCTTCTAAACATATGAACGGTCCATCTCTGCATAAAGTAACAAATTCGGTGTTTGAATAGGTTTGATTATTTGAACATTTACCTCCATGTGACCATTTTCCGCATTTGTGACATCTTTCAAGGTGTCATGCTCTTCTTTTCGCTGCGGATTTTGATTTTCCTTTACCAAATTGTAACTTATTATCTTCGCATCTGGATTCTTTTCTTACTCCGTCCAATCTTTCTTTGATTACTGATACTATTTCACTCGGAAGTGTGTCATTATTACGTTTAGTGATCAAAGCGTGTAGCATTAGACCATGGTTTAGTTCACAGGAAGTCTTCATTTCGTAAAAACCTAAAAAAAAATAAAAATTCAGAATGGGGGGAGAAGACTAGTTCTTTAGGGTCTGCTAGGGAAAGACCATTCGGGTTCCATTTTCGAGAACTACACGAAAACAGAAAATCTAACTCTAACAGAAAAACATATTATCCTTTAAAGACTTGATTCTCCCCACACTTAGTTAGCTGTGGTATCAAAATTGTGATTAACTTCGTTGTCGACTTCCATCAGATTATCTATCTAATGTTTAACTCTGTGACCATTAACTTTAAATTCAATTCCATTTGAATTTATTAATTCTATCGTTCCGTATGGGAAAACTCTTTTGACTATGAATGGTCCAGACCATCTTGATTTCAATTTTCCAGGAAATAGCTTGAATCGTGAATTGAAAAGAAGAACTCTGTCTCCTTCTTTAAATTCTTTTGAACTTCTGATTCTTTTATCATGCCATTTCTTCGTTCTTTCTTTATAGATTAACGAATTTTCGTATGCTTCATGTCTTAATTCTCCTAATTCGTTTAGTTAACTTAACCGTAGATGTCCAGCTTCATGTAAATCAAGATTACATGTCTTCAAAGCCCAAAATGCTTTGTGTTCAATTTCTACTGGAAGATGACATGCTTTACCATAAACGAGTCTAAAAGGTGTGGTTCCAATTGGGGTTTTGTAGGCTGTTCTAAAAGCCCAGAGTGCATCCTCCAATTTAATGGACCATTCCTTCGGATTTGATCCTACGGTTTTCTCTAGAATACGTTTTAAAGCTCGGTTGGTATTTTCAACTTGTCCACTAGTTTGTGGATGATATGCGGTGGAGATTTTATGAGTTACTCCATATCTTTTAAGAACTTTCTCAAGTTGATTATTACAGAAATGAGTTCCCCGATCACTTATTAAAGCTTTCGGTGTTCCAAACCTTGCAAAAAGACGTTTTAAAAAGTTGACTACAACTCGTGCATCGTTAGTTGGGAGAGCTTGTGCTTCCGCCCATTTAGATACATAATCAATGGCTACGAGAATATATAGATTATTATGAGATTTTGAAAATGGACCCATAAAGTCAATACCCCAAATGTCAAATACTTCACATACTTGAATGACATTTTGTGGCATTTCATCACGTTGACTTATTTTTCCGGCCCTTTGACAAGCATCACAGGATTTTCAAAGAAGGTGTGCGTCTTTGTAAATTGTAGGCCAATAGAATCCAGCATCATAAACTTTTCTTGCTGTTAGTTGAGGCCCATAATGCCCTCCTGTTGGTCCTGTGTGACAATGGTTTAAAATTTTACTAGCTTCATCTCCGAATACACATCGGCATTTTATTCCATCGGGACAACTTTTAAACAGATGTGGATCTTCCCAAAAATAGTGTTTTATATCACTGAAGAATTTCTTTCGTTTTTGGTACGATAATCCTTTTTCAAGGAATCCACATACTAAGTAGTGTGCATAGTCTGCAAACCATGGTATTTCATTATAATCTATCTTCAATAGATATTCATCAGAAAAGTTGTCTTGTATGGCCGATTCATTTAGAACTTCTAATTCGGGATTTTCAAGACGAGAAAGATGATCAGCGGCGAGATTTTCTGCTCCTCTTTTATCTCGAATTTCAATATCGAACTCTTGTAAGAGTAAGATCCAACGGATTAATCGTGGTTAAGCATCTTGTTTCGAAAATAGGTATCTAAGAGCAGAATGGTCGGTATAGACCATCGTTTTTGCTAGAACGAGATATGAACGAAATTTGTCAAAAGCAAAGACAATAGCAAGGAGTTCTTTTTCAGTAGTTGTGTAATTTGTTTGTGCTCCTTGTAATGTCTTACTAGCATAATATATAGGTTGAAATCGTTTTTCAATCCTTTGTCCTAAAACGGCTCCCATTGCAAAATCACTTGCATCGCACATAAGTTCAAACGGTAGATTCCAATTTGGTGTTATCATGATCGGCGCATTAGTGAGTTTCTCTTTAAGAATATTAAAAGATTTGATGCATTCATCTGAAAAGATGAATGGAGCATCCTTTTCTAGGAGTTTATTCATAGGAGTGGCAATTTTAAAAAAATCTTTTATGAAACGTCGGTAAAAATCGGCATGCCCTAGAAAACTCCTAACTCCTCTAACATTGATTTAGCAATTACATCTACTTTAGCTCTATCCACTTCAATTCCTTCCTTTGAAATTTTATGACCAAGAACGATGCCTTCTTTAACCATGAAATGGCATTTCTCCCAATTAAGAACTAGATTTGATTGTTCGCATATAATAAGCATTCGTTCCAGATTAACTAGACATGATTCAAAAGTATCACCGAAGACTGAAAAGTCATCCATGAAAACTTCCATGCATTCTTTTATCATGTCGTGAAAAATCGCCATCATGCACCTTTGAAAGGTTGCAGGGGCGTTACAAAATCCAAATGGCATGCGTTTGTAAGCAAAAGTACCATAAGGGCACGTGAACGTGGTTTTCTCTTGGTCCTCAGGTGCTATTGGAATTTGAAAATATCCGGAAAATCCATCAAGAAAACAATAGTAACTATTTCCGGCTAATCTTTCCAACATTTGATCAATAAAAGGTAAGGGAAAGTGATCTTTTCTGGTGGCGTCATTTAATTTTCTATAATCAATACAAACACGCCATCCTGTTACAGTCCTAGTAGAAATAAGCTCATTTTTCTCATTTGTAATGATAGTCATGCCACCCTTCTTAGGCACGCATTGAACTGGGCTTACCCATGGACTATCAGAAATTGGATAAATTAAACCTGCATCTAGCAGTTTAATAATTTCTTTTTTAACAACATCTTGCATATTAGGATTTAGTCTTCGTTGGCGTTGCACATACGTTTTATGACCTTCTTCCATAAGGATTTTATGTGTGCAATACGAAGGACTTATTCCTTTAATATCATGAATCTTCCATGCAATGGCTGGTTTATGAGCTTTCAACACAGAAATGAGTTGTGATTTCTCATTTTCAGTAAGAGAAGACGATATTATTACAGGTAATTCAGATTCACCATGTAAATAAGCGTATTCCAAATGGTTTGGAAGTGGCTTTAACTCTAATTTCGGAGGTTCTTCTATCGATGATTTATATCGATATCTGTCTTCTTCTTTTAGCATTTGAATTTCTTCTGTTGTTCGTTCATATCCATTAGCCATTAGTGTAGCTAACATTTCATTTTCATCAATTGGTTCAGTTCCTTCTCCTAAAGAACATTCTCCTGTTCCTTGTAATTCTGGAAATTCTTCTAATAATTCTGCATGTGAATCTATAGTTTGAATATAATAGCATGTATCATCTGCAGATTGGGGTTGTTGCATTGCTCTATCAACTGAAAAGGTAACACTCTCGTCCTCTATACTTAGGGTCAGTTTCTTACCGAACACGTCTATCATTGCTTTAGCCGTATTTAAGAATGGTCTTCCTAATATGAGAGGAACTTGAGAATCTTCTTCCATGTCCAGAACAACAAAATCTACTGAAAATACTAAAGCACCAACTTTAACTAGCATGTTCTCCATTATACCTCTAGGATATTTTATTGATCGATCGGCTATTTGTATACTTATTCTTGTTGGTTTCAATTCTCCAAGGTCTAGTTTAGCGTATAGTGAATACGGCATTAGATTTATACTAGCACCTAAGTCTGCCAATGCTTCTATTGAACTAAGACTACCCAGAAAACATGGAATTGTGAAACTTCCTGGATCAGATAGTTTTTCTGGTATCTTATTCAACAGCACTGCTGAACAATTAGCATTCATAGTAACGGCCGAGAGTTCTTCCATTTTCTTTCTATTTGATATTAGATCTTTCAAGAATTTAGCATATCTAGGCATTCCTGAAATCACATCAATGAAAGGAAGATTTACATTTATCTGTTTAAACATATCCAAGAATTTGGATTGCTCGGCTTCAAGTTTCTCTTTTTTCATTTTACTCGGGTAAGGAAGTGGTGGTTGGTATGGTTTAACATAAGGTTTAGCCTTAACTGTGTTATCTTCATTAATCTTTTCAACTACCGGTTCTTTTTCCTTATCTTGATCAGGTTATGGTTCTTGTGGAGTAGGAATAGTTTCATCAGAAGTTACAGGTATTTCAGGTGGTTTAAGTGTTGTACCACTTCTTGTGGTAATGGCTTTAGCTGTTTCATTCCGGGGGTTTGCATTTGTATCACTAGGTAAACTTCACGGTTTTTTTTCACCTATTAACCTTGCTAGGTTACTTACTTCTTGTTCCAAGTTTTGAATAGAAGCTTGTTGATTTCTAAATGCTTGAGCATTTTGTTCATTCGTTTGTTTCTGAGATGTGAAAAACTGCGTTTGAGTTTCAACTAGCTTTGTCATCATATCTTCTAAATTCGGCTTTTTATCATCGGTTTGTGGTGGTTTGTTTTGAAAATTAGGTCTTTGCTGGTTGTAAGTATTGTTGGATACTTGTTGATTACTAGGACCTTGTTGGTTGTTGTATGGAACATTTCGGTTATAATTCTGGTTTTGATTGTAAATCGGTCTTGGCGGTTGATAATTATTCTGATAATTATTTCCAGGCCTTTGGTTTATGTATGAAATATTCTCTCTTTGTTCCATTGTTAATTCAATACTGAGACAATCTTTTGTCAAATGTGGTCCTCCACACTGCTCACAACTAATTCGTATTGAGTGGATATCTTTAGTCATCTTTTCCATACGTCTCTCGACAGCATCTATCTTTGCTGAAATGGAATCTAAGTCATGGCTAGAATCGGCTCTAGCTGCTTTAGATGATCTAACGATATCTTTTTCTTGATGCCACTCATGTGAGTGGGAAGCAGTGTTATCAATAATTTTATAAGCATCAGTTTCGGTTTTCTTCATAATAGAACCACCAGCTGCTATATCCATGTCTTTCCTTGTAGTGATGTCGCATCCTTGGTAGAATATTTGTACTATTTAACAGGTGTCTAAACCATGTTGCGGACATCCTCTTAATAACTTTCCAAATCTTGTCCACGCCTCATATAGAGTTTCATTCGGTTTCTGTGTGAACGTAACAATTTCTCCTTGAAGTCTTACGACTTTAGATGCCCGAAAGAATTGTTTAAGAAAATTTTCAACTAAAACGTCCCATGTATCAATCGCCCCTTCAGGTAACGATTCCAACCAATCTTTGGCTTCTCCCTTTAAAGTCCAGGGAAATAACATGAGTTATATCTGTTCATCCTCCACTTCTCGGATTTTAAATAGTGTGCAGATCCTATTAAAGGTACGAAGATGTTCATTTGGATCTTCCTTTTGCCCACGTTTCGAATAGTCAAAAGATGCAGCAGAGGGGCAGGATTCGTTTGGTCTCAATATAATTGAGTACTGTTTGGCTCCAATAACCCGGTCCACGTACAAATCCAACTATTACTACGAACCAGAAAATTTTGATGTCTATCAATTTAACCACTTAAAATAAATTTTCGTAATTTTAAGAAATTTAGATAAGAAGTAGAATAAAAATCTATGTCCTAAAAACTAGAATAGCGAGAAATAAGAAAGAAAAAGAGCGCGTCGAAAAAGGTTGAAAAAGAAAAGATCGAAAAATAAAAGGCGTCGAAAAATAAGAAATAATAAAAAAAAATGACTTATAGAACTTAAAAACACTCGACTACCCAACCTTATTACTATCACTAACTTAAATTTATAATCGCAAATTGAGATTACTAATTGGAGTGATAATTGATACATAGGTAAAAGGCGTCGAAAAATAAAAATAAGAAAGTAGCGCGTTGAAACTTAAAAAGGAACTAAAAACTAAAAATTAAAAGTTGCGTCTAAAAATATTAAAGCTTAAAAGTAAAACTATATCCCAAATGGAAATAACTTAAAAAGGCACTAAAACTTAAAAAGGCGTCTCAAAATTCTAAAGCACCTAAATCTTAGTCTAAAGAAAAAGCACTTAAGGGATTTTACGGCAAAGCCTAAAAATCTAGAAATAAAAATATCTACGGCAAAAACTAAGTTTAAAACTAAATACGAGCGAAAAATACAAAAGTTACGCTAAAAACAAATAAAAAGGGACAAAATATAAAAATATACTAATAGTTGTATAAAGTACAATTTTTATAAAAATATTATTTTTAGATTATTTATTTTATAAAAGTATTAAATTTATAATTTAATTAAACTAATTTAACTAAATAATACAAATTAAATAAAAACTAATAACTAATTAATAAATTAAGAATAACCTAATTAGGGTTTATATATATATATTTAATAATAAAACCATAATGATTGCAGTTTTCAGTCAATTCTGGCGTGTCTGCAGAGCTCATGCGATCGCATGAGTTCTAAGTTACCCGGCCATGCGATCGCATGGGCTAAGGTTTCGGGCCAGACACTGGGCTGCTACAGTACTTGGACTCGAGTGTTTTTTTCTTTTTTCTTTTTCTGTTTTGCTGTTTTAATAAAAAATTATGTAATATATTTATATAAATTAAATAAAACATATTTTTTATAAAATAAAGATAAATAAAATTTTTATATAACTTACAAACTCTTAAAAATATTTATATTTTTGTTTTTCTTTTTATATTTTCGAATATTTAAAACGTATTTTTACAAAAGTGTATTTTTTTATAAAATTAAACTAAAAATCTTTTTTTTTTATTTATTTAGCGTTGCGCTTCCGGCTTTTAAGCTAGATTTTGTTCCCCGGCAGCGTCGCCAAAAATACTTGATGTTTTCGCTAAGGGATATAAAATACTATTAAATTTTACAAGGAAAAACTATTAAATGCGATACAATTTTACACAAGATATTTATTTATTTATAGAATGGATATACTTAAACCTTGCTACAACACTTATAGGCAGTGTACATAATCGTACAGTAGTGTAGTTTTTAGTAAGTCCGGTTCGTTCCACAGGGAAAAAAAATCTTTAAACAAAGCTTAACGCTATATTAGTTTAATTTATAAAAATATAAATATATATATAAGTAATATTATTATTATAAAGGGGGGTTTTTACCGTTTAATGACCGGTTTGTCGATTTTTAAAACTTTAGTCGCAGTTAAAACCAAATGTAAAATATTAAAAATAAATACAAGACTTAATTTAAAGCGTAAAGTAAATAACGATAATGAAATTGCGATAAATAAAAGTGCGATAAAATAAACTTGCGATAATTAAAAAGTACGATAATTAAAAGTGCAATTAAATACAATAACAATAAATAAAAGTGCGATAATTAGAAGTGCAATTAAATATAAAATAAAGGAAATTAAATATGAAATAAAAGAATTATGCTTATTTAAACTTCCGTAATCATGATGTTTGACGTGTTGATTTTAGTTTTATGCCCATGGGTTAATTGTCCTTTGTCCTGGATTATTTAATATGTCCGTCTGGTTTTTATCCATAACAGTCCATCAGTCATAAATATAAAGTGCGAGTGTCCTCGTCAAATTATCCTTATACCCGAAGTTAAATATTTCAACTAATTGGGGACTTAAACTGTAGCAAGATTTTAATACTTTGTTTAATAATTACACCAGGTTATCAACTGCGTGTAACCCAAGGTTTTAATACTTTGTTATCAATTATGCCAAGTGTCCTTGTACATAATTTCACCCCTGTTTTAATAATTCCATAGACTATTAATCCATTCCCGTGTCCGGTTAAATGAACGATTATTCGTACATATAAATACCCCGCCCATCGTGTCCGATTGAGTGTATATGGTTATTTATAGGGACGTCCAATTGTAAATCTTTATATTAAAATTAACAAACTATCATTTAGTTAAACAAATATAAAGCCCATTAATAGCCCATAGTCTAATTTCCACAAGTGTCGTTCTTTTGTTCAAACCCCAATTATGGTACAAAGCCCAATTACCCAATTTTAGTAATTAGCTCAACATCATGATTACTTCGGATTAAATAAGCATAATAATAACTTAGCTACGAGACATTAAATTAAAAAGGTTGAACATAACTTACAATGATTAAAAATAGCGTAGCGTTACACGGACAGAATTTCGACTTACACCCTTACAACATTCGCTAACATACCCTTATTATTAGAATTAAAATTAAAATTAAAATTAAAATTAAAATTAAAATATAAATTATAAATATAAATATTACGTATAGATATAGAGAGGATGGATTTTTGGATGGATAAATGGTGCACCAAAGCTCGAAATTTATAGGCCTGTGAACTGAAAAAGTTGGCCATGCGATCGCATGGCTTTTGTGCCTCCAGGCCATGCGATCGCATGGTGGTAGGTGACAGCTCAAAATTCTTGTTTTCTTGTTTGTCGACGTTTTAATTAAATAAATATAATATATAAATAATTATAAGAATTATTTAAATATTATATTATATTTATGTGCATAGTTGACTTGTAATTTTTAGTCCGTTGCGTCGAGCGTTGAGAGTTGACTCTGGTCCCAGTTCCGGATTTTCGAACGTCCTTGCGAATAATTTAATATCTTGTACTTTGTGTTTTGAATCTTGTACTCTTGTAATTTTTGAGACGTTTCTTATCAATAATTGGAACCTCTTTTATTGTATTTTGTACTTTTGAGTTTTTTGGTCGTTTGCGTCTTCAATTCGTCGAATCTGTCTTTTGTCTTCACCTTTTATTATTTAAACGAATATCTCTTGTAAATAGGACAATTGCAACTAAAAGCTTGTCTTTCTTGAGGGATAATGCTATGAAATATATGTTCGTTTTTAGCATTATCAAGTGTATATACCAATAGTACATACATCTAAAAGTTGTGTATTGTACGAGTATGAATACGGGTGCATACGAGTAGAATTGTTGATGAAACTGAACGAGAATGTAATTGTAAGCATTTTTGTTAAGTAGAAGTATTTTGATAAGTGTCTTGAAGTCTTTCAAAAGTGTATGAATACATATTAAAACACTACATGTATATACATTTTAACTGAGTCGTTAAGTCATCGTTAGTCGTTACATGTAAGTGTTGTTTTGAAACCTTTAGGTTAACGATCTTGTTAAATGTTGTTAACCCAATGTTTATAATATCAAATGAGATTTTAAATTATTATATTATCATGATATTATGATGTACGAATATCTCTTAATATGATATATATACATTAAATGTCGTTACAACGATAATCGTTACATATATGTCTCGTTTCAAAATCATTAAGTTAGTAGTCTTGTTTTTACATATGTAGTTCATTATTAATATACTTAATGATATGTTTACTTATCATAATATCATGTTAACTATATATATAACCATATATATGTCATCATATAGTTTTTACAAGTTTTAACGTTCATGAATCACCGGTCAACTTGGGTGGTCAATTGTCTATATGAAACCTATTTCAATTAATCAAGTCTTAACAAGTTTGATTGCTTAATATGTTGGAAACACTTAATCATGTAAATAAAAATTTCATTTAATATATATATATATAAACATGGAAAAGTTCGGGTCACTACAGTACCTACCAGTAAAATAAATTTCGTCCCGAAATTTTAAGCCGTTGGAGGTGTTGACGTATCTTCTGGAAATAAATGCGGGTATTTCTTCTTCATCTGATCTTCTCGTTCCCAGGTGAACTCGGGTCCTCTACGAGCATTCCATCGAACCTTAACAATTGGTATCTTGTTTTGCTTAAGTCTTTTAACCTCACGATCCATTATTTCGACGGGTTCTTCGATGAATTGAAGTTTTTCGTTGATTTGGATTTCATCTAACGGAATAGTGAGATCTTCTTTAGCAAAACATTTCTTTAAATTCGAGACGTGGAAAGTGTTATGTACAGCCGCGAGTTGTTGAGGTAACTCAAGTCGGTAAGCTACTGGTCTGACACGATCAATAATCTTGAATGGTCCGATATACCTTGGATTTAATTTCCCTCGTTTACCAAATCGAACAACACCTTTCCAAGGTGCAACTTTAAGCATGACCATCTCTCCAATTTCAAATTCTATATCTTTTCTTTTAATGTCAGCGTAGCTCTTTTGTCGACTTTGGGCGGTTTTCAACCGTTGTTGAATTTGGATGATCTTCTCGGTAGTTTCTTGTATTATCTCTGGACCCGTAATCTATCTATCCCCCACTTCACTCCAACAAATCGGAGACCTGCACTTTATACCATAAAGTGCTTCAAACGGCGCCATCTCAATGCTTGAATGGTAGCTGTTGTTGTAGGAAAATTCTGCAAACGGTAGATGTCGATCCCAACTGTTTCTGAAATCAATAACACATGCTCGTAGCATGTCTTCAAGCGTTTGTATCATCCTTTCGCTCTGCCCATTAGTTTGTAGATGATAGGCAGTACTCATGTCTAGACGAGTTCCTAATGCTTGCTGTAATGTCTGTCAGAATCTTGAAATAAATCTGCCATCCCTATCAGAGATAATAGAGATTGGTATTCCATGTCTGGAGACGACTTCCTTCAAATACAGTCGTGCTAACTTCTCCATCTTGTCATCTTCTCTTATTGGTAGGAAGTGTGCTGATTTGGTGAGAGGATCAACTATTACCTAAATAGTATCAAAACCACTTGCAGTCCTTGGCAATTTAGTGATGAAATCCATGGTAATGTTTTCCCATTTCCATTCCGGGATTTCGGGTTGTTGAAGTAGACCTGATGGCTTCTGATGCTCAGCTTTGACCTTAGAACACGTCAAAAATTCTCCTACGTATTTAGCAACATCGGCTTTCATACCCGACCACCAAAAATGTTTCTTGAGATCCTTGTACATGTTCCCCGTTCCAGGATATATTGAGTATCTGGTTTTATGAGCTTCTCTAAGTACCATTTCTGTCATTTCTCCAAATTTTGGTACCCAAATCCTTTCAGCCCTATACCGGGTTCCGTCTTCCCGAATATTAAGATGCTTCTCCGATCCTTTGAGTATTTCATCCTTTAAATTTCTCTCTTTTAAAACTCCTTGTTGCGCCTCCTTTATTTGAGTAGTAAGGTTATTGTGAATCATTATATTCATAGATTTTACTCGAATGGGTTCTCTGTCCTTCCTGCTCAAGGCGTCGGCTACCACATTTGCCTTCCCCGGGTGGTAACGAATCTCAAAGTCATAATCATTCAACAATTCAATCCACCTACGCTGCCTCATATTCAGTTGTTTCTGATTAAATATGTGTTGAAGACTTTTGTGGTCAGTATATATAATACTTTTGACCCCATATAAGTAGTGCCTCCAAGTCTTTAATGCAAAAACAACCGCGCCTAATTCCAAATCATGCGTCGTATAATTTTGTTCGTGAATCTTCAATTGTCTAGATGCATAAGCAATCACATTCGTTCGTTGCATTAATACACCACCGAGACCTTGCTTTGATGCGTCACAATAAATCACAAAATCATCATTCCCTTCAGGCAATGACAATATAGGTGCCGTAGTTAGCTTTTTCTTCAATAACTGAAACGCTTTCTCTTGTTCATCCTTCTATTCAAATTTCTTCCCTTTATGCGTTAATGCAGTCAAGGGTTTTGCTAAGCCTGGAAAAGTCTTGGATGAACCTTCTGTAGTAACCAGCTAGTCCTAAAAACTGGCGTATGTGTTTCGGAATTTTCGGGGTTTCCCACTTTTCAACAGTTTCTATCTTTACCGGATCCACCTTAATACCTTCTTTGTTCACTATGTGACAGAGGAATTGAACTTCTTCCAACCAAAATGCACACTTTGAAAATTTAGCGTACAATTCTTCCTTCCTCAATACTTCTAACACCTTTCTCAAATGTTCACCGTGTTCTTGGTCATTCTTTGAGTAAATAAGTATGTCATCAATAAAAACAATGACAAACTTGTCAAGGTATGGTCCACACACTCAGTTCATAAGGTCTATGAACACAGCTGGTGCATTAGTTAAACCAAACAGCATGACCATAAACTCGTAATGACCGTAACGTATTCTGAAAGCAGTCTTTGGAATATCATCTTCTTTCACCCGCATTTGATGATACCCGGAACGTAAGTCAATCTTTGAATAAACAGACGAGCCTTGTAGTTGATCAAATAAGTCGTCGATTCTCGGTAGTGGGTAGCGGTTCTTGATGGTAAGTTTGTTCAACTCTCGGTAGTCGATACACAACCTGAATGTACCATCTTTCTTCTTGACAAACAAAACAGGAGCTCCCCACGGTGATGTGCTTGGTCGAATGAAACCATGCTCTAAAAGTTCTTGTAATTGGCTTTGCAGTTCTTTCATTTCATTGGGTGTGAGTCTGTAAGGAGCACGAGCTATTGGTGCAGCTCCTGGTACAAGATCTATTTGAAATTCAACGGATCGATGTGGGGGTAATCCCGGTAATTCTTTCGTAAATACATCGGGAAATTCTTTTGCGACGGGAACATCATTGATGCTCTTTTCTTCAGTTTGTACTTTCTCGACGTGTGCTAGAACAGTATAGCAACCTTTTCTTATTAGTTTTTGTGCCTTCAAATTACTAATAAGATGTAGCTTCGTGTTGCCCTTTTATCCGTACACCATTAAGGGTTTTCCTTTTTCTCGTATAATGCGAATTGCATTTTTGTAACAAACGATCTCTGCTTTCAATTCTTTCAACCAGTCCATACCGATTATCACATCAAAACTCCCTAACTCTACTGGTATCAAGTCAATCTTAAATGTTTTGCTAACCAGTTTAATTTCTCGATTCTGACATATATTATCTGCTGAAATTAATTTACCATTTGCTAATTCGAGTAAAAATTTACTATCCAAAGGCGTCAATGGACAACTTAATTTAGCACAAAAATCTCTACTCATATAGCTTCTATCCACACCCGAATCAAATAAAACGTAAGAAGATTTATTGTCAATAAGAAACGTACCCGTAACAAGCTCCGGGTCTTCCTGTGCCTCTACCGCATTAATATTGAAAACTCTTCTGCGGCCTTGTCCATTCGTGTTCTCCTGGTTCGGGCAATTTCTAATAATGTGGCCCGGTTTTTCACATTTATAACAAACTACATTGGCATAACTTGCTCTGACACTACTTGCTCCGCCATTACTCGTTTCGACACCATTTGTTCCTTTCGTTCTGTTAACCCCTGGTCCGTAGACCTCACACTTCGCCGCGCTATGACCATTTCTTTTACACTTGTTGCAAAATTTGGTGCAGAACCCCGAGTGATACTTTTCACACCTTTAGCCTAGCTGCTTCTGATTGTTGTTGTTGTTGCGGTTATTATTGTTGTTAGGATAATTGTTGTAGTTGCTGTTGTTGTTGTTGTTGTTGTTATTGGGCCGTTTGTTGTAGTTGCGATTGATGTTGCGATTGTTGGGATAGTTGTTGTGATTATTGTTGTAATTGCTGTTGTTGTATTGTTGATTCTTATCACCGTTTTCCTCCCACTTTCTTTTGACTTGCTTCACATTGGCCTCTTCAGCAGTCAGTTCTTTAATTCTTTCTTCAATCTGGTTCACTAGTTTGTGATCCATTCTACATGCCTGTTGTATGGAGGCGGGCTCGTGTGAACTTATATCTTCTTGGATTCTTTCCGGTAATCCTTTCACAAACGTGTCGATCTTCTCTTCCTCATCTTCGAACGCTCCCGGACACAATAGGCATAATTCTGTGAATCGTCTTTCGTACATGGTAATATCAAATCCTTGGGTTCGTAACCCTCTAAGTTCTGTCTTGAGCTTATTGACCTCGGTTCTGGGACGGTACTTCTCGTTCATCCAGTGCTTGAATGCTGACCACGGTAGTGCGTAAGCATCATCTTGTCCCACTTGCTCTAGATAGGTATTCCACCATGTTAACGCAGAACCCGTGAAGGTATGCGTAGCATACTTCACTTTGTCCTCTTCAGTACACTTACTTATGGCAAACACTGATTCGACCTTCTTGGTCCACCGTTTCAATCTGATCGGTCCTTCGGTTCCATCAAATTTCAAAGGTTTGCAGGTAGTGAATTCTTTGTAGGTGCATCCTACACGATTTCCTCTACTGCTAGATCCAAGGTTATTATTGGTATGTAGCGCGGCCTGTACTGCGGCTATGTTTGAAGCAAGAAAGGCACGAAATTCCTCTTCACTCATATTCAAGGTGTGTCGAGTAGTCGGTGCCATTTCCTTCAAAATAGTCAAATGAAACGAGTTAATCATATTGAATATCAAGAGTAGTCAATAGTATTTCGTAGCGTAATATTAACTTATTTATAAAAGCTCTTTCTTCATATTAGCGTTTTATACTCTTTAATTCAGGTAGTACCTACCCGTTAAGTTCATACTTAGTAGCTAACATACCATTTCAACTACTACAATTCTATATGAAAAACTAATCACAAAAAAATATATATCATATTCAAACCTTTATACAATAACTTGCAAACTTACAATACCGCTATTTTACATATAGCATGAAATATAGCACATAAAACTTTGATACAAAGTAGTTGCGAAGATAATTCTAGTTAATAAATAAGGCGTTCAGCAAAGGCAACAAAGACACGTAATTCATACGTCCAGAAACAAGGCATGCATTCTGGTTTTACTAATACCACTTCCCATCCTTGGTCTTGTGGAACGTAACCATTGTGACCGATAGTATGACAACGTGTTGTAACGTTGTCAAAAGGACGAAGGTTACGTAATGACCAACAGTCTCGTAATAACCTAAAAACCTCATTTCTTACCCCAATTACCGACTCCGTCACTTGTGGGAACGTTTTGTTTAATAGTTGTAGCCCGATGTTCTTTTTCTCACTTTGATGAGAAGCTGATAATGTTAAAAACGAACATGTATTTCATAGCATTATCCCTCAAGAAAGACAAGCTTTTAGTTGCGATTGTTTTATTTACAAGTGATATTCGTTTAAATAATAAAAGGTGAAGACAAAAGACAGATTCGACGAATTGAAGACGCAAACGACCAAAAAGCTCAAAAGTACAAAATACAATCAAAGAGGTTCCAATTATTAATAAGAAACGTCTCAGAATTACAAGAGTACAAGATTCAAAACGCAAAGTACAAGATATTAAATTGTACGCAAGGACGTTTGAAAATCCGGAACCGGGACCAGAGTCAACTCTCAACGCTCGACGCAACGGACTAAAAATTACAAGTCAACTATGCACATGAATATAATATAATATATAATTAATTCTTAAAATTAATATATATATATTATATTATATTATAAAACCGTCGGCATAAAAAAACAAAGACTATTGAGCCTCCCCAGCTGGCCATGCGATCGCATGGCCTTGAAGGAAAATGCATAAAATTAAAAATTCACACCAAACTTAATTAAAAATTCATATTATTAATTCACCCCAAACTTATATTATATTTTTGTTTTTATACATACAAACTTATATTAAAAAGATTAATTTTTCAAATATTTACAAACTTAAATATATTGATTTTACAAAGTTCAAAATATTAATTTAATATTTATATATTAATTTTAAAAACATGGTAAAAAATAAAATTAAAAATCTTTTTAGCTTTTATCCCACTTTAATCAATCAAATATTATCAAAAATATACGCCCCTCTTTTCGGTAAAGTAATTTCGGTTTCATGACCTAATTTAACTCATGACGAATTTTTGAAATATTTTGGGTTGATTGATTCAAGAATTTTATACCTTAAGAATAAACGTTAAATTTCGCAGTGATGTAATAAATTTTTGTATGATATCAATAATTTCGGTCGCCAAACCTAATTTCATTCAATACCAATTTAATACTTTATAGCGAACAAATTAGCATTTATTATCAAAAGGTTAAAAATAAAAATAAAAAAATAAAAAACTGTACAGACTTACCTGTGAGATAGTATTCTTAGTTATATGATCTATCCCATTCATAAGATAGTCGGTTTAATTGGTTTTCCATAGCTACCTAGGTGTAACCTCGAGCATTCAGTGTTTTTTCTTCTAAACATATGAACGGTCCATCTCTGCATAAAGTAACAAATTCGGTATTTGAATAGGTTTGATTATTTGAACATTTACCTCCATGTGACCATTTTCCGCATTTGTGACATCTTTCAAGGTGTCGTGCTCTTCTTTTCGCTGCGGATTTTGATTTTCTATCATAACCCGACCTTAACCATAAGGACGAATACAATAACATATGATTTCATCGCGAGGTATTGACCTCTATATGCGACATTTTTCAAAAACTGCATTCGTTTTTACAATACAAACCATAGCTTTTATTACAAATACAAGGTTTAAACAACTTAATAATGATTATCGTTTAGCGATAATCTTAGACTTACAAACTTTACATGTGATAATAACAATACGACTTCCAACATATTTTACATTACAAATCCTCCGATATGCAATTTTATTTTTGACACAAATATGCATACTCAAGATCTTGCTTAAATTCAACATGTTGCAGCGGAAGCTTTTAGTTATCACCTGTGAATAAACATGCTTAAAACATCAACATAAAGTTGGTGAGATATAGGTTTAATGCCGGCAGCGTTATAAATATAGACCACAAGATTTCATATATAAACGTTTTAATAAAAATATTCTAAGTTGTTGAGCACTTGATAACCATACTTAACATTTAATCAACGTCGCATATTCCCTTTATTATGAAATCTTACTACACCGTACCAAGTGTAGTTACCGAAACGAATTACTGTGCAACCGTTGAATACTGTTCGTCCAGTCCGGTTGGGGTTGTCAGGCCCGATAGATCTATCAACAGGATTCGCGTTTACAATACCTCATGTAAATAGTAGTTACCAAGTTACAGGGAAGTATGCCAGTGGTACAACTCAACGTAGAATATATATTTTTAATCATTTGTGTCCATAACGTAAATCATAAAATGCATGTATTCTCATCCCGAAATATTTAGAGTTTAAAAGTGGGACTATATACTCACTTTTGCCTTGAAGGTATTTAACTCGACTTGGTCTCCGATAGATATCACAAACCTAACCATATATATAATATATCAACATATTTTCTTTTCAAGTAATCGTTACATACATATATATATATATATATATATATATATATATATATATATATATATATATATATATATATATATATATATATATATATATATATATACTTTTAATATTTTCTTAGTCCGTAGTTAGCAGTCCGATGTTAGTGGTCCACAATTAGTTGCTTAAATAAAATAAATAAAGACCCCATCGTATTCGTATTGATCAGAATTAATCTCGACCCATGGTACCATGTTGTCAAGTGACGTGTTGCGTACATAAAGTACCGTGTTGTCAAATGACGTGTTGCGTACAATCATGAGGTCTTATGATTAATCTTCTCGTGTTGTTTACGGGTGGTCCTGAAATATATAAAATCAAATCATAAGTAAATATATATGAAATATCATATTAATTAGAAAATATATGATTAATTTAATTTTTCTCCAAATATTTTCCTAGCTAAACTAGCTTCGGATACCCGATCTTGTTTTAGTCGTAGTTTCTTCATTACAACTCCGTTTTTGTTGGTTCAACTTGTCACTTCCTTGGATCGAGTCAAATTTTAAGAATATGAACTGATAATACCTTAGTTTGTATTCAAAATCATAGGTTATAGGTCAAACTTTGGTGAAACTTATGAAAGTGATCATTTTCCATCATAAAAACAACATTTAATGATCATTTTTCTAAAAATACTTACACTTTAAGTTAAACCATGAAATTTTTATGTGTTAACATATTCATAAGAAATATCATTTTTCCAGAATATGAACTTCCAATTCAAAGCTTAAGATGGTTTTTAATTATCCAACCCAAAACAGCCCCCGGTTGCACTCCGACGATGTAGATTCAGTTTTTAAGGTGTTCTTTGTAAAACCAAGTTATACCTTGTTAAGTTAGCATATCATAATGATATATTACAGGTCTTGAAGTGTTTTAAAAGTCAAGTTAGAAGGATCTATTTAGTTTGCAAACAAGTTTGAAATCATTCAAACTATGTTCTTGTTGTTAAAATTTTACAACACAAAATAAGATAGCTATATAAATATGAATCGAATAAGGTTATGAACAAGGTTACTACCTCAAGTTACTTGCACAAAGTTACTATAAAAGATGAGAAAAATCTTAGAACCAAAAGAGTGGTGGAGTTGGATCAAAAGGTTGGAAGTAAACTTGTATTTTTGGAAGGATTATTGAAGTGTTCTTGGAAGGTTTTTCTTATGATGATTAAGGGTTGTTTTTGAAGCTAGATCTTCATGGTTATTTGCTGATATTGTGAAGAACACTTAAGGTTCCTAAGAGTGTGTTTTTGGTTAGAGAAAATGTGTAGTAAAAATGAAAATGGAATGGAGTATAAATGGTGGTGAAAAGATGTATAAATTTGTAATATTGTGCAAAAGTCTTGTAATATGCCAAATTGATTAATCATGTATGCTAAGATCCAAAATTGGCTGACTCATGGCTGCTAATAAAGTGATTGTGATGTGTATATACCAATAGTAAATACGTATAGAAGCTGGGTATGATACGAGTACATATATTCTAGGTATACATGTAGAAATTTTGAGGAAACGGAACGAGAATTCAAATATAGCTATCTTTTGTAAATATACTTATATTGTTTTATGTATATAAGCCCTTTAAAAGTGATAAAATACATATCTATACGATACATGTATAAGCATTATAAGTTTTAAGTATTTAAGTCGAAGAACGTCACATATAGTTATCGTTTTTAAAACTTAAGTTAGTAGTCTCAAAATATACTTATAACTCATTGTTATTAGTACACAATGAGATGTTAAAACATTCTTAGATCATGTTAAATATATAAAAATACATATATATACACAAACGTATAATTATCGTATGTTATATAGTTCGTGATATCATCGGTCAAATTGGACGATCAAACATTGTATAAAACTCTTTTCAAAAACATAAGTCTCAACAATTTAGATTGGTTATCATGTTGGTAAGGTTTAATTTATGTAAATATTAATCTTATAAGTGTAAAACGATCGGAAAAATCCGGGTCGTTACGGTACCTACCCGTTAAATAAATTTCGTCCCGAAATTTTAAAGTTTTACCTATTTTGCGTTCTCGGGAAACAAATGTGGGTACTTTTGTTTCATCTGATCCTCTCATTCTCAAGTAAACTCGGGACCTCTTCGAGCATTCCAACGAACCTTAACGATTGGTATGTTGCTCTGCTTGAGCCGTTTAACTTCACGGTCCATGATTTCGACTGGTTCTTCTATGAATTGTAGTTTCTCATTGACTTGGATTTCTTCAAGAGGAATGGTGAGGTCTTCCTTTGCAAGACACTTCTTAAGGTTTGATACATGAAATGTATTATGTACTCAGGCGAGTTGTTGCGGTAACTTGAGTCGATAAGCTACCGGTCCAATGCGTTCGATGATCTTGAACGGGCCTACATACCTTGGGTTCAGTTTACCCCTTTTACCGAAACGTATTACACCTTTCCAAGGTGACACCTTTAGCATAACCATGTCACCGATCTGAAACTCTAATGGTTTCCTTCGGACATCCGCGTATCTCTTTTGGCGACTACGGGCTGTTTTCAATCTCTCTTTGATTTGTACTATCTTCTCAGTCGTTTCGTGTATGATCTCGGGACTAGTTAATTGTCGATCTCCTACTTCATTCCAACAGATAGGGGATCTACACTTCCTTCCATACAGTGCTTCAAATGGTGCAGCTTTAATGCTCGCATGATAACTGTTATTATACGAGAATTCTGCTAATGGTAGATATTTATCCCATCCGTTTCCAAAATCGATCACACATGCCCTGAGCATGTCTTCAAGAGTGTGAATTGTTCTTTCACTCTGCCCGTCAGTTTGTGGATGATATGCGGTGCTCATATCCAAACGAGTTCCCAGGGACTCCTGTAGTGATTGCCAAAACTTTGATGTAAATCTACTCTCACGATCGGATATAATGGAAATAGGTATTCCATGCCTTGAAACAATTTCCTTTATGTATAATCGTAATAGTTTCTCCATTCTATCCGTTTCCTTTATAGGCAAGAAATGTGCAGATTTGGTGAGACGATCAACTATTACCCAAATGGTGTCATAACCCCAGGCAGTCTTAGGTAACTTTGTCATGAAATCCATGGTAATACCATCCCATTTCCATTCTGGGATTTCTGGTTGTTGAAGTAACCCTGACGGCTTCTGGTGTTCTGCTTTGACTTTGGAACAAGTTAAACATTCCCCAACATATGTTGCAACGTCTGTCTTCAAATTAGGCCACCAATAATGCATCTTAAGATCTTGATACATCTTTCCAACTCCAGGATGTATCGAGTATCTTGTCTTATGTGCCTCGTTCAATATCAACTTCCTTAATCCACCCAATTTTGGTACCCAAATACGGTTTGCAAAATATCGAATTCCGTCTTCCCGTATAACGAGTTGCTTCTCATACTTCTTCATTATTTCATTTCCTATGTTTTCTTTAGTAAGAGCTTCTCGTTGAGCCTCTTTGATTTGTGAGTTGAGATTCATGCAAATTTTTATGTTCATTGCTCGTACTCGAATTGGTTCCCGTTCCTTTTTGCTTAGAGCGTCGTCCACTACATTCGCTTTCCCGAGATGATAGCGAATCTCACAATCATAGTCGTTTATCAGCTCGACCCACCTACGTTGCCTCATGTTCAGCTGTTTCTGATCGAAGATATGTTGAAGGCTTTTATGATCGGTAAACACAGTGCATTTAACCCCATATAAATAGTGTCTCCATATCTTCAATGCAAACACTACTGCTCCCAATTCTAAATCATGCGTCGTATAATTCCGCTCATGAATCTTCAATTGTCGGGATGCGTATGCTATAACTTTCTTCCGTTGCATAAGGACGCAACCAAAACCTTGTCGCGAAGCGTCACAATATATCTCAAAATCATCGTTCCCTTTAGGTAACGATAAAATAGGTGCTGTAGTCAACTTCTTCTTCAGTAATTGAAATGCACTTTCCTGCTCAGAAGTCCATTCGTACTTCTTCCCTTTTTGCGTTAACGCTGTTAATGGTTTAGCTATTCGGGAAAAATCTTGAATAAACCTTCTATAATAACCAGCTAAACCCAAAAATTGGCGTATCTGTGTTGGTGTCTTAGGAGTCTCCCATTTTTCAATGGCCTCAATTTTAGCTGGATCAACCTGAATTCCTTTGCTACTAACAACGTGGCCAAGAAATTGCACTTCTTTCAACCAAAATGCACACTTAGAAAATTTAGCGTATAACTGTTCTTTTCTTAACAATTCTAATACCAACCTTAAATGCTGCTCATGCTCTTTCTCACTCTTGGAATAGATAAGAATATCGTCAATGAAAATGATAACAAACTTATCTAAATACGGACTACAAACTCGATTCATGAGGTCCATGAATACAGCTGGCGCATTAGTCAACCCAAATGGCATAACCAAAAAATTCATAATGACCGTAGCGTGTTCGAAAAGCAGTTTTCGGAATATCTTCTTCTTTGACACGTAATTGATGATAGCCCGATCTTAAGTCGATTTTCGAGTACATACATGATCCTTGCAGTTGATCAAATAAGTCATCAATTCTCGGTAGTGGATACCGATTCTTAATAGTTAACTTATTTAATTCACAATAATCTATACACATCCTAAAAGATCCATCTTTCTTCTTGACGAATAAAATTGGAGCTCCCCACGGTGAAGTACTTGGTCGTATGAATCCACGGTCCAGTAATTCTTTTAACTGACTCTGAAGTTCTTTTAACTCAGATGGTGCAAGTCTATATGGAGCACGAGCCACTGGTGCAGCTCCTGGTACTAGATCTATTTGAAATTCTACAGATCTAAATGGAGGTAATCCCGGCAACTCTTCCGGAAAGACTTCAGGAAAATCTCTTGCCACAGGCACGCCATTGATGCTCTTCACTTTTTCCTTTGTTTCGACTTTATTAACATGTGCTAAGATAGCATAACACCCTTTCTTCAAGCACTTTTGAGCTTTCAAACAACTAATGAGTTTTAGCTTTGAGTTACCCTTCTCTCCATAAATCATTACTGGCGTTTTATCCTTACGAGGAATGCGAATTGCCTTCTTGGCACACACAACTTCAGCTCCTATTTTGGACATCCAGTCCATGCCGACTATTACATCAAAACTTCCTAATTCTACGGGTATCAAATCAATCTTAAATATTTTTCCGGCAAAATTTATTTTACAATCACGGCAAATTTTTTCGGCTTTAATTAGTTTACCATTAGCTAACTCAATCATGTACTTAGCATCTAGAGGTAATGATGAACAATTCAATTTAGCGTAAAAGTCTCTACTCACGTAACTTCTATCGGCACCAGTATCAAATATAATAGATGCGGATAAGTTATTAATGGTAAACATACCCGTAACAAGCTCCGGGTCTTCACACGCCTCTCTAGCATTAATAAAAAATGCTCTTCAACGTGCAGATCCATTATTCTTCTTTGGATTCGGACAATGGCTCTTATAATGACCCTGTTTCCCACACCCATAACAGGTAACAGTGGCCAAGGCAGTTCTATTTGCATTAGTGGCAGGAGTCTTGGTGCCATTTGTATTTGTAACAGGAATCTGATAATCTTCAGCAAGATGACCCCTTCGATTACAATTTTCGCACACCACATTACAATAACCAGAGTGATGTTTGTGGCATCTGTTACATAAAGGATTTCGTCCTTTGTAACCTGAGTTCGAACCGCTACCTGCACCTTGCGTGGTTTCTTGTTTCTTGTTGGATTGTTGATGATTACCTTCCCACTTTCTTTTGTTTCCCGATGTCTTGACATCGGTGTTCTTATCCAGAATAATCTGGTCCATCAACTCGTTCGCCATGGTGATGGCTTCGTGAATAGTCTTGGGTTTCGATGCTGTAACATTTGCTTTGACATTTTTAGGCAAACAATCTTTGTACAGTTCTATCTTCCGTTCTTCGGTTGGTACCAATTCGGGACATAGCAAAGCTAATTCCATGAATCGCTGATTGTAGTTGGTGAGTTCAGTACCAACAACTTTCAGGCTTCGTAATTCAGCTTCCAACTTCCTAACCTCGTTCCTTGGACAATACTCGTTGATTAGCATTGTTTTGAATTCTTCCCAGGGAGTATCATAAGCTACATCTCCTCCTACGGCCTTCACATAGTTTTTCTACCATGTGATTGCACTATCTTGTGTGGTGCACGATGCATACTTGGTCATTTCCTTCTCAATACAACCACTGATTTTAAACACAGACTCAATCTTTTCGATCCACCGGGTTAAACCGACTGGTCCTTCTGTTCCACTGAATGATGAGGGCTTGCAACCTTGAAAAGTTTTGTAAGTACATCCCACACGAGGATTTGGGTTAACTGCAGCACCTCTCGCAGCCTCGACCCATAACATTCTGTCGTCCACTCGCTGATTGATGAGTTCCTCGATTTCTTGTTCCGTCATTCGGTTCAATCGCGCCATAATCTTCAATAAGAATGAAAAAAAATAATTATTCACATGGAATATTATAGATGTAGCATGTATTTACAGTACATCGTAGCTTATTAATAATATGAACCAGTTATTATTATAAAAGCCTTTTCTTCTTATTAGCATTTTATAATTATATCTAGGGTTGTACCTACCCGTTAAAATTCATACTTAATAGCTTAGTACAGAAATCAATTACTATCACCCAAATAATACTCAACCATGGAAAATTATTGCATTTCACACTTCACTATTTTACATATGCTTATCTTACATCAAACATTAAGCAAACCACACTAGTAATATTATACAAAACGTTATATGATCCCATGGTTTAAAACAACAGCGCATCATTTATCCCAAAAAGTTTGTGTTCAAAGAAATCGTTTATAGGTTATCTTGACTGTCTCCCTGCATTTTGGCAGAGGGGCTGAAGAACTGGATGCCGGGATAGAACTAATAGGAATAGTGGGAATAGGGGTGGAAGTGTCTGGTGGAGTTGGTGCCACAACATCCTCACTAAACTTGGGATTTGGATTTTCCAATTCAGTAGCCTTTCGTTTCTTTCCTCTTTCAAACTTGTCTTTCGTAATTTCCTGTATTTCTTCCTCCTCAGGATCACTTTCCGGTTCCTCTTCAATTGATTCATCCGAAAATTGTGAGTGTTCCCCAAAGGTATCGTTTTCATCATCGAACAGGTTAATGACTGGAACACCATCTGAAGATTCTGGTTCGGAGTCGCTGAATGTGATAACAAGTTCTAAGCCAGACATCTATCACATAACAACTAGCACGTTAGTACCACATAATATTTACATATTAATTTTTTTTTAACCAACAAGGATAAGCAATAGTTTTCGAAATCAAACACGGTCAAAGTCCAGACTCACTAATGCATCCTAACAAACTCGATAAGACACACTAATGCAAATTTTCTGGTTCTCTAAGACCAACGCTCTGATACCACATGTCATAACCCGACCTTAACCATAAGGACGAATACAATAACATATGATTTCATCGCGAGGTATTGACCTCTATATGCGACATTTTTCAAAAACTGCATTCGTTTTTATAATACAAACCATAGCTTTTATTACAAATACAAGGTTTAAACAACTTAATAATGATTATCGTTTAGCGATAATCTTAGACTTACAAACTTTACATGTGATAATAACAATACGACTTCCAACATATTTTACATTACAAATCCTCCGATATGCAGTTTTATTTTTGACAAATATGCATACTCAAGATCTTGCTTAAATTCAACATGTTGCAGCGGAAGCTTTTAGTTATCACCTGAGAATAAACATGCTTAAAATGTCAACATAAAGTTGGTGAGATATAGGTTTAATGCCGGCAGCGTTATAAATATAGACCACAAGATTTCATATATAAACGTTTTAATAAAAATATTCTAAGTTGTTGAGCACTTGATAACCATACTTATCATTTAATCAACGTCGCATATTCCCTTTATTATGAAATCTTACAACACCGTACCAAGTGTAGTTACCGAAACGAAGTACTGTGCAATCGTTGAATACTGGTCGTCCAGTCCGGTTGGGGTTGTCAGGCCCGATAGATCTTTCAACAGGATTCGCGTTTACAATACCTCATGTAAATAGTAGTTACCAAGTTATAGGGAAGTATGCCAGTGGTACAACTCAACGTAGAATATATATTTTTAATCACTTGTGTCCATAACGTAAATCATAAAATGCATGTATTCTCATCCCGAAATATTTAGAGTTTAAAAGTGGGACTATATACTCACTTTTTCCTTGAAGGTATTTAACTCGATTTGGTCTCCGATAGATATCACAAACCTAACCATATATATAATATATCAACATATTTTCTTTTCAAGTAATCGTTACATATATATATATATATATATATATATATATATATATATATATATATATATATATATATATATATATATATATATATATATATATATATATATATATATATATATAATTAGTTGCTTAAATAAAATAAATAAAGACCCCATCGTATTCGTATTGATCAGAATTAATCTCGACCCATGGTACCATGTTGTCAAGTGACGTATTGCGTTCATAAAGTACCGTGTTGTCAAATGACGTGTTGCGTACAATCATGAGGTCTTATGATTAATCTTCTCGTGTTGTTTACGGGTGGTCCTGAAATATATAAAATCAAATCATAAGTAAATATATATGAAATATCATATTAATTAGAAAATATATGATTAATTTAATTTTTCTCCAAATATTTTCGTAGCTAAACTAGCTTCGGATACCCGATCTTGTTTTAGTCAACTCCGTTTTTGTTGGTTCAACTTGTCACTTCCTTGGATCGAGTCAAATTTTAAGAATATGAACTGATAATACCTTAGTTTGTATTCAAAATCATAGGTTATAGGTCAAACTTTGGTGAAACTTATGAAAGTGATCATTTTCCATCATAAAAACAACATTTAATGATCATTTTTCTAAAAATACTTACACTTTGAGTTAAACCATGAAATTTTTATGTGTTAACATATTCATAAGAAATATCATTTTTCCAGAATATGAACTTCCAATTCAAAGCTTAAGATGGTTTTTAATTATCCAACCCAAAACAGCCCCCGGTTGCACTCCGACGACGTAGATTCAGTTTTTAAGGTGTTCTTTGTAAAACCAAGTTATATCTTGTTAAGTTAGCATATCATTATGATATATTACAGGTCTTGAAGTGTTTTAAAAGTCAAGTTAGAAGGATCTATTTAGTTTGCAAACAAGTTTGAAATCATTCAAACTATGTTCTTGTTGTTAAAATTTTACAACACAAAATAAGATAGCTATATAAATATGAATTGAATAAGGTTATGAACAAGGTTACTACCTCAAGTTACTTGGACAAAGTTACTGTAAAAGATGAGAAAAATCTTAGAACCAAAAGAGTGGTGGAGTTGTATCAAAAGGTTGGAAGTAAACTTGTATTTTTGGAAGGATTATTGAAGTGTTCTTGGAAGGTTTTTCTTATGATGATTAAGGGTTGTTTTTTAAGCTAGATCTTCATGGTTATTTGCTGATATTGTGAAGAACACTTAAGGTTCCTAAGAGTGTGTTTTTGGTTAGAGAAAATGTGTAGTAAAAATGAAAATGGAATGGAGTATAAATGGTGGTGAAAAGATGTATAAATTTGTAATATTGTGCAAAAGTCTTGTAATATGCCAAATTGATTAATCATGCATGCTAAGATCCAAAATTGGCTGACTCATGGCTACTAATAAAGTGATTATGATGTGTATATACCAATAGTAAATACGTATAGAAGCTGGGTATGATACGAGTACATATACTCTAGGTATACATGTAGAAATTTTGAGGAAACGGAACGAGAATTCAAATATAGATATCTTTTGTAAGTATACTTATATTGTTTTATGTATATAAGCCCTTTAAAAGTGATAAAATACATATCTATACGATACATGTATAAGCATTATAAGTTTTAAGTATTTAAGTCGAAGAACGTCACATATAGTTATCGTTTTGAAAACTTAAGTTAGTAGTCTCAAAATATACTTATAACTCATTGTTATTAGTACACAATGAGATGTTAAAACATTCTTAGATCATGTTAAATATATAAAAATACATATATATATACACAAACGTATAATTATCGTATGTTATATAGTTCGTGATATCATCGGTCAAATTGGACGGTCAAACGTTGTATAAAACTCTTTTCAAAAACATAAGTCTCAACAATTTAGATTGCTTATCATGTTGGTAAGGTTTAATTTATGTAAATATTAATCTTATAAGTGTAAAACGATCGGAAAAATTCGGGTCGTTACATTTTCCTTTACCAAATTGTAACTTATTATCTTCGCATCTGGATTCTTTTCTTACTCCGTCCAATCTTTCCCTGATTACTGATACTATTTCACTCGAAAGTGTGTCATTATTACGTTTAGTGATCAAAGCGTGTAGCATTAGACCATGATTTAGTTCACAGGAAGTCTTCATTTCGTAAAAACCTAAAAAAATAAAAATTCAGAATGGGGGGAGAAGACTAGTTCTTTTAACATCATGTAAAAATTCAGACCGGTTTACCCAATATAATAGTATTAGACCATGATTTAGTTCACAGGAAGTCTTTAATTCGTAAAAACCTAAAAAAAATAAAAATTCAGAATGGGGGGAGAAGACTAGTTCTTTAGGGTCTGCTAGGGAAAGACCATTCGGGTTCCATTTTCGAGAACTACACGAAAACAGAAAATCTAACTCTAACAGAAATACATATTATCCTTTAAAGACTTGATTCTCCCCACACTTAGTTAGCTGTGGTATCGAAATTGTGATTAACTTCGTTGTCGACTTCCATCGGATTATCTATGTAATGTTTAAAAACTAATATTTATCCTTATTAAATTTTAGGTAATATTATAATGATAACAATCGCACTTTAAAGACCAAGTATTATATATTAATTTATAAAATCTCCGGCAGCGGCGCCAAAAATATTTGATAGTTAAAGCTAAGGGGTATAAAATACTATTAAATTTTAGCAGGAAATACTATTAAATACGATACAATTTTACACAAGATATTTATTTATTTATTGAATGGATATACTTAAACCTTGCTACAACACTTATAGGCAGTGTACCTAATCGTACAGTAGTGTAGTTTTTAGTAAGTCCGGTTCGTTCCACATAGAATCTTTTAATCAAAGCTTAACGCTATATTAGTTTAATTTATAAAAATACGAATATATATATAAGTAATATTATTATTTTAAAGGGGGTTTTTACCGTTTAATGACCGGTTTGTCGATTTTAAAACTTTAGTCGCAGTTAAAACCAAATGTAAAATATTAAATAAATAAAAGACTTAATTTAAAGCGTAAAGTAAATAACGATAATGAAATTGCGATAAATAAAAGTGCGATAAAATAAACTTGCGATAATTAAAAAGTACGATAATTAAAAGTGCAATTAAATACAATAACAAAAATTAAAAGTGCGATAATTAGAAGTGCAATTAAATATAAAATAAAGGAAATTAAATATGAAATAAAAGAATTATGCTTATTTAAACCTCCGTAATCATGATGTTTGACGTGTTGATTTTAGTTTTATGCCCATGGGTTAATTGTCCTTTGTCCTGGATTATTTAATATGTCCGTCTGGTTTTTGTCCATAACAGTCCATCAGTCATAAATATAAAGTGCGAGTGTCCTCGTCAAATTATCCTTATACCCGAAGTTAAATATTCCAACTAATTGGGGACTTAAACTGTAACAAGATTTTAATACTTTGTTTAATAATTACACCAGGATGTCTACTGAGTGTAACCCAAGGTTTTAATACTTTGTTATCAATTATGCCAAGTGTCCTTGTACATAATTTCACCCCTGTTTTAATAATTCTAGTAGCTATTAATCCATTCCCGTGTCCGGTTAAATGAACGATTATTCGTACATATAAATACCCCGCCCATCGTGTCCGATCGAGTGTAAATGGTTATTTATAGGGACGCCCAATAGTAAATCTTTATATTAACATTAACAAACTATCATTTAGTTAAACAAATATAAAGCCCATTAATAGCCCATAGTCTAATTTCCACAAGTGTCGTTCTTTTGTCCAAACCCCAATTATGGTACAAAGCCCAATTACCCAATTTTAATATTTTTAGCCCAACATCATGATTACTTCGGATTAAATAAGCATAATAATAACTTAGCTACGAGACATTAAATTAAAAAGGTTGAACATAACTTACAATGATTAAAAATAGCGTAGCGTTACACGGACAGAATTTCGACTTACACCCTTACAACATTCGCTAACACACCCTTATTATTATAAATTAAAATTAAAATTATAATATAAATATAAATATTATACGTTGAATGAGGAGAAGAAAAAGATGTGTGTTTTTGCGTCCAAAACTCGCGAACTTTATAGGACAGGCCTGGAAAAAGGGCTCATGCGATCGCATGGGCTTTGCCCTTCAAGGCCATGCGATCGCATGGCCAGCTGGGGAGGCTCAAAATCTTTGTTTTTTTATGCCGACGGTTTTATAATATAATATATATATATATATATATATATATATATATATATATATATATATATATATATATATATATATATATATATATATATATATATATATTAATTTTAAGAATTAATTATATATTATATTATATTCATGTGCATAGTTGACTTGTAATTTTTAGTCCGTTGCGTCGAGCGTTGAGAGTTGACTCTGGTCCCGGTTCCGGATTTTCAAACGTCCTTGCGTACAATTTAATATCTTGTACTTTGCGTTTTGAATCTTGTACTCTTGTAATTCTGAGACGTTTCTTATCAATAATTGGAACCTCTTTGATTGTATTTTGTACTTTTGAGCTTTTTGGTCGTTTGCGTCTTCAATTCGTCGAATCTGTCTTTTGTCTTCACCTTTTATTATTTAAACGAATATCACTTGTAAATAAAACAATCGCAACTAAAAGCTTGTCTTTCTTGAGGGATAATGCTATGAAATATATGTTCGTTTTTAACATTATCAAATATTCCCACACTTGAGCGTTGCTTGTCCTCAAGCAATATAGTCTTGAAATACTAGAATCACTTCTTTATTCTTCACACTTTGTACATCAGTGATTTCAATACGGCGGTATAAACAATGGTAGTAACGATGTGGTTTACAGTCCCACATGACTATAAAATTTAGATCCATTAAGGAAATTGGATCTTTATGAAAACATTTGATCTTTTTTTTTTTTTTTTTTGAAAATTAAATCAAGCTTTTACCCTAGATAAGTTTTTCGGAATAACCCTTCACCGGTGTTTGCAAAATATTTTTGTGGGTTTGGTGGGTTTCAGATTTGAAAATTTTAGCTCAAAACTTGCAGTTTTGTGTCACCCATTTGCTAACCTTGTATTGGGAAAGCAACACGTCCAGTTTACTTGTTCCGAATATTACCTTTCGGTAAACTACCATCCGTTTGTAAAGGAAAGCATTGAACAAGCAACTGTTAAGGCAATGTCCCGTGACATGCTTTTGATTATGGTCTTTAACGTGTCGGACGCAATTACTATCCTTTGTAGGAGCAATAGTAAAGCTCACCCTTATAATTTTCCGGTCTGGCACAAGGTCCTGTCTTTGACCATGCTATGCAACCACCATTCTTACGGTTGACACCCGATTTAGTTCAGGTGACCTAATGAATTCCAGGTGAATTCCTAGGATTTTACGTTCAATGGTAATGAACGCATTGAAAATGGGTTTTCAGAAAACAAATCGGTTTATAATTTGATCAAAATATTTTCTCGTTGAAGCTCGAGTTTAGATATCATTGAATTCCATGAGTTTGTAATTCTCAATCTTTAAGGTCAATCTCTAGGATTGAGTAATATCAGTCTTAAAAGCTGATTTTTGATCTTTTAAGGAGATTATCCTTTCTGGGGGTCTGATTCATTAGTCATATCAAGCTAATTTACACGGTGCCCCCCATTGTACGAGATAAATCCTTCTCATGGTTAGGATAAATCTGACCACTTGGCGACCCTGTTTTATGCTGAGGTCCGTGGATTTCCTGCTGATTTTAGAGATGACTTTTCTAGATTTTTCATCAACCTACAGCTGGTCTGGACGACAACTTCATGACCTAAATCAAGAAGCGCGTTTCTTTTTCGAAAGACTTTACTTCCTTTTAACGATGGAATTGATTTATCGTGTAGATCCATCTCTTCTTTTCTTTCATCGGGTAAAACAGTTTAGTTTAGTCCAAAGCAAAAGTATCTTCAATTATTTGTTACAGAAATATGTTACATATGTTTAAGATAACTTGGTAATTTTTCCCACACTTGGCTTTTATTTTCCTTTTTATTGTCCTCTATTCCATTTTAAATGAATTTTAACATTTTGGTTTGTTTCTCAATTCATGTCCTTTCCGAGGTAACAATAATTTCGGTGTTAACACCTAGTTTTATCGTTCATAAATATGTATAAACATGATTTTGAGTTCATTTAATTGAAAATTTTGAAAAATTTTACTAGAATTGGGTAGTCAGTATATAAGACTAGGGCTGTTCTTTATTATCAGAGAGCACTAGATTCTAATACAACTACTACGTTACTAGTATTTTTAATGGTAACCAAGTGTTTAAGATAAAAATTTTAAAAATCCGAAAGAATTTAACCCCTTCCCACACTTAAGATCTTGCAATGCCCTCATTTGCAAGAAATCAGTAACAATTTAAATTATTGAGGGTGATTAGCGTAGAAATGATTAAATTTTACCAAAGTTTCCAAACATATTGGCGTTTGTTTGCTGAATGATAAATGGTGCATATCATTTGTTCATTCTGTCAGTTGTTACATCACATTTATTTGTCATCTTGTCGTCAAAATTAGTAGCTTTTGCTGAACTTAATGCCAGTCTTTGAAAATGCGCTGTTTTACCCTGTTTTGTACAATTTACAATATACATACATACAAATATAAACATGCATGGCAATTTGAAATGGGACTTAAAATCCCACTTTTAAATCCTAAATGTGAAATATTAGTACACAATAATAATAAAAATGATAAAGATTACATAAGTATATTCAATAACATAAGTTTAAACATGAATAAGTAAAAAGATAAAAACATAAAAATCATATAAATAACCAAATGGAACTAAATCAGTCTGGATATGGGTTCCAGTTCATCTCGTCAGGTGGGTTCCATTGTTGGTTATAGGTGTTTTGATAGGCTTGGTTATAGTCATACCGGTTAAAGGGTGATCGGATATCGGGGTTGTGTGGCGGAAAATGAGCAGGTCGAGTAGGTACATAGTTATTTGGTACCTGATATGATAGTTGGCTCATGATTTGGTGCTGATGAACTAACCAGCTATCATGTTGGCGTCACCTATAATCCTCGTATACTCGCTCGGAGTTCCACTGCTCATACATACTATGTCTGGCCACGTTCGTCATTGCTTCCTCATCTATACGAACGTGTACGTCAAGAATAGCATCTCGAAAGACATCCCTAATGTCTTCCGCCTCTTCCATTTCCTCGTCTGAGCCTCTCTCTACCTGAGGATGAGATCCCTCATAGGGTACTGCTTGGTTACGTCTACTTTTCAATACCTTAGCACCCACATAAACTTTCAATCCTAAGGGTTCAACCTGTTCTCTACAAAGCTGTAATGGACACCCTTGGTTCCTATCAACACCTAAATACTCTCCAATGAGAGTAACAAAAATACCTCCTCCTATTATACTCCCTTCCTGCATTCCCTCTACCATTTTAGATAAATAAAAAGCAACACAGTAAGGGATATTGACAAAGCTTCTAGGATCCCGAATACACTTTAGGTAGAATAAATCATGTAAGGTAATTTTTTCTTTATTGTGACCTCTCGGTGTAATCGAGTTAGCCAAAAATCTATGAATAATACGAAGCTCGGCTCGGTCAATATGTGTATAGGAGTGTCCTCCTGCTCGTGTAAAAACATCAAAATGTGACATACGCCTCCAAATGGCGTCAGCGTCAAAGTTGCTATCTACCCTTTCACCATAATGAATCAAGTTTGTACAATCGGGTAGTAGCAACTCACCAGGAGTATATATCTGTAAAGCCCTGGCCATGTCCAGTATGGACATTCTGTACATCCTACCGCCAAGGATAAACCTAAGAAATCTTCTATCATCTATTCTAACTATATTTGTATCAAGTGATACAGTACTCATCAACTCAACACACCATTCCTTATATACAGGTCTACGAATGATGAAAAGATGTTCCCAATCTGTAAAAGAAGAACTGCCATACCTTTGAACTAAAAGCTGTCTAACACGGTCAGCTAGATGGACCGTTTCCAAAGGGGCCCAATCGATTACCCTTGGCACCTCTACATTTTTTTGTTACCAATTTGAATTTGTTCCTTTGATATGTCTCGTAATCTCTCCATCTCCTATCAAATCTCAGATTAGGATGCAGAGTGTGCTCAGGAATCATTGGGAATTCTACTGGCAGCCTCATTGGGAATACTATGAATTCATCAACAAACTGTACTGGATCATAATAAGGTATGTGCTGATCAGGCTGTTGTTGTGGTTCTTGTTGTGGTTCTTGTTCGTGTTGCATTTCTGGTTCTGGTTCTGGTGCTGGTGCTGGTCGTCTAGATGATGATGCTCCTGAACCTCCAGTATTGGCTTTCTGTAAAACACATTAAACACAAAATTTGTGCATCTAAATATGCATTAGTGTTAGTAAAATAACAACTTAAAACAATCACTATAACATGTTAAATCAAAATTAAACTTATACACATTTTCACAATTTTTCACAATTCTACACTTTTCAAATAAGCACATATAAAAATGTATACAAAGTTCATAAGCATTTAACTCAAATAACATGTCAAAATAGTCATTGCTAATAATTAAACAAGTCTCAAATGGTAATTACATCAAATTAATCAAGTTCATGAATTTTGGACTTAAAAAGTCCACTTTAATCTCCAAAAATCATGTTCAGGATCAATGTTTGGATCATTTAACTATCTAAACATGTTACACTACTCAATTTAGCAATAATTCATGACAAAAATCGACCATAACCTGTTTATATCAAAAAGTCCCAAATTGCTCAAGAACACTAACCCTAGATTTCTAAAATTTTTGAAGTTTTTGGCTTCAAATCATGTTAAATAGCATCAATCTAGGTTATACATGCATAAAATACTAACAATTTAACACTAATTACACTAGAAATTAACAAAATTGCATTAGGTAAAAAATTGGTAATTATCACAAAAACTAGGAATTTATAGAGTTTAGGGGTGTAATTTTTACCATTTTGCTGAAGAATGAGAATCTAGGCATGATTAGAGCAAGAAAAATGACGAATTACGGTGGATTTTGGTGAATTTTGATGAAGATTTGAGAGTATTTTCGTCTGTGTTGTGTGTGTTGGTGTGAGGCAGAAGCAGGTCGATTGGGACTTTTGTGTCTGGCCTGATTTTCAGGGCCATACGATCGCATGGCTGCAAATGCCAAACTCCATGCGATCGCATGGAGTCCCGGGTACAGTACTTTGCCTTTTTTTTTTTTACCTTATAACTTCTAAAACATATAATTAATAAAATTCTAAAAATTTTGTTTTCCTTTAGGAGCGAGGGCGTTTCGGATCGTTGTCCTAGTCTGTCCCTTGATAAAATTTTTAAAATTTGTCAAATCAAAGCGCAGTTTTAAAAGTAAAGATTTTTGGTTTTTTTTTTTTTTTTTTTTTTTTTAATGTTTTTGGCATACTTTAATTCAATAAGATTAAAAATAATGATAATAAAATTTCTCGTCCCTCCCTCGGGTAAAGCAATTTCAGTTCAACGACCTAGTCTTCAACTCACGACGAATTTTAAAAATCATATTTTTAACTTAGCGAAATAAAGTAAATTTTTGTTTTTAAATTCACACCAAACTTAAATTTAAAATGCATAAAATTAAAAATTCACACCAAACTTAATTAAAAATTCATATTATTAATTCACACCAAACTTATATTATATTTTTGTTTTTATACATACAAACTTATATTAAAAAGATTAATTTTTCAAATATTTACAAACTTAAATATATTGATTTTACAAAGTTCAAAATATTAATTTAATATTTATATATTAATTTAAAAAACATGGTAAAAAATAAAATTAAAAATCTTTTTGGCTTTTATCCCACTTTAATCAATCAAATATTATCAAAAATATACGCCCCTCTTTTCGGTAAAGTAATTTCAGTTTCATGACCTAATTTAACTCATGACGAATTTTTGAAATATTTTGGGTTGATTGATTCAAGAATTTTATACCTTAAGAATAAACGTTAAATTTCGTAGTGATGTAATAAATTTTTGTATGATATCAATAATTTCGGTCGCCAAACCTAATTTCATTCAATACCAATTTAATACTTTATAGCGAACAAATTAGCGTTTATTATCAAAAGGTTAAAAATAAAAATAAAAAAATTAAAAACTGTACAGACTTACCTGTGAGATAGTATTCTTAGTTATATGATCTATCACATTCATAAGATAGTCGGTTTAATTGGTTTTCCATAGCTACATAGGCGTAACCTCGAGCATTCAGTGTTTTTTCTTCTAAACATATGAACGGTCCATCTCTGCATAAAGTAACAAATTCGGTATTTGAATATGTTTGATTATTTGAACATTTACCTCCATGTGACCATTTTCCGCATTTGTGACATCTTTCAAGGTGTCGTACTCTTCTTTTCGCTGCGGATTTTGATTTTCCTTTACCAAATTGTAACTTATTATCTTCGCATCTGGATTCTTTTCTTACTCCGTCCAATCTTTCTTTGATTACTGATACTATTTCACTCGGAAGTGTGTCATTATTACGTTTAGTGATCAAAGCGTGTAGCATTAGACCATGGTTTAGTTCACAGGAAGTCTTCATTTCGTAAAAACCTAAAAAAAAATAAAAATTCAGAATGGGGGGAGAAGACTAGTTCTTTAGGGTCTGCTAGGGAAAGACCATTTGGGTTCCATTTTCGAGAACTACACGAAAACAGAAAATCTAACTCTAACAGAAAAATATATTATCCTTTAAAGACTTGATTCTCCCCACACTTAGTTAGCTGTGGTATCAAAATTGTGATTAACTTCGTTGTCGACTTCCATCAGATTATCTATGTAATGTTTAACTCTGTGACCATTAACTTTAAATTCAATTCCATTTGAATTTATTAATTCTATCGTTCCGTATGGGAAAACTATTTTGACTATGAATGGTCCAGACCATCTTGATTTCAATTTTCCAGGAAATAGCTTGAATCGTGAATTGAAAAGAAGAACTCTGTCTCCTTCTTTAAATTCTTTTGAACTTCTGATTCTTTTATCATGCCATTTCTTCGTTCTTTCTTTATAGATTAACGAATTTTCGTATGCTTCATGTCTTAATTCTTCTAATTCGTTTAGTTGACTTAATCGTAGACATCCAGCTTCATGTAAATCAAGATTACATGTCTTCAAAGCCCAAAATGCTTTGTGTTCAATTTCTACTGGAAGATGACATGCTTTTCCATAAACGAGTCTAAAAGGTGTGGTTCCAATTGGGGTTTTGTAGGCTGTTCTAAAAGCCCAGAGTGCATCCTCCAATTTAATGGACCATTCCTTCGGATTTGATCCTACGGTTTTCTCTAGAATACGTTTTAAAGCTCGGTTGGTATTTTCAACTTGTCCACTTGTTTGTGGATGATATGCGGTGGAGATTTTATGAGTTACTCCATATCTTTTAAGAACTTTCTCAAGTTGATTATTACAGAAATGAGTTCCCCGATCACTTATTAAAGCTTTCGGTGTTCCAAACCTTGCAAAAAGACGTTTTAAAAAGTTGACTACAACTCGTGCATCGTTAGTTGGGAGAGCTTGTGCTTCCGCTCATTTAGATACATAATCAATTGCGACGAGAATATAGAGATTATTATGAGATTTTGGAAATGGACCCATAAAGTCAATACCCCAAATGTCAAATACTTCACATACTTGAATGACATTTTGTGGCATATCATCACGTTGACTTATTTTTCCGGCCCTTTGACAAGCATCACAGGATTTGCAAAGAAGGTGAGCGTCTTTGTAAATTGTAGGCCAATAGAATCCAGCATCATAAACTTTTCTTGCTGTTAGTTGAGGCCCATAATGCCCTCCTGTTGGTCCTGTGTGACAATGGTTTAAAATTTTACTAGCTTCATCTCCGAATACACATCGGCGTATTATTCCATCGGGACAACTTTTAAACAAATGTGGATCTTCCCAGAAATAGTGTTTTATATCACTGAAGAATTTCTTTCGTTTTTGGTACGATAATCCTTTTTCAAGGAATCCACATACTAAGTAGTTTGCATAGTCTGCAAACCATGGAATTTCAGTATAATCTATCTTCAATAGATATTCATCAGGAAAGTTGTCTTGTATGGCTGATTCATTTAGAACTTCTAATTCGGGATTTTCAAGACGAGAAAGATGATCAGCGGCGAGATTTTCTGCTCCTCTTTTATCTCAGATTTCAATATCGAACTCTTGTAAGAGTAAGATCCAACGGATTAATCTTGGTTTGGCATCTTGTTTCGAAAATAGGTATCTAAGAGCAGAATGGTCGGTATAGACCACCGTTTTTGCTAGAACGAGATATGAACGAAATTTGTCAAAAGCAAAGACAATAGCAAGGAGTTCTTTTTCAGTAGTTGTATAGTTCGTTTGTGCTCCTTGTAACGTCTTACTAGCATAATATATAGGTTGAAATCGTTTTTCAATCCTTTGTCCTAAAACGGCTCCCATTGCAAAATCACTTGCATCGCACATTAGTTCAAACGATAGATTCCAATTTGGTGTTATCATGATCGGCGCATTAGTGAGTTTCTCTTTAAGAATATTAAAAGATTTGATACATTCATCTGAAAAGATGAATGGAGCATCCTTTTCTAGGAGTTTATTCATAGGAGTGGCAATTTTAGAAAAATCTTTTATGAAACGTCGGTAAAAACCGGCATGCCCTAGAAAACTCCTAACTCCTCTAACATTGGTGGGATGTAGAAGTTTAGCAATTACATCTACTTTAGCTCTACCCACTTCAATTTCTTCTTTTGAAATTTTATGTCCAAGAACGATGCCTTCTTTAACCATGAAATGGCATTTCTCCCAATTAAGTACTAGATTTGATTGTTCGCATCTAATCAGCATTCGTTCAAGATTAGCTAGACATGATTCAAATGTATCACCGAAGACTGAAAAGTCATCCGTGAAAACTTCCATGCATTCTTCTATCATGTCGTAAAAAATCGCCATCATACACCTTTGAAAGGTTGCAGGGGCGTTGCAAAGTCCAAATGGAATGCGTTTGTAAGCAAAAGTACCATAAGGGCACGTGAATGTGGCTTTCTCTTGATCTTCGGGTGCTATTGGAATTTGAAAATATCCGGAAAAACCCTCAAGAAAACAATAGTAACTATTTCCGGCTAATCTTTTCAACATTTGATCAATAAAAGGTAAGGGAAAGTGATCTTTTCTGGTGGCGTCATTTAATTTTCTATAATCAATACATACACGCCATCTTGTTACAGTCCTAGTAGGAATAAGCTCATTTTTTTCATTTGTAATGACAGTCATGCCACCCTTCTTAGGCACGCATTGAACTGGGCTTACCCATGGACTATCAGAAATTGGATAAATTAGACCTGCGTCTAGCAGTTTAATAATTTCTTTTTTAACTACATCTTGCATATTCGGATTTAGTCTTCATTGGAGTTGCACATACGTTTTATGACCTTCTTCCATAAGGATTTTATGTGTGCAATACGAAGGACTTATTCCTTTAATATCATGAATCTTCCATGCAATGGCTGGTTTATTAGCTTTCAACACAGAAATGAGTTGTGATTTCTCATTTTCAGTAAGAGAAGACGATATTATTACAGGTAATTCAGATTCACCATGTAAATAAGCGTATTCCAAATGATTTGGAAGTGGCTTTAACTCTAATTTTGGAGGTTCTTCTATCGATGATTTGTATCGATATCTGTCTTCTTCTTTTAGCATTTGAATTTCTTCTGTTGTTGGTTCATATCCATTAGCTATAAGTGTAGCTAACATTTCAGCTTCATCAATTGGTTCATTACCTTCTCCTAAAGAACATTCTCCTGTTCCTTGTAATTTTGGAAATTCTTCTAACAATTCTGCATGTGAATCTATTGTTTGAATATAATAACATGTATCATCTACAGATTGTGGTTAGGGTCAGTTTCTTACCAAACACGTCTATCATTGCTTTAGCCGTGTTTAAGAATGGTCTTCCTAATATGAGAGGAACTTGAGAATCTTCTTCCATGTCCAGAACAACAAAATCTACTGGAAATACTAAAGTACCAACTTTAACTAGCATGTTCTCCATTATCCCTCTAGGATATTTTATTGATCGATCGGCTAGTTGTATACTTATTCTTGTTGGTTTCAATTCTCCAAGGTCTAGTTTAGTGTATAGTGAATACGACATTAAATTTATACTAGCACCTAAGTCTGCTAATGCTTCTATTGAACTAAGACTTCCCAGAAAACATGGAATTGTGAAACTTCCTGGATCAGATAATTTTTCTGGTATCTTATTCAACAGCACTGCTGAACAATTAGCATTCATAGTAACAGCCGAGACTTCTTCCATTTTCTTTCTATTCGTGATCAGATCTTTCAAGAATTTAGCATATCTAGGCATTCCTGAAATCACATCAATGAAAGGAAGATTTACATTTATCTGTTTAAACATATCCAAGAATTTGGATTGCTCGGCTTCAAGTTTCTCTTTCTTCATTTTACTCGGGTAAGGAAGTGGTGGTGGGTATGGTTTAACATAAGGTTTAGCGTTAACTGTGTTATCTTCATTAACCTTTTCAACTACCGGTTCTTTTTCCTTATCTTGATCAGGTTGTGGTTCTTGTGGAGTAGGAATAGCTTCATCAGAAGTTATAGGTATTTCAGGTGGTTTAAGTGTTGTACCACTTCTTGTGGTAATGGCTTTAGCTATTTCATTTCGGGGGTTTGCATTTGATTCACTAGGTAAACTTCCCGGTTTTCTTTCACCTATTAACCTTGCTAGGTTACTTACTTCTTGTTCCAAGTTTTGAATAGAAGCTTGTTGATTTCTAAATGCTTGAGCATTTTATTCATTAGTTTGTTTTTGAGATGTGAAAAACCGCGTTTGAGTTTCAACTAGCTTCGTCATCATATATTTTAAATTTGGCTTTTTATCATCGGGTTGTGGTGGTTTGTTTTGAAAATTAGGTCTTTGCTGGTTGTAAGTATTGTTAGATACTTGTTGATTGCTAGGACCTTGTTGGTTGTTGTATGGAATATTTCGGTTATAATTCTGATTTTGATTGTAAATCAGTCTTGGCGGTTGATAATTATTCTGATAATTATTTCCAGGCCTTTGGTTTAGATATGAAACATTCTCTCTTTGTTCCATTGTTAATTCAATACTGAGACAATCTTTTGTCAAATGTGATCCTCCACACTGCTCACAACTAATTCGTATTGAGTGGATATCTTTAGTCATCTTTTCCATTCGTCTCTCCACAGCATCTATCTTTGCGGAAATGGAATCTAAGTCATGGCTAGAATCGGCTCTAGCTGCTTTAGATGATCTAACGATATCTTTTTCTTGGTGCCACTCATGTGAGTGGGAAGCAGTGTTATCAATAATTTTATAAGCATCAGTTTCGGTTTTCTTCTTAATGGAACCACCAGCTGCTATATCTATGTCTTTTCTTGTAGTGATGCCGCATCCTTGGTAGAATATTTGTACTATTTGACAGGTGTCTAAACCATGTTGCGGACATCCTCTTAATAACTTTCCAAATCTTGTCCACGCCTCATATAGAGTTTCATTCGGTTTCTGTGTGAACGTAACAATTTCTCCTTGAAGTCTTACGGCTTTAGATGCCGGAAAGAATTGTTTAAGAAATTTTTCAACTAAAACGTCCCATGTATCAATCGCCCTTTCAGGTAACGATTCCAACCAATCTTTGGCTTCTCCCTTTAAAGTCCAGGGAAATAACATGAGATATATCTGTTCATCCTCCACTTCTCGGATTTTAAATAGAGTGCAGATCCTATTAAAGGTACGAAGATGTTCATTTGGATCTTCCTTCAGCGCACCACTGAATTGGCATTGATTAGTTACCATGTGTAGAATTTGTCCTTTGATTTCATAATCTGGCGCATTAATGTCTGGATGAGTAATTGCGTGACCTTGGCCAGTGCGTTTAGCTCTCATTCGGTCTTCCATACTTAAAGGTTTCAGATTCTCCATAATTGAATTTGTTGAATCGGAATCACTAGAGAATTCTGATTTAATGGTTCGTTCCTCAACAATCTTTGTTTGAATGATTGGTGGTTCCGGAGGAAAATTTAATGGTTCAGGATCTATGAATTGTCCCTGAATATTCCCCGGATTCTCAATTGTGAGGTCGGGTTCAAAAAATGGATTATCGGAAATTTGAATTGGAGTACTTGGTCGACTGGATGACGATTCTAAAGAAAAATAAACGGCGGTAATATTTGCTAGATGTCTTGATCTAGTTACAGGTGGTGAATGTACAAAAGGTGGTGAACGTACAAAAGGTGGTGAACGTACAAAAGGTGGTGAACGTCTTGCTCGGTGCATTCACTGAATATCCTATTAGTTTTTAAAAGGAAAGAAAAATTATATAAGTTATCCAATCAATTGACTTTTCTGATTTTGCCCACGTTTCGAATAGCCAAAAGATGCAGCAGAGGGGCAGGATTCGTTTGGTCTCAATATAATTGAGGATTGTTTGGCTCCAATAACCCGGTCCACGTACAAATCCAACTATTACTACGAACCAGAAAATTTTGATGTCTATCAATTTAACCACTTAAAATAAATTTTCGTAATTTTAAGAAATTTAGATAAGAAGTAGAATAAAAATCTATGTCCTAAAACTAGAATGGCGAGAAATAAGAAAGAAAAAGAGCGCGTCGAAAAAGGTCGAAAAAGAAAAGATCGAAAAATAAAAGGCGTCGAAAAATAAGAAAGAAAAAAAAAATGACTATAAAACTAAAAAAAAAAACTCGACTAACTCAACCTTATTACTATCACTAACTTAAAATTATAATCGCAAATTGAGATTACTAATTGGAATGATAATTGATACATAGGTAAAAGGTGTCTAAAAATATTAAAGCTTACAAGTAAAACTATATCCCAAATGGCAATATCTTAAAAAGGAACTAAAACTTAAAAAGGCGTCGCAAAATTCTAAAGCACCTATATCTTAGTCTAAAGAAAAAGCACTTAAGGGATTTTACGGCAGAGCCTAAAAATCTAGAAATAAAAATAACTATGGCAAAAACTATGTCTTAAAACTAAATACGAGCGAAAAATACAAAAGTTACGCTAAAACAATTAAAAAGGGACAAAATATAAAAATATACTAAAAGTTGTAAAAATTACAATTTTTATAAAAATATTATTTTTATATTATTTATTTTATAAAACTATTAATTTTACAACTTAATTAAACTAATTTAACTAAATATAAAATAAATTAAAAACTAAAATTAAACTAAATAATAAAATATTAAAACCTAATTAGGGTTTATTAAATAATAATAATAATAATACACCGTAATAAATTCAGTTTTAGGGTTGCAGTTGGCGTGTCAGACACTCTCATGCGATCGCATGAGTTTATGCCTTCGGGCTCATGCGATCGCATGAGCTGAGGTTTTGGGCCAGGTTACGGGCTGCTACAGTAGCAGGCCCGAGTGTTTATATATTTTTTTTTTCTGTTTTGAATTTTCTATTTTATATATTTATGTAATATATTTATATAAATTAAATAAAACTTATATTTTTATAAAATAAAGATAAAGAAACTTTTATAGAACTTAAATATTTAAAAAACTCTTAAAAATATTTATATTTTTGTTTTTTTTTATATTTTAGAATATTTAAAACGTATTTTTACAAAAGCGTATTTTTTTTAATGTGTGGCGTTTCGCTTCGGCGTTTCCCGGCAGCGGCGCCAAAAATACTTGATAGTTAAAGCTAAGGGGTATAAAATACTATTAAATTTTAGCAGGAAACACTATTAAATACGATACAATTTTACACAAGATATTTATTTATTTATTGAATAGATATACTTAAACCTTGCTACAACACTTATAGGCAGTGTACCTAATCGTACAGTAGTGTAGTTTTTAGTAAGTCCGGTTCGTTCCACAGGGAATCTTTTAATCAAAGCTTAACGCTATATTAGTTTAATTTATAAAAATACGAATATATATATAAGTAATATTATTATTTTAAAGGGGGGTTTTTACCGTTTAATGACCGGTTTGTCGATTTTAAAACTTTAGTCGCAGTTAAAACCAAATGTAAAATATTAAATAAATAAAAGACTTAATTTAAAGCGTAAAGTAAATAACGATAATGAAATTGCGATAAATAAAAGTGCGATAAAATAAACTTGCGATAATTAAAAAGTACGATAATTAAAAGTGCAATTAAATACAATAACAAAAAATAAAAGTGCGATAATTAGAAGTGCAATTAAATATAAAATAAAGGAAATTAAATATGAAATAAAAGAATTATGCTTATTTAAACTTCCGTAATCATGATGTTTGACGTGTTGATTTTAGTTTTATGCCCATGGGTTAATTGTCCTTTGTCCTGGATTATTTAATATGTCCGTCTGGTTTTTGTCCATAACAGTCCATCAGTCATAAATATAAAGTGCGAGTGTCCTCGTCAAATTATCCTTATACCCGAAGTTAAATATTCCAACTAATTGGGGACTTAAACTGTAACAAGATTTTAATACTTTGTTTAATAATTACACCAGGATGTCGACTGAGTGTAACCCAAGGTTTTAATACTTTGTTATCAATTATGCCAAGTGTCCTTGTACATAATTTCACCCCTGTTTTAATAATTCTAGTAGCTATTAATCAATTCCCGTGTCCGGTTAAATGAACGATTATTCGTACATATAAATACCCCGCCCATCGTGTCCGATCGAGTGTAAATGGTTATTTATAGGGACGCCCAATTGTAAATCTTTATATTAACATTAACAAACTATCATTTAGTTAAACAAATATAAAGCCCATTAATAGCCCATAGTCTAATTTCCACAAGTGTCGTTCTTTTGTCCAAACCCCAATTACGGTACAAAGCCCAATTACCCAATTTTAATATTTTTAGCCCAATATCATGATTACTTCGGATTAAATAAGCATAATAATAACTTAGCTACGAGACATTAAATTAAAAAGGTTGAACATAACTTACAATGATTAAAAATAGCGTAGCGCTACACGGACAGAATTTCGACTTACACCCTTACAACATTCGCTAACATACCCTTATTATTATAAATTAAAATTAAAATTAAAATTATAATATAAATATAAATATTATACATTGAATGAGGAGAAGAAAAAGATGTGTGTTTTTGCGTCCAAAACTCGCGAACTTTATAGGACAGGCCTGGAAAAAGGGCTCATGCGATCGCATGGGCTTTGCCCTTCAAGGCCATCGTGTAATTCTTTTATTTAAGTATTTATAAATATCATTTACACTCGATCCTATAAATAACAAAATTGCGATACTTTTAATTTTAGCAGGATAAAGACATATAAATACCCCGCCCATCGTGTCCGATCGAGTGTAAATGGTTATTTATAGGGACGCCCAATTGTAAATCTTTATATTATAGGCATAAGATATCCTTATACAATTGGGCGTTAACAAAATATCCATTTATATTTTATAAAATACTATTAAATAATATTACTTATATATATATATTCGTATTTTTATAAATTAAACTAATATAGCGTTAAGCTTTTAATCAAAGAACTAGTTTGACCTTATATATAATCAAACTAGTAAATAACGATAATGAAATTGCGATAAATATTAAATTGTACGGTTCGTTCCACAAGGAATACTATCAACTAATTGGGGACTTAAACTGTAACAAGATTTTAATACTTTGTTTAATAATTACACCAGGATGTCGACTGAGTGTAACCCAAGGTTTTAATACTTTGTTATCAATTATGCCAAGTGTCCTTGTACATAATTTCACCTCTGTTTTAATAATTCTAGTAGCTATTAATCCATTCCCGTGTCCGGTTAAATGAACGATTATACGTACATATAAATACCCCGCCCATCGTGTCCGATCGAGTGTAAATGGTTATTTATAGGGATATACTTCTCCTAATCAGCTATGAACTAATAGTTAGCTACGAGACATTAAATTAAAAAGGTTGAACATAACTTACAATGATTAAAAATAGCGTAGCGTTACACGGACAGAATTTCGACTTACACCCTTACAACATTCGCTAACACACCCTTAATAGTATTTTTACGATAAATATATATATTCGACCAAGTACTCCAATTCAAATTTCCGATAATCCATTTTTTGAAATTAAGACATATAAATACCCCGCCCATCGTGTCTGATCGAGTGTAAATGGTTATTTATAGGGACGCCCAATTGTAAATCTTTATATTAACATTAACAAACTATCATTTAGTTAAACAAATATAAAGCCCATTAATAGCCCATAGTCTAATTTCCACAAGTGTCGTTCTTTTGTCCAAACCCCAATTATGGTACAAAGCCCAATTACCCAATTTTAATATTTTTAGCCCAACATCATGATTACTTCGGATTAAATAAGCATAATAATAACTTAGCTACGAGACATTAAATTAAAAAGGTTGAACATAACTTACAATGATTAAAAATAGCGTAGCGTTACACGGACATAATTTCGACTTACACCCTTACAACATTCGTTTAATAATTGGAAATACATAAAGCGTAAGTTGGAAATACATAAAATGATTACAAGCTTAACCCGTAATATATATACCCCCAGAAATGATTACTATCAAGTATTTTATAAAACTCCATGCAAGTGCAATTTAATGGACCATTCCTTCGGATTTGATCCTACGGTTTTCTCTAGAATTTTGGACAATTATCGTACTTAATCATTAAATCTTGTCCAAATACTTGATAGTTAAAGCTAAGGGGTACAAAATACTATTAAATTTTAGCAGGAAATACTATTAAATACGATACAATTTTACACAAGATATTTATTTATTGAATGGATATACTTAAACCTTGCTACAACACTTATAGGCAGTGTACCTAATCGTACAATAGTGTAGTTTTTAGTAAGTCCGGTTCGTTCCACAGGGAATCTTTTAATCAAAGATTAACGCTATATTAGTTTAATTTATAAAAATACGAATATATATATAAGTAATATTATTATTTTAAAGGGGGTTTTTACCGTTTAATGACCGGTTTGTCGATTTTAAAACTTTAGTCGCAGTTAAAACCAAATGTAAAATATTAAATAAATAAAAGATTTAATTTAAAGCGTAAAGTAAATAACGATAATGAAATTGCGATAAATAAAAGTGCGATAAAATAAACTTGCGATAATTAAAAAGTACGATAATTAAAAGTGCAATTAAATACAATAACAAAAAATAAAAGTGCGATAATTAGAAGTGCAATTAAATATAAAATAAAGAAATTAAATATGAAATAAAAGAATTATGCTTATTTAAACTTCCGTAATCATGATGTTTGACGTGTTGATTTTAGTTTTATGCCCATGGGTTAATTGTCCTTTGTCCTGGATTATTTAATATGTCCGTCTGGTTTTTGTCCATAACAGTCCATCAGTCATAAATATAAAGTGCGAGTGTCCTCGTCAAATTATCCTTATACCCGAAGTTAAATATTCCAACTAATTGGGGACTTAAACTGTAACAAGATTTTAATACTTTGTTTAATAATTACACCAGGATGTCGACTGAGTGTAACCCAAGGTTTTAATACTTTGTTATCAATTATGCCAAGTGTCCTTGTACATAATTTCACCCCTGTTTTAATAATTCTAGTAGCTATTAATCCATTCCTGTGTCCGGTTAAATGAACGATTATTCGTACATATAAATACCCCGCCCATCGTGTCCGATCGAGTGTAAATAGTTATTTATAGGGACGCCCAATTGTAAATATTTATATTAACATTAACAAACTATCATTTAGTTAAACAAATATAAAGCCCATTAATAGCCCATAGTCTAATTTCCACAAGTGTCGTTCTTTTGTCCAAACCCCAATTACGGTACAAAGTCCAATTACCCAATTTTAATATTTTTAGCCCAACATCATGATTACTTCAGATTAAATAAACATAATAATAACTTAGCTACGAGACATTAAATTAAAAAGGTTGAACATAACTTACAATGATTAAAAATAGCGTAGCGTTACACGGACAGAATTTCGACTTACACCCTTACAACATTCGCTAACACACCCTTATTATTATAAATTAAAATTAAAATTAAAATTATAATATAAATATAAATATTATATGTTGAATGAGGAGAAGAAAAAGATGTGTGTTTTTGCGTCCAAAACTCGCGAACTTTATAGGACAGGCCTGGAAAAAGGGCACATGCGATCGCATGGGCTTTGCCCTTCAAGGCCATGCGATTGCATGGCTAGCTGGGGAGGCTCAAAAGTCTTTGTTTTTTTATGCCGACGGTTTTATAATATAATATAATATAATATATATATTAATTTGAAGAATTAATTATATATTATATTATATTCATGTGCATAGTTGACTTGTAATTTTTAGTCCGTTGCGTCGAGCGTTGAGAGTTGACTCTGGTCCCGGTTCCGGATTTTCAAATGTCCTTGCGTACAATTTAATATCTTGTACTTTGCGTTTTGAATCTTGTACTCTTGTAATTCTGAGATGTTTCATATCAATAATTGGAACCTCTTTGATTGTATTTTGTACTTTTGAGCTTTTTGGTCGTTTGCGTCTTCAATTCGTCGAATCTGTCTTTTGTCTTCACCTTTTATTATTTAAACGAATATCACTTGTAAATAAAACAATCGCAACTAAAAGCTTGTCTTTCTTGAGGGATAATGCTATGAAATATATGTTCGTTTTTAACATTATCAAATATTCCCACACTTGAGCGTTGCTTGTCCTCAAGCAATATAGTCTTGAAATACTAGAATCACTTCTTTATTCTTCACACTTTGTACATCAGTGATTTCAATACGGCGGTATAAACAATGGTAGTAACGATGTGGTTTACAGTCCCACATGACTATAAAATTTAGATCCATTAAGGAAATTGGATCTTTATGAAAACATTTGATCTTTTTTTTTTTTTTTTTTGAAAATTAAATCTAGCTTTTACCCTAGATAAGTTTTCCGAAATAACCCTTCACCGGTGTTTGCAAAATATTTTTGTGGGTTTGGTGGGTTTCAGATTTGAAACTTTTAGCTCAAAACTTGCAGTTTTGTGTCACCCACTTGCTAACCTTGTATTGGGAAAGCAACACGTCCAGTTTACTTGTTCAGAATATTACCTTTCGGTAAACTACCGTCCGTTTGTAAAGGAAAGCGTTGAACAAGCAACTGTTAAGGCAATGTTCCGTGACATGCTTTTAATTATGGTCTTTAACGTGTCGGATGCAATTACTATCCTTTGTAGGAGCAATAGTAAAGCTCACCCTTATAATTTTCCGGTCTGGCACAAGGTCCTGTCTTTGACCATGCTATGCAACCACCGTTCTTACGGTTGACACCCGATTTGGTTCAGGTGACCTAATGAATTCCAGGTGAATTCCTAGGATATTACGTTCAATGGTAATGAACGCATTGAAAATGAGTTTTCAGAAAACAAATCGGTTTATAATTTAATCAAAATATTTTCTCGTTGAAGCTCGAGTTTAGATATCATTGAATTCCATGAGTTTGTAATTCTCAATCTTTAAGGTCAATCTCTAGGATTGAGTAATATCAGTCTTAAAAGCTGATTTTTGATCTTTTAAGGAGATTATCCTTTCTGGGGGTTTGATTCATTAGTCTTATCAAGCTAATTTACACGGTGCCCCTCATTGTACGAGATAAATCCTTCTCATGGTTTGGATAAATCTGACCACTTGGCGACCCTATTTTATGCTGAGGTCCGTGGATTTCCTGCTGATTTTAGAGATGACTTTTCTAGATTTTTCATCAACCTACAGCTGGTCTGGACGACAACTTCATGACCTAAATCAAGAAGCGCGTTTCTTTTTCGAAAGACTTTACTTCCTTTTAACGATGGAATTGATTTATCGTGTAGATCCATCTCTTCTTTTCTTTCATCGGGTAAAACAGTTTAGTTTAGTCCAAAGCAAAAGTATCTTCAATTATTTGTTACAGAAATATGTGACATATGTTTAAGATAACTTGGTAATTTTTCCCACACTTGGCTTTTATTTTCCTTTTTATTGTCCTCGATTCCATTTTAAATGAATTTTAACATTTTGGTTTGTTTCTCAATTTATGTCCTTTCCGAGGTAACAATAATTTCGGTGTTAACACCTAGTTTTATCATTCATAAATATGTATAAACATGATTTTGAGTTCATTTAATTGAAAATTTTGAAAAATTTTACTAGAATTGGGTAGTCAGTATATAAGACTAGGGCTGTTCTTTATTATCAGAGAGCACTAGATTCTAATACAACTACTACGTTACTAGTATTTTTAATGGTAACCAAGTGTTTAAGATAAAAATTTTAAAAATCCGAAAGAATTTAACCCCTTCTCACACTTAAGATCTTGCAATGCCCTCATTTGCAAGAAATCAGTAACAATTTAAATTATTGAGGGTGATTAGCATAGAAATGATTAAATTTTACCTAAGTTTTCAAATATATTGGCGTTTGTTTACTGAATGATAAATGGTGCATATCATTTGTTCATTCCGTCTGTTGTTACATCACATTTATTTGTCATCTTGTCGTCAAAATTAGTAGCTTTTGCTGAACTTAATGCCAGTCTTTGAAAATGCGCTGTTTTACCCTGTTTTGTACAATTTACAATATACATACATACAAATATAAACATGCATGGCAATTTGAAATGGGACTTTATATCCCACTTTCAAATCCTAAATGTGAAATATTAGTACACAATAATAATAAAAATGATAAAGATTACATAAGTATATTCAATAACATAAGTTTAAACATGAATAAGTAAAAAGATAAAAACATAAAAATCATATAAATAACCAAATGGAACTAAATCAGTCTGGATATGGGTTCCAGTTCATCTCGTCAGGTGGGTTCCATTATTGGTTATAGGTGTTTTGATAGGCTTGGTTATAGTCATACCGGTTAAAGGGTGGTCGGATATCGGGGCTGTGTGGCGGAAAATGAGCAGGTCGAGTAGGTACATAGTTATTTGGTACCTGATATGATAGCTGGCTCATGATTTGGTGCTGATGAACTAACCAGCTATCGTGTTGGCATCGCCTATAATCCTCGTATAATCGCTCGGAGTTCCACTGCTCATACATACTATGTCTGGCCGCGTTCGTCATTGCTTCCTCATCTATACGAACGTGGACGTCAAGAATAGCATCTCGAAAGACATCCCTAATGTCTTCCGCCTCCTCCATTTCCTCGTCTGAGCCTCTCTCTATCTGAGGATGAGATCCCTCATAGGGTACTGCTTGGTTACGTCTACTTTTCAATACCTTAGCACCCACATAAACTTTCAATCCTAAGGTCTCAACCTGTTCTCTACAAAGCTGTAATGGACCCCCTTGGTTCCTATCAACACCTAAATACTCTCCAATGAGAGTAACAAAAATACCTCCTCCTATTATACTCCCTTCCTGCATTCCCTCTACCTTTTTAGATAAATAAAAAGCAACACAGTAAGGGATATTGACAAAGCTTCTAGGATCCCGAATACACTTTAGGTAGAATAAATCATGTAAGGTAATTTTTTCTTTATTGTGACCTGTCGGTGTAATCGAGTTAGCCAAAAATCTATGAATAATACGAAGCTCGGCTCGGTCAATATGTGTATAGGAGTGTCCGCCTGCTCGTGTAAAAACATCAAAATGTGACATACGCCTCCAAATGGCGTCAGCGTCAAAGTTGCTATCTACCCTTTCACCATAATGAATCAAGTTTGTACAATCGGGTAGTAGCAACTCACCAGGAGTATATATCTGTAAAGCCCTGGCCATGTTCAGCATGGACATTTTGTACATCCTACCGCCAAGGATAAACCTAAGAAATCTTCTATAATCTATTCTAACTATATTTGTATCAAGTGATACAGTACTCATCAACTCAACACACCATTCCTTATATACAGGTCTACGAATGGTGAAAAGACGTTCCCAATCTGTAAAAGAAGAACTGCCATACCTTTGAACTAAAAGCTGTCTAACACGGTCAGCTAGATGGACCGTTTCCAAAGGGGCCCAATCGATTACCCTTGGCACCTCTACATTTTTTTGTTACCAATTTGAATTTGTTCCTTTGATATGTCTCGTAATCTCTCCATCTCCTATCAAATCTCAGATTAGGATGCAGAGTGTGCTCAGGAATCATTGGGAATTCTACTGGCGGCCTCATTGGGAATACTATGAATTCATCAACAAACTGTACCGGATCATAATAAGGTATGTGCTGATCAGGCTGTTGTTGTGGTTCTTGTTGTGGTTCTTGTTCGTGTTGCATTTCTGGTTCTGGTCCTGGTGCTGGTCGTCTAGATGATGATGCTCCTGAACCTCCAGTATCGGCTTTCTGCAAAACACATTAAACACAAAATTTGTGCATCCAAATATGCATTAGTGTTAGCAAAATAACAACTTAAAACAATCACTATAACATGTTAAATCAAAATTAAACTTATACACATTTTCACAATTTTTCACAATTCTACACTTTTCAAATAAGCACATATGAAAATGTATACAAAGTTCATAAGCATTTAACTCAAATAACATGTCAAAATAGTCATTACTAATAATTAAACAAGTCTCAAATGGCAATTACATCAAATTAATCAAGTTCATGAATTTTGGACTTAAAAAGTCCACTTTAATCTCCAAAAATCATGTTTAGGATCAATGTTTGGATCATTTAACTATCTAAACATGTTACACTACTCAATTTAGCAATAATTCATGACAAAAATCGACCATAACCTGTTTATATCAAAAGGCCCCAAATTGCTCAAGAACACTAACCCTAGATTTCTAAAAATTTTGAAGTTTTTGGCTTCAAATCATGTTAAATAGCATCAATCTAGGTTATACATGCATAAAATACTAACAATTTAACACTAATTACACTAGAAATTAACAAAATTGCATTAGGTAAAAAATTGGTAATTATCACAAAAACTAGGAATTTATAGAGTTTAGGGGTGTAATTTTTACCATTTTGCTGAAGAATGAGAATCTAGGCATGATTAGAGCAAGAAAAATGACGAATTGCGGTGGATTTTGGTGAATTTTGATGAAGATTTGAGAGTATTTTCGTATGTGTTGTGTGTGTGTGTTGGTGTGAGGCAGAAGCAGGTCGACTGGGACTTTTGTGTCTGGCCTGATTTCCAGGGCCATGCGATCGCATGGCTGCAAATGCCAAACTCCATGCGATCGCATGGAGTCCCGGGTACAGTACTTTGCCCTTTTTATTTTTTTTTATTTTTATTTTTTTTTTTTTTACAAAACCTTATAACTTCTAAAACATATAATTAATAAAATTCTAAAAATTTTGTTTTCCTTTAGGAGCGAGGGCGTTTCGGATCGTTGTCCTAGTCTGTCCCTTGACAAAATTTTTAAAATTTGTCAAATCAAATCGCGGTTTTAAAAGTAAAGATTTTTGGGGGGTTTTTTTTTTTAATGTTTTTGGCATACTTTAATTCAATAAGATTAAAAATAATGATAATAAAAGTTCTCGTCCCTCCCTCGGGTAAAGCAATTTCGGTTCAACGACCTAGTCTTCAACTCACGACGAATTTTAAAAATCATATGTTTAACTTAGCGAAATAAAGTAAATTTTTGTTTTTAAATTCACACCAAACTTAAATTTAAAATGCATAAAATTAAAAATTCACACCAAACTTAATTAAAAATTCATATTATTAATTCACACCAAACTTATATTATATTTTTGTTTTTATACATACAAACTTATATTAAAAAGATTAATTTTTCAAATATTTACAAACTTAAATATATTGATTTTACAAAGTTCAAAATATTAATTTAATATTTATATATTAATTTTAAAAACATGGTAAAAAATAAAATTAAAAATCTTTTTGACTTTTATCCCACTTTAATCAATCAAATATTATCAAAAATATACGCCTCTCTTTTCGGTAAAGTAATTTCGGTTTCATGACCTAATTTAACTCATGACGAATTTTTGAAATATTTTGGGTTGATTGATTAAAGAATTTTATACCTTAAGAATAAACGTTAAATTTCGCAATGATGTAATAAATTTTTGTATGATATCAATAATTTCGGTCGCCAAACCTAATTTCATTCAATACCAATTTAATACTTTATAGCGAACAAATTAGCGTTTATTATCAAAAGGTTAAAAATAAAAATAAAAAAATTAAAAACTATACAGACTTACCTGTGAGATAGTATTCTTAGTTATATAATCTATCCCATTCATAAGATAGTCGGTTTAATTGGTTTTCCATAGCTACATAGGCGTAACCTCGAGCATTCAGTGTTTTTTCTTCTAAACATATGAACGGTCCATCTCTGCATAAAGTAACAAATTCGGTATTTGAATAGGTTTGATTATTTGAACATTTACCTCCATGTGACCATTTTCTGCATTTGTGACATCTTTCAAGGTGTCGTGCTCTTCTTTTCGCTGCGGATTTTGATTTTTCTTTACCAAATTGTAACTTATTATCTTCGCATCTGGATTCTTTTCTTACTCCGTCCAATCTTTCTCTGATTACTGATACTATTTCACTCAGAAGTGTGTCATTATTATGTTTAGTGATCAAAGCGTGTAGCATTAGACCATGGTTTAGTTCACAGGAAGTCTTCATTTCGTAAAAACCTAAAAAAAATAAAAATTCAGAATGGGGGGAGAAGACTAGTTCTTTAGGGTCTGCTAGGGAAAGACCATTCGAGTTCCATTTTCGAGAACTACACGAAAACAGAAAATCTAACTCTAACAGAAATACATATTATCCTTTAAAGACTTGATTCTCCCCATACTTAGTTAGCTGTGGTATCGAAATTGTGATTAATTTTGTTGTCGACTTCCATCGGATTATCTATGTAATGTTTAACTCTGTGACCATTAACTTTAAATTCAATTCCATTTAAATTTATTAATTCTATCGTTCCGTATGGGAAAATTCTTTTGACTATGAATGGTCCAGACCATCTTGATTTCAATTTTCCAGGAAATAGCTTGAATCGTGAATTGAAAAGAAGAACTCTGTCTCCTTCTTTAAATTCTTTTGAACTTCTGATTCTTTTATCATGCCATTTCTTCGTTCTTTCTTTATAGATTAACGAATTTTTGTATGCTTCATGTCTTAATTCTTTTAATTCGTTTAGTTGACTTAATCGTAGACATCCAGCTTTATGTAAATCAAGATTACATGTCTTCAAAGCCCAAAATGCTCTGTGTTCAATTTCTACTGGAAGATGACATGCTTTTCTATAAACGAGTCTAAAAGGTGTGGTTCCAATTGGGGTTTTGTAGGTTGTTCTAAAAGCCCAGAGTGCATCCTCCAATTTAATGGACCATTCCTTCGGATTTGATCCTACGGTTTTCTCTAGAATACGTTTTAAAGCTCGGTTGGTATTTTTAACTTGTCCACTTGTTTGTGGATGATATGCGGTGGAGATTTTATGAGTTACTCCATAAATTTTAAGAACTTTCTCAAGTTGATTATTACAGAAATGAGTTCCCCGATCACTTATTAAAGCTTTCGGTGTTCCAAACCTTGCAAAAAGACGTTTTAAAAAGTTGACTACAACTCGTGCATCGTTAGTTGGGAGAGCTTGTGCTTCTGCCCATTTAGATACATAATCAATGGCGACGAGAATATAGAGATTATTATGAGATTTTGGAAATGAACCCATAAAGTCAATACCCCAAATGTCAAATACTTCACATACTTGAATGACATTTTGTGGCATTTCATCACGTTGACTTATTTTTCCGGCCCTTTGACAAGCATCACAGGACTTGCATAGAAGGTGAGCGTCTTTGTAAATTGTAGGCCAATAGAATCCAGCATCATAAACTTTTCTTGCTGTTAGTTGAGGCCCATAATGCCCTCCTGTTGGTCCTGTGTGACAATGGTTTAAAATTTTACTAGCTTCATCTCCGAATACACATCGGCGTATTATTCCATAGGGACAACTTTTAAACAAATGTGGATCTTCCCAGAAATAGTGTTTTATATCACTGAAGAATTTCATTCGTTTTTGGTACGATAATCCTTTTTCAAGGAATCCACATACTAAGTAGTTTGCATAGTCTGCAAACCATGGAATTTCAGTATAATCTATCTTCAATAGATATTCATCAGGAAAGTTGTCTTGTATGGCCGATTCATTTAGAACTTCTAATTCGGGATTTTCAAGACGAGAAAGATGCTCAGCGGCGAGATTTTCTGCTCCTCTTTTATCTTGGATTTCAATATCGAACTCTTGTAAGAGTAAGATCCAACGGATTAATCTTGGTTTGACATCTTCTTTCGAAAATAGGTATCTAAGAGCAGAATGGTCGGTATAGACCACCGTTTTTGCTAGAACGAGATATGAACGAAATTTGTCAAAAGCAAAGACAATAGCAAGGAGTTCTTTTTCAGTAGTTGTATAGTTCGTTTGTGCTCCTTGTAACATCTTACTAGCATAATATATAGGTTGAAATCGTTTTTCAATCCTTTGTCCTAAAATGGCTCCCATTGCAAAATCACTTGCATCGCACATTAGTTCAAACGATAGATTCCAATTTGGTGTTATCATGATGGGTGCATTAGTGAGTTTCTCTTTAAGAATATTAAAAGATTTGATACATTCATCTGAAAAGATGAATGGAGCATCCTTTTCTAGGAGTTTATTCATAAAAGTGGCAATTTTAGAAAAATCTTTTATGAAACGTCGGTAAAAACCGGCATGTCCTAGAAAACTCCTAACTCCTCTAACATTGGTGGGATGCGGAAGTTTAGCAATTACATCTACTTTAGCTCTATCCACTTCAATTCCTTCTTTTGAAATTTTATGTCCAAGAACGATGCCTTCTTTAACCATGAAATGGTATTTCTCCCAATTAAGTACTAGATTTGATTGTTCGCATCTAATCAGCATTCGTTCAAGATTAGCTAGACATGATTCAAATGTATCACCGAAGACTGAAAAGTCATCCATGAAAACTTCCATGCATTCTTCCAAATGGCATGCGTTTGTAAGCAAAAGTACCATAAGGGCACGTGAATGTGGTTTTCTCTTGATCTTCAGGTGCTATTGGAATTTGAAAATATCCGGAAAAACCATCAAGAAAACAATAGTAACTATTTCCGGCTAATCTTTCCAACATTTGATCAATAAAAGGTAAGGGAAAGTGATCTTTTCTGGTGGCGTCATTTAATTTTCTATAATCAATACATACACGCCATCCTGTTACAGTCCTAGTAGGAATAAGCTCATTTTTTTCATTTGTAATGACAGTCATGCCACCCTTCTTAGGCACGCATTGAACTGGGCTTACCCATGGACTATCAGATATTGGATAAATTAGACCTGCGTCTAGTAGTTTAATAATTTATTTTTTAACTAGTCTTCCTAAAGAACATTCTCCTGTTCCTTGTAATTTTGGAAATTCTTCTAACAATTCTGCATGTGAATCTATTGTTTGAATATAATAACATGTATCATCTACAGATTGTGGTTAGGGTCAGTTTCTTACCAAACACGTCTATCATTGCTTTAGCCGTGTTTAAGAATGGTCTTCCTAATATGAGAGGAACTTGAGAATCTTCTTCCATGTCCAGAACAACAAAATCTACTGGAAATACTAAAGTACCAACTTTAACTAGCATGTTCTCCATTATCCCTCTAGGATATTTTATTGATCGATCGGCTAGTTGTATACTTATTCTTGTTGGTTTCAATTCTCCAAGGTCTAGTTTAGTGTATAGTGAATACGGCATTAAATTTATACTAGCACCTAAGTCTGATAATGCTTCTATTGAACTAAGACTACCCAGAAAACATGGAATTGTGAAACTTCCTGGATCAGATAATTTTTCTGGTATCTTATTCAACAGCACTGCTGAACAATTAGCATTCATAGTAACAGCCAAGAGTTCTTCCATTTTCTTTCTATTCGTGATCAGATCTTTCAAGAATTTAGCATATCTAAGCATTCCTGAAATCACATCAATGAAAGGAAGATTTACATTTATCTGTTTAAACATATCCAAGAATTTGGATTGCTCGGCTTCAAGTTTCTCTTTCTTCATTTTACTCGGGTAAGGAAGTGGTGGTTGGTATGGTTTAACATAAGGTTTAGCCTTAATTGTGTTATCTTCATTAACCTTTTCAACTACCGGTTCTTTTTCCTTATCTTGATCAGGTTGTGGTTCTTGTGGAGTAGGAATAGCTTCATCGGAAGTTACAGGTATTTTAGGTGGTTTAAGTGTTGTACCACTTCTTGTGGTAATGGCTTTAGCTGTTTCATTCCGGGGGTTTGCATTTGTATCACTAGGTAAACTTCCCGGTTTTCTTTCACCTATTAACCTTGCTAGGTTACTTACTTCTTGTTCCAAGTTTTGAATAGAAGCTTGTTGATTTCTAAATGCTTGAGCATTTTGTTCATTAGTTTGTTTTTGAGATGTGAAAAACTGCGTTTGAGTTTCAACTAGCTTCGTCATCATATCTTCTAAATTCGGCTTTTTATCATCGGGTTGTGGTGGTTTGTTTTGAAAATTAGGTCTTTGCTGGTTGTAAGTATTGTTAGATACTTGTTGATTGCTAGGACCTTGTTGGTTGTTGTATGGAATATTTCGGTTATAATTCTGATTTTGATTGTAAATCGGTCTTGGCGGTTGATAATTATTCTGATAATTATTTCCAGGCCTTTGGTTTAGATATGAAACATTCTCTCTTTGTTCCATTGTTAATTCAATACTGAGACAATCTTTTGTCAAATGTGGTCCTCCACACTGCTCACAACTAATTCGTATTGAGTGGATATCTTTAGTCATCTTTTCCATTCGTCTCTCCACAGCATCTATCTTTGCGGAAATGGAATCTAAGTCATGGCTAGAATCGGCTCTAGCTGCTTTAGATGATCTAACGATATCTTTTTCTTGGTGCCACTCATGTGAGTGGGAAGCAGTGTTATCAATAATTTTATAAGCATCAGTTTCGGTTTTCTTCTTAGTGGAACCACCAGCTGCTATATCTATGTCTTTTCTTGTAGTGATGTCGCATCCTTGGTAGAATATTTGTACTATTTGACAGGTGTCTAAACCATGTTGCGGACATCCTCTTAATAACTTTCCAAATATTTTCCACGCCTCATATAGAGTTTCATTCGGTTTTTGTGTGAACGTAACAATTTCTCCTTGAAGTCTTACGGCTTTAGATGCCGGAAAGAATTGTTTAAGAAAATTTTCAACTAAAACGTCCCATGTATCAATCGCCCCTTCAGGTAACGATTCCAACCAATCTTTGGCTTCTCCCTTTAAAGTCCACGGAAATAACATGAGATATATCTGTTCATCCTCCACTTCTCGGATTTTAAATAGAGTGCAGATCCTATTAAAGGTACGAAGATGTTCATTTGGATCTTCCTTCGGCGCACCACTGAATTGGCATTGATTAGTTACCATGTGTAGAATTTGTCCTTTGATTTCATAATCTGGCGCATTAATGTCTGGATGAGTAATTGCGTGACCTTGGCCAGTGCGTTTAGCTCTCATTCGGTCTTCCATACTTAAAGGTTCCAGATTCTCCATAATTGAATTTGTTGAATCGGAATCACTAGAGGATTCTGATTTAATGGTTCGTTCCTTAACAATCTCTGTTTGAATGATTGGTGGTTCCGGAGGAAAATTTAATGGTTCAGGATCTATGAATTGTCCCTGAATATTCCCCGGATTCTCAATTGTGAGGTCGGGTTCAAAAAATGGATTATCGAAAATTTGAATTGGAGTACTTGGTCGACTGGATGACGATTCTAAAGAAAAATCAGCGGCGGTAATATTTGCTAGATGTCTTGATCTAGTTACAGGTGGTGAACGTACAAAAGGTGGTGAACGTACAAAAGGTGGTGAACGTCTTGCTCGGTGCATTCACTGAATATCCTATTAGTTTTTAAAAGGAAAGAAAAATTATATAAGTTATCCAATCAATAGACTTTTCTGATTTTGCCCACGTTTCGAATAGCCAAAAGATGCAGCAGAGGGGCAGGATTCGTTTGGTCTCAATATAATTGAGGACTGTTTGGCTCCAATAACCCGGTCCACGTACAAATCCAACTATTACTACGAACCAGAAAATTTTGATGTCTATCAATTTAACCACTTAAAATAAATTTTCGTAATTTTAAGAAATTTAGATAAGAAGTAGAATAAAAATCTATGTCCTAAAACTAGAATGGCGAGAAATAAGAAAGAAAAAGAGCCCGTCGAAAAAGGTCGAAAAAGAAAAGATCGAAAAATAAAAGGCGTAGAAAAATAAGAAAGAAAAAAAAATGACTATAAAACTTAAAAAAAAAAACTCGACTAACCCAACCTTATTACTATCACTAACTTAAAATTATAATCGCAAATTGAGATTACTAATTGGAATGATAATTGATACATAGGTAAAAGGTGTCTTAAAATATTAAAGCTTATAAGTAAAACTATATCCCAAATGGCAATATCTTAAAAAGGAGCTAAAACTTAAAAAGGCGTCGCAAAATTCTAAAGCACCTATATCTTAGTCTAAAGAAAAAGCACTTAAGGGATTTTACGGCAGAGCCTAAAAATCTAGAAATAAAAATAACTATGGCAAAAACTATGTCTTAAAACTAAATACGAGCGAAAAATACAAAAGTTACGCTAAAACAATTAAAAAGGGACAAAATATAAAAATATACTAAAAGTTGTAAAAATTACAATTTTTATAAAAATATTATTTTTATATTATTTATTTTATAAAACTATTAATTTTACAACTTAATTAAACTAATTTAACTAAATATAAAATAAATTAAAAACTAAAATTAAACTAAATAATAAAATATTAAAACCTAATTAGGGTTTATTAAATAATAATAATAATACACCGTAATAAATGCAGTTTTAGGGTTGCAGTTGGCGTGTCAGACACTCTCATGCGATCGCATGAGTTTATGCCTTCGGGCTCATGCGATCGCATGAGCTGAGGTTTTGGGCCAGGTTACGGGCTGCTAGAGTAGCAGGCCCGAGTGTTTATATATTTTTTTTTCTGTTTTGAATTTTCTATTTTATATATTTATGTAATATATTTATATACATTAAATAAAACTTATATTTTTATAAAATAAAGATAAAGAAACTTTTATAGAACTTAAATATTTAACAAACTCTTAAAAATATTTATATTTTTGTTTTCTTTTTATATTTTCGAATATTTAAAACGTATTTTTACAAAAGCGTATTTTTTTTTATGTGTGGCGTTTCGCTTCGGCGTTCCCCGGCAGCGGCGCCAAAAATACTTGATAGTTAAAGCTAAGGGGTATAAAATACTATTAAATTTTAGCAGGAAACACTATTAAATACGATACAATTTTACACAAGATATTTATTTATTTATTGAATGGATATACTTAAACCTTGCTACAACACTTATAGGCAGTGTACCTAATCGTACAGTAGTGTAGTTTTTAGTACGTCCGGTTCGTTCCACAGGGAATCTTTTAATCAAAGCTTAACGCTATATTAGTTTAATTTATAAAAATACGAATATATATATAAGTAATATTATTATTTTAAAGGGGGGTTTTTACCGTTTAATGACCGGTTTGTCGATTTTAAAACTTTAGTCGCGGTTAAAACCAAATGTAAAATATTAAATAAATAAAAGACTTAATTTAAAGCGTAAAGTAAATAACGATAATGAAATTGCGATAAATAAAAGTGCGATAAAATAAACTTGCGATAATTAAAAAGTACGATAATTAAAAGTGCAATTAAATACAATAACAAAAAATAAAAGTGCGATAATTAGAAGTGCAATTAAATATAAAATAAAGGAAATTAAATATGAAATAAAAGAATTATGCTTATTTAAACTTCCGTAATCATGATGTTTGACGTGTTGATTTTAGTTTTATGCCCATGGGTTAATTGTCCTTTGTCCTGGATTATTTAATATGTCCGTCTGGTTTTTGTCCATAACAGTCCATCAGTCATAAATATAAAGTGCGAGTGTCCTCGTCAAATTATCCTTATACCCGAAGTTAAATATTCCAACTAATTGGGGACTTAAACTGTAACAAGATTTTAATACTTTGTTTAATAATTACACTAGGATGTCGACTGAGTGTAACCCAAGGTTTTAATACTTTGTTATCAATTATGCCAAGTGTCCTTGTACATAATTTCACCCCTGTTTTAACAATTATAGTAGCTATTAATCCATTCCCTTGTCCGGTTAAATGAACGATTATTCGTACATATAAATACCCCGCCCATCGTGTCCGATCGAGTGTAAATGGTTATTTATAGGGACGCCCAATTGTAAATATTTATATTAACATTAATAAACTATCATTTAGTTAAACAAATATAAAGCCCATTAATAGCCCATAGTCTAATTTCCACAAGTGTCGTTCTTTTGTTCAAACCCCAATTACGGTACAAAGCCCAATTACCCAATTTTAATATTTTTAGCCCAACATCATGATTACTTCGGATTAAATAAGCATAATAATAACTTAGCTATGAGACATTAAATTAAAAAGGTTGAACATAACTTACAATGATTAAAAATAGCGTAGCGTTACACGTACAGAATTTTGACTTACACCCTTACAACATTCGCTAACACACCCTTATTATTATAAATTAAAATTAAAATTAAAATTATAATATAAATATAAATATTATACGTTGAATGAGGAGAAGAAAAAGATGTGTGTTTTTGCGTCCAAAACTCGCGAACTTTATAGGACAGGCCTGGAAAAAGGGCTCATGCGATCGCATGGGCTTTGCCCTTCAAGGCCATCGTGTAATTCTTTTATTTAAGTATTTATAAATATCATTTACACTCGATCCTATAAATAACAAAATTGCGATACTTTTAATTTTAGCAGGATAAAGACATATAAATGCCCCGCCCATCGTGTCCGATCGAGTGTAAATGGTTATTTATAGGAACGCCCAATTGTAAATCTTTATATTATAGGCATAAGATATCCTTATACAATTGGGCGTTAACAAAATATCCATTTATATTTTATAAAATACTATTAAATAATATTACTTATATATATATTCGTATTTTTATAAATTAAACTAATATAGCGTTAAGCTTTTAATCAAAGAACTAGTTTGACCTTATATATAATCAAACTAGTAAATAACGATAATGAAATTGCGATAAATATTAAATTGTACGGTTCGTTCCACAAGGAATACTATCAACTAATTGGGGACTTAAACTGTAACAAGATTTTAATACTTTGTTTAATAATTACACCAGGATGTCGACTGAGTGTAACCCAAGGTTTTAATACTTTGTTATCAATTATGCCAAGTGTCCTTGTACATAATTTCACCCCTGTTTTAATAATTCTAGTAGCTATTAATCCATTCCCGTGTCCGGTTAAATGAACGATTATTTGTACCTATAAATACCCCGCCCATCGTGTCCGATCGAGTGTAAATGGTTATTTATAGGGACTCCCAATTGTAAATCTTTATATTAACATTAACAAACTATCATTTAGTTAAACAAATATAAAGCCCATTAATAGCCCATAGTCTAATTTCCACAAGTGTCGTTCTTTTGTCCAAACCCCAATTACGGTACAAAGCCCAATTACCCAATTTTAATATTTTTAGCCCAACATCATGATTACTTCGGATTAAATAAGCATAATAATAACTTAGCTATGAGACATTAAATTAAAAAGGTTGAACATAACTTACAATGATTAAAAATAGCGTAGCGTTACACGGACAGAATTTTGACTTACACCCTTACAACATTCGCTAACACACCCTTATTATTATAAATTAAAATTAAAATTAAAATTATAATATAAATATAAATATTATACGTTGAATGAGGAGAAGAAAAAGATGTGTGTTTTTGCGTCCAAAACTCGCGAACTTTATAGGACAGGCCTGGAAAAAGGGCTCATGCGATCGCATGGGCTTTGCCCTTCAAGGCCATCATGTAATTCTTTTATTTAAGTATTTATAAATATCATTTACACTCGATCCTATAAATAACAAAATTGCGATACTTTTAATTTTAGCAGGATAAAGACATATAAATACCCCGCCCATCGTGTCCAATCGAGTGTAAATGGTTATTTATAGGGACGCCCAATTGTAAATCTTTATATTATAGGCATAAGATATCCTTATACAATTGGGCGTTAACAAAATATCCATTTATATTTTATAAAATACTATTAAATAATATTACTTATATATATATTCGTATTTTTATAAATTAAACTAATATAGCGTTAAGCTTTTAATCAAAGAACTAGTTTGACCTTATATATAATCAAACTAGTAAATAACGATAATGAAATTGCGATAAATATTAAATTGTACGATTCGTTCCACAAGGAATACTATCAACTAATTGGGGACTTAAACTGTAACAAGATTTTAATACTTTGTTTAATAATTACACCAGGATGTCGACTGAGTGTAACCCAAGGTTTTAATACTTTGTTATCAACTATGTCAAGTGTCCTTGTACATAATTTCACCCCTGTTTTAATAATTCTAGTAGCTATTAATCCATTCCCGTGTCCGGTTAAATGAACGATTATACGTACATATAAATACCCCGCCCATCGTGTCCGATCGAGTGTAAATGGTTATTTATAGGGATATACTTCTCCTAATCAGCTATGAACTAATAGTTAGCTACGAGACATTAAATTAAAAAGGTTGAACATAACTTACAATGATTAAAAATAGCGTAGCGTTACACGGACAGAATTTCGACTTACACCCTTACAACATTCGCTAACACACCCTTATTATTATAAATTAAAATTAAAATTAAAATTAAAATTATAATATAAATATAAATATTATACGTTGAATGAGGAGAAGAAAAAGATGTGTGTTTTTGCGTCCAAAACTCGCGAACTTTATAGGACAGGCCTGGAAAATGGGCTCATGCGATCGCATGAGCTTTGCCCTTCAAGGCCATGCGATCGCATGGCCAGCTGGGGAGGCTCAAAAGTCTTTGTTTTTTTATGCCGACGGTTTTATAATATAATATAATATATATATTAATTTTAAGAATTAATTATATATTATATTATATTCATGTGCATAGTTGACTTGTAATTTTTAGTCCGTTGCGTCGAGCGTTGAGAGTTGACTCTGGTCCCGGTTCCGGATTTTCAAACGTCCTTGCGTACAATTTAATATCTTGTACTTTGCGTTTTGAATCTTGTACTCTTGTAATTCTGAGACGTTTCTTATCAATAATTGGAACCTCTTTGAATGTATTTTGTACTTTTGAGCTTTTTGGTAGTTTGCGTCTTCAATTCGTCAAATCTGTCTTTTGTCTTCACCTTTTATTATTTAAACGAATATCACTTGTAAATAAAATAATCGCAACTAAAAGCTTGTCTTTCTTGAGGGATAATGCTATGAAATATATGATCGTTTTTAACATTATCAAATATGGTATCAGAGCTTTTAGTTAAATAATATTTCACATTTAGGATTTGAAAGTGGGATATTAAGTCCCATTTCAAATTGCCATGCATGTTTATATTTGTATGTATGTATATTGTAAATTGTACAAAACAGGGTAAAACAGCGCATTTTCAAAGACTGGCATTAAGTTTAGCAAAAGCTAATAATTTTGACGACAAAATGACAAATAAATGTGATGTAACAACTGACGGAAAAATATATTTACAAGTATACTACATCGACTAAAACTTAAAACTTGTATTTTTGGGCTTTGAAGACATGTAATCTTGATTTACATGAAGCTGGATGTCTACGATTAAGTCAACTAAACGAATTAGAAGAATTAAGACATGAAGCATACGAAAATTCATTAATCTATAAAGAAAGAACGAAGAAATGGCATGATAAAAGAATCAGAAGTTCAAAAGAATTTAAAGAAGGAGACAGAGTTCTTCTTTTCAATTCACGATTCAAGCTATTTCCTGAAAAATTGAAATCAAGATGGTCTGGACCATTCATAGTCAAAAGAGTTTTTCCATACGGAACGATAGAATTAATAAATTCAAATGGAATTGAATTTAAAGTTAATGGTCAAGAGTTAAACATTACATAGATAATCCGATGGAAGTCGACAATGAAGTTAATCACAATTTCGATACCACAGCTAACTAAGTGTGGGGAGAATCAAGTCTTTAAAGGATAATATGTATTTCTGTTAGAGTTAGATTTTCTGTTTTCGTGTAGTTCTCGAAAATGGAACCCGAATGGTCTTTCCCTAGCAGACCCTAAAGAACTAGTCTTCTCCCCCCATTCTGAATTTTTATTTTTTTTAGGTTTTTATGAAATGAAGACTTCCTGTGAATTAAACCATGGTCTAATGCTACACGCTTTGATCACTAAATGTAATAATGACACACTTTCGAGTGAAATAGTATCAGTAATCAGAGAAAGATTGGACGGAGTAAGAAAAGAATCCAGATGCGAAGATAATAAGTTACAATTTGGTAAAGGAAAATCAAAATCCGCAGCGAAAAGAAGAGCACGACACCTTGAAAGATGTCACAAATGCGGAAAATGGTCACATGGAGGTAAATGTTCAAATAATCAAACCTATTCAAATACCGAATTTGTTACTTTATGCAGAGATGGACCGTTCATATGTTTAGAAGAAAAAACACTGAATGCTCGAGGTTACGCCTATGTAGCTATGGAAAACCAATTAAACCGACTATCTTATGAATGGGATAGATCATATAACTAAGAATACTATCTCACAGGTAAGTCTGTACAGTTTTTAATTTTTTTTTATTTTTAACCTTTTGATAATAAACGCTAATTTGTTCGCTATAAAGTATTAAATTGGTATTGAATGAAATTAGGTTTGGCGACCGAAATTATTGATATCATACAAAAATTTATTACATCACTGCGAAATTTAACGTTTATTCTTAAGGTATAAAATTCTTTAATCAATCAACCCAAAATATTTCAAAAATTCGTCATGAGTTAAATTAGGTCATGAAACCGAAATTACTTTACCGAAAATAGGAGCGTATATTTTTGATAATATTTGATTGATTAAAGTGGGATAAAAGCCAAAAAGATTTTTAATTTTATTTTTTACCATATTTTTAAAATTAATATATAAATATTAAATTAATATTATTGAACTTTGTAAAATCAATATATTTAAGTTTGTAAATATTTGAAAAATTAATCTTTTTAATATAAGTTTGTATGTATAAAAACAAAAATATAATATAAGTTTGGTGTGAATTAATAATATGAATTTTTAATTAAGTTTGGTGTGAATTTTTAATTTTATGCATTTTAAATTTAAGTTTGGTGTGAATTTAAAAACAAAAATTTACTTTATTTCGCTAAGTTAAAAATATGATTTTTAAAATTCGTCGTGAGTTGAAGACTAGGTCGTTGAACCAAAATTGCTTTACCCGAGGGAGGGACGAGAACTTTTATTATCATTATTTTTAATCTTATTGAATTAAAGTATGCCAAAAACATTAAAAAAAAAAACCCAAAAATCTTTACTTTTAAAACCGCGCTTTGATTTGACAAATTTTAAAAATTTTGTCAAGGGACAGACTAGGACAACGATCCGAAACGCCCTCGCTCCTAAAGGAAAACAAAATTTTTAGAATTTTATTAATTATATGTTTTAGAAGTTATAAGGTTTTGTAAAAAAAAAAAAAAAAAAAAAAAAAAAAAAAAAAAAAAAAAAAAAAAAAAAGGGCAAAGTACTGTACCCGGGACTCCATGCGATCGCATGGAGTTTGGCATTTGCAGCCATGCGATCGCATGGCCCTAGAAATCAGGCCAGACACAAAAGTCCCAGTCGACCTGCTTCTGCCTCACACCAACACACACACACAACACATACGAAAATACTCTCAAATCTTCATCAAAATTCACCAAAATCTACCGTAATTCGTCATTTTTCTTGCTCTAATCATGCCTAGATTCTCATTCTTAAGCAAAATGGTAAAAATTACACCCCTAAACTTTATAAATTCCTAGTTTTTGTGATAATTACCAATTTTTTACCTAATGCAATTTTGTTAATTTCTAGTGTAATTAGTGTTAAATTGTTAGTATTTTATGCATGTACAACCTAGATTGATGCTATTTAACATGATTTGAAGCCAAAAACTTCAAAATTTTTAGAAATCTAGGGTTAGTGTTCTTGAGCAATTTGGGGATTTTTGATATAAACAAGTTATGGTCGATTTTTGTCATGAATTATTGCTAAATTGAGTAGTGTAACATGTTTAGATAGTTAAATGATCCAAACATTGATCCTAAACATGATTTTTGGAGATTAAAGTGGACTTTTTAAGTCCAAAATTCATGAACTTGATTAATTTGATGTAATTGCCATTTGAGACTTGTTTAATTATTAGTAATAACTATTTTGACATGTTATTTGAGTTAAATGCTTATGAACTTTGTATACATTTTCATATGTGCTTATTTGAAAAGTGTAGAATTGTGAAAAATTGTAAAAATGTGTATAAGTTTAATTTTGATTTAACATGTTATAGTGATTGTTTTAAGTTGTTATTTTGCTAACACTAATGCATATTTGGATGCACAAATTTTGTGTTTAATGTGTTTTGCAGAAAGCCGATACTGGAGGTTCAGGAGCATCATCATCTAGACGACCAGCACCAGAACCAGAACCAGAAATGCAACACGAACAAGAACCACAACAAGAATCACAACAACAGCCTAATCAGCACATATCTTATTATGATCCGGTACAGTTTGTTGATGAATTCATAGTATTTCCAATGAGGCCGCCAGTAGAATTCCCAACGATTCCTGAGCACACTCTGCATCCTAATCTGAGATTTGATAGGAGATGGAAAGATTACGAGACATATCAAAGGAACAAATTCAAATTGGTAACAAAAAAATGTAGAGGTGCCAAGGGTAATCGATTGGGCCCCTTTGGAAACGGTCCATCTAGCTGACCGTGTTAGACAGCTTTTAGTTCAAAGGTATGGCAGTTCTTCTTTTACAGATTGGGAACGTCTTTTCACCATTCGTAGACCTGTATATAAGGAATGATGTGTTGAGTTGATGAGTACTGTATCACTTGATACAAATATAGTTAGAATAGATGATAGAAGATTTCTTAGGTTTATCCTTGGCGGTAGGATGTACAGAATGTCCATGCTGGACATGGCCAGGGCTTTACAGATATATACTCCTGGTGAGTTGCTACTACCCGATTGTACAAACTTGATTCATTATGGTGAAAGGGTAGATAGCAACTTTGACGCTGACGCCATTTGGAGGCGTATGTCACATTTTGATGTTTTTACACGAGCAGGAGGACACTCCTATACACATATTGACAGAGCCGAGCATCGTATTATCCATAGATTTTTGGCTAACTCGATTACACAGAGAGGTCACAATAAAGAAAAAATTACCTTACATGATTTATTCTACCTAAAGTGTATTCGAGATCCTAGAAGCTTTGTCAATATCCCTTACTGTGTTGCTTTTTATTTATCTAAAATGGTAGAGGGAATGCAGGAAGGGAGTATAATAGGAGGAGGTATTTTTGTTACTCTCATTGGAGAGTATTTAGGTGTTGATAGGAACCAAGGGGGTCCATTACAGCTTTGTAGAGAACAGGTTGAGCCCTTAGGATTGAAAGTTTATGTGGGTGCTAAGGTATTGAAAAGTAGACGTAACCAAGCAGTACCCTATGAGGGATCTCATCCTCAGATAGAGAGAGGCTCAGACGAGGAAATGGAGGAGGCGGAAGACATTAGGGATGTCTTTCGAGATGCTATTCTTGACGTCCACGTTCGTATAGATGAGGAAGCAATGACGAACGCGGCCAGACATAGTATGTATGAGTAGTGGAACTCCGAGCGAGTATACGAGGATTATAGGCGACGCCAACACGATAGCTGGTTAGTTCATCAGCACCAAATCATGAGCCAGCTATCATATCATGTACCAAATAACTATGTACCTACTCGACCTGCTCATTTTCCGCCACACAGCCCCGATATCCGACCACCCTTTAACCGGTATGACTATAACCAAGCCTATCAAAACACCTATAACCAACAATGGAACCCACCTGACGAGATGAACTGGAACCCATATCCAGACTGATTTAGTTCCATTTGGTTATTTATATGATTTTTATGTTTTTATCTTTTTACTTATTCATGTTTAAACTTATGTTATTGAATATACTTATGTAATCTTTATCATTTTTATTATTATTGTGTACTTATATTTCACATTTAGAATTTGAAAGTGGGATATTAAGTCCCATTTCAAATTGTCATGCATGTTTATATTTGTATGTATGTATATTGTAAATTGTACAAAACAGGGTAAAACAGCGCATTTTCAAAGACTGGCATTAAGTTCAGCAAAAGCTACTAATTTTGACGACAAGATGACAAATAAATGTGATGTAACAACAGACGGAATGGAATGAACAGATGATATGCACCATTTATCATTCAGCAAACAAACGCCATTATGTTTGGAAACTTTGGTAAAATTTAATCATTTCTACGCTAATCACCCTCAATAATTTAAATTGTTACTGATTTCTTGCAAATGAGGGCATTGCAAGATCTTAAGTGTGGGAAGGGGTTAAATTCTTTCGGATTTTTAAAATTTTTATCTTAAACACTTGGTTACCATTAAAAATACTAGTAACGTAGTAGTTGTATTAGAATCTAGTGCTCTCTGATAATAAAGAACAGCCCTAGTCTTATATACTGACTACCCAATTCTAGTAAAATTTTTCAAAATTTTCAATTAAATGAACTCAAAATCATGTTTATACATATTTATGAACGATAAAACTAGGTGTTAACACCGAAATTATTGTTACCTCGGAAAGGACATAAATTGAGAAACAAACCAAAATGTTAAAATTCATTTAAAATGGAATAGAGGACAATAAAAAGGAAAATAAAAGCCAAGTGTGGGAAAAATTACCAAGTTATCTTAAACATATGTCACATATTTCTGTAACAAATAATTGAAGATACTTTTGCTTTGGACTAAACTAAACTGTTTTACCCGATGAAAGAAAAGAAAAGATGGATCTACACGATAAATCAATTCCATCGTTAAAAGGAAGTAAAGTCTTTCGAAAAAGAAACGCGCTTCTTGATTTAGGTCATGAAGTTGTCGTCCAGACCAGCTGTAGGTTGATGAAAAATCTAGAAAAGTCATCTCTAAAATCAGCAGGAAATCCACGGACCTCAGCATAAAACAGGGTCGCCAAGTGGTCAGATTTATCCTAACCATGAGAAGGATTTATCTCGTACAATGGGGGGGCACCGTGTAAATTAGCTTGATAAGACTAATGAATCAGACCCCCAGAAAGGATAATCTCCTTAAAAGATCAAAAATCAGCTTTTAAGACTGATATTACTCAATCCTAGAGATTGACCTTAAAGATTGAGAATTACAAACTCATGGAATTCAATGATATCTAAACTCGAGCTTGAACGAGAAAATATTTTGATCAAATTATAAACCGATTTGTTTTCTGAAAACCCATTTTCAATGCGTTCATTACCATTGAACGTAAAATCCTAGGAATTCATAAAATGACCCGTCCTACTCCATCTGGACGAAGTCTTCAACAGTTGGTCCCATTGCGAGGTTCTGACCTCTATATGCCATGAACGACTCCATGTAATATGAGCAAATGCACAGCGGAAGATTTTTTTCATACCTGAGAATAAACATGCTTTAAAGTGTCAACCAAAAGGTTGGTGAGTTCATAAGTTTATCATAAAACAATAAAATTCATCATTTTGATAGACCACAAGATTTAAATGCTGCATGGTACAAATGGGCCCGAATCCTATACCCACCTGTAATGTACATGCGATATCTTTTAAATACAGTACACCTTTCTCGTGTACGAAATCATCTTTAATAAATGTTAGTAACCGTACACATATCTCGTGCACAAAATAACATACACATAACCTGTGTATAAAATCATTCTCTCGATACATAACATTCATATCAATTGGTGGCAATTATCATGTCCACATAATTCAATGGTGGCAATTATCATGTCCACATAATTCAATGGTGGCAATTATTATGTCCACATAATTCAACAATAATCCGCAGAACTTCTGTCTGCATAATAATTCATTCGAGGAATGTTTTGCTTGTGTCTATCTCGTCAAACATTTATAAAAGCATTTCATGTATTCGCAGTTCAAAATATATTTCAAAAGTATTTAATAAAGTAGTTGTAAAAACAGCGCATGTATTCTCAGTCCCAAAAATATAAAGAGTAAAAGGGAGCAAATGAACTCACCTAATGTATTTTGTAGTAAAAATACATATGACGATATTGAACAAGTGTAGGGTTTGCCTCGGATTCACGAACCTTAGAGGTTTTCAAAAGGTTTTCCAAAATGAACTACCATAGACAAGGCTTGAACTCGCGACCTCTCAGTTAGACCAAACACCCTAAACCATTGCTCCATTTCGTATTTCCTAATTATAACCGTTTTAAATTTTATTCAAGCTCTTTTTCTATATCATCTTCTTCACTATCATCACTCTTATGTTATCATTAATTAACTTCACTTATACTTTAAATATGTACAGCAAGAACTAGTCCATCACAAGCCCAATAAGCAACTGAATCATGGCCCATCAGAAAGCTGAATATTATCTCGGCCCAACTGAGATTCTAAAGAACTTTACGGCCCACTATTAAGAGATGGATATCGGCCATTATTCCTACTTCGTGGCTGTTTAAACCGAAATCCATAACAGACTCAGCAGCAGGTAATTACAGTCATGAGTTGTGATGGTGTTGAGGTTCGTGATTGGAGGTGGTGGTGCTAATCATGAAGTAAACAGAAATTGTGGTGATCGATGGTTGCGAGTGGCAATGGTTATGTAGTGGGTCGTGGTTGTCAACGGTTTATGGCAACAACAAAAAAATAGACGGGAGACAGAAATAAAATGGAAATGAAACGGGCTTTTGGATACAAGAATTTAGAGAGAGGGAGAGAGGAGAAAGAAATAGATGGTGATTGGCTCACTGTTGGGTTCATGGATGGTGGTTTAGTGTTTACAAGAAGAAAAGAAAAATATTACAAAGGTGGTGGTTTACCTCAACAGAACAGGTACGATAACATCTGCAGGTTTTCGTAGGTCCTTGGGTTTGAGTACGGATAGGAAAAAGAAGGAAAATTATTGGGTTTCGTTTGGTGGTTTATAATAGTGTTTGAAGATAGTTAAATGGGTCGTGATCATGGTTTCCGAATCAACAGAAAAATAATACGAGAGAGTGATAATTGAAGGGTTGTGGTGTTGTGTTGATGAAAATGTTATCGATGGTGGTATGAGCTCATGGGCTATGAAGAATATAGTTATCAAGCTGGGTTCTTCTGTTTTCAATTTTTAATTCATCAATTAATAGTTGTAAAATATGTTATGAATTGATAATTGATAAGGTAATGTTGTTTTATATTAACTAACACTGGATTGGATCGAGCTGTAAAGCAAAATTCGTCGACAGGAATATAAATCGTACAAGAAGTATCAAATAAAGAATTCTATTGATTTTTCAACAACTCTGTACCTTTGATTGGAATGGGTAACGAATTTTGAAGACTCAAACAAAATTAGATACAGTTGACAAGGATTTAAAGTTAATTTTAGGATCCTATGAGTATGTAACTTATTTATTTGTATTTTTACACGTATATAATAATGTTTATTCATATATGTTTATATTTATTTGTATAGATATTCATATAATAATATATATCTGTTATCTGTTATTTATATTTTTATTTGTATTTCTCTTTTATTTAGATAATTATTTTTATATTTATTGATTATGATTATTCTTTTAATAAATATCATAATCATAATAATATAATACTAATAATAAAATAATACTAATAATAAGTATAATGAGTAAATAATAATAATATTAAAATTTATAATAATGATGATGATATCTAATTCTAAGTATAATTCATATTTATTATACATAATTGTTCGTGAATTGTCGGGGATAGTCAAAAAGTAATTGAATATATGAACACAGTTCAAGATTGTTAAGACTTCAACATAACAGAATTTACTTATCATGTCAAATACATATAAAGATTAAAGTTTAAATTTAGTCAGAAATTTCCGGGTCGTCACAGTTCACCTGGAATTCATTAGGTCACCTGAACCAAATCGGGTGTCAACCGTAAGAATGGTGGTTGCATAGCATGGTCAAAGACAGGACCTTGTGCCAGACCGGAAAATTATAAGGGTGAGCTTTACTATTGCTCCTACAAAGGATAGTAATTGCGTCCGACACGTTAAAGACCATAATCAAAAGCATGTCACGGGACATTGCCTTAACAGTTGCTTGTTCAACGCTTTCCTTTACAAACGGACGGTAGTTTACCGAAAGGTATTATTCGGAACAAGTAAACTGGACGTGTTGCTTTCCCAATACAAGGTTAGCAAGTGGGTGACACAAAACCGCAAGTTTTGAGCTAAAATTTTCAAATCTGAAACCCACCAAATCCACAAAAATATTTTGCAAACACCGGTGAAGGGTTATTCCGGAAAACTTATCTAGGGTAAAAGCTAGATTTAATTTTCAAAAAAAAAAAAAAAGATCAAATGTTTTTATAAAGATCCAATTTCCTTAATGGATCTAAATTTTATAGTCATGTGGAACTGTAAACCACATCGTTACTACCATTGTTTATACCACCGTATTGAAATCACTGATGTACAAAGTGTGAAAAATAAAGAAGTGATTCTAGTATTTCAAGACTATATTGCTTGAGGACAAGCAACGCTCAAGTGTGAGAATATTTGATAATGTTAAAAACGAACATATATTTCATAGCATTATCCCTCAAGAAAGACAAGCTTTTAGTTGCGATTGTTTTATTTACAAGTGATATTCGTTTAAATGATAAAAGGTGAAGACAAAAGACAGATTCGACGAATTAAAAATGCGAACGACCAAAAAGCTCAAAAGTACAAAATACAATCAAAGAGGTTCCAATTATTGATAAGAAACGTCTCAGAATTACAAGAGTACAAGATTCAAAACGCAAAGTACAAGATATTAAATTGTACGTAAGGACGTTTGAAAATCCGGAACCGGGACCAGAGTCAACTCTCAACGCTCGATGCAACGGACTAAAAATTACAAGTCAACTATGCACATGAATATAATATAATATATAATTAATTCTTAAAATTAATATATATATTATATTATATTATAAAACCGTCGGCATAAAAAAACAAAGACTTTTGAGCCTCCCCAGCTGGCTATGCGATCGCGTGGCCTTGAAGGGCAAAGCCCATGCGATCGCATGAGCCCTTTTTCTAGGCCTGTCCTATAAAGTTCGCGAGTTTTGGATGCAAAAACACACATCTTTTTCTTCTCCTCATTCAACGTATAATATTTATATTTATATTATAATTTTAATTTTAATTTTAATTTATAATAATAAGGGTGTGTCAGCGAATGTTGTAAGGGTGTAAGTCGAAATTCTGTCCGTGTAACGCTACGCTATTTTTAATCATTGTAAGTTATGTTCAACCTTTTTAATTTAATGTCTCGTAGCTAAGTTATTATTATGCTTATTTAATCTGAAGTAATCATGATGTTGGGCTAAAAATATTAAAATTGGGTAATTGGGCTTTGTACCATAATTGGGGTTTGGACAAAAGAACGACACTTGTGGAAAATAGACTATGGGCTATTAATGGGCTTTATATTTGTTTAACTAAATGATAGTTTGTTAATGTTAATATAAAGATTTACAATTGGGCATCCCTATAAATAACCATTTACACTCGATCGGACACGATGGGCGGGGTAATTATATGTACGAATAATCGTTCATTTAACCGGACACGGGAATGGATTAATAGCTACTAGAATTATTAAAACAGGGGTGAAATTATGTACAAGGACACTTGGCATAATTGATAACAAAGTATTAAAACCTTAGGTTACACTCAGTCGATATCCTGGTGTAATTATTAAACAAAGTATTAAAATCTTGTTATAGTTTAAGTCCCCAATTAGTCGGAATATTTAACTTCGGGTATAAGGATAATTTGACGAGGACACTCGCACTTTATATTTATGACTGATGGACTGTTATGCACAAAAACCAGACGGACATATTAAATAATCCAGGACAAAGGACAATTAACCCATGGGCATAAAACTAAAATCAACACGTCAAACATCATGATTACGGAAGTTTAAATAAGCATAATTCTTTTATTTCATATTTAATTTTCTTTATTTTATATTTAATTGCACTTCTAATTATCGCACTTTTATTTTTTGTTATTGTATTTAATTGCACTTTTAATTATCGTACTTTTTAATTATCACAAGTTTATTTTATCGCACTTTTATTTATCGCAATTTCATTATCGTTATTTACTTTACGCTTTAAATTATGTCTTTTATTTATTTAATATTTTACATTTGGTTTTAACTGCGACTAAAGTTTTAAAATCGACAAACCGGTCATTAAACGGTAAAAACCCCCTTTAAAATAATAATATTACTTATATATATATATTCGTATTTTTATAAATTAAACTAATATAGCGTTAAGCTTTGATTAAAAGATTCCCTGTGGAACGAACCGGACTTACTAAAAACTACACTACTATACGATTAGGTACACTGCCTATAAGTGTTGTAGCAAGGTTTAAGTATATCCATTCAATAAATAAATAAATATCTTGTGTAAAATTGTATGGTATTTAATAGTATTTCTTGCTAAAATTTAATAGTATTTTATACCCCTTAGCTTTAACTATCAAGTATTTTTAATCAAAGCTTAACACTATATTAGTTTAATTTATAAAAATACGAATATATATATAAGTAATATTATTATTTTAAAGGGGGGTTTTTACCGTTTAATGATCGGTTTGTCGATTTTAAAACTTTAGTCGCAGTTAAAACCAAATGTAAAATATTAAATAAATAAAAGACTTAATTTAAAGCGTAAAGTAAATAACGATAATGAAATTGCGATAAATAAAAGTGCGATAAAATAAACTTGCGATAATTAAAAAGTACGATAATTAAAAGTGCAATTAAATACAATAACAAAAAATAAAAGTGCGATAATTAGAAGTGCAATTAAATATAAAATAAAGGAAATTAAATATGAAATAAAAGAATTATGCTTATTTAAACTTCCGTAATCATGATGTTTGACGTGTTGATTTTAGTTTTATGCCCATGGGTTAATTGTCCTTTGTCCTGGATTATTTAATATGTCCGTCTGGTTTTTGTCCATAACAGTCCATCAGTCATAAATATAAAGTGCGAGTGTCCTCGTCAAATTATCCTTATACCCGAAGTTAAATATTCCAACTAATTGGGGACTTAAACTGTAACAAGATTTTAATACTTTGTTTAATAAATACACCAGGATGTCGACTGAGTGTAACCCAAGGTTTTAATACTTTGTTATCAATTATGCCAAGTGTCCTTGTACATAATTTCACCCCTGTTTTAATAATTCTAGTAGCTATTAATCCATTCCCGTGTCCTGTTAAATGAACGATTATTCGTACATATAAATACCCCGCCCATCGTGTCCGATCGAGTGTAAATGGTTATTTATAGGGACGCCCAATTGTAAATCTTTATATTAACATTAACAAACTATCATTTAGTTAAACAAATATAAAGCCCATTAATAGCCCATAGTCTAATTTCCACAAGTGTCGTTCTTTTGTCCAAACCCCAATTATGTTACAAAGCCCAATTACCCAATTTTAATATTTTTAGCCCAACATCATGATTACTTCGGATTAAATAAGCATAATAATAACTTAGCTACGAGACATTAAATTAAAAAGGTTGAACATAACTTACAATGATTAAAAATAGCGTAGCGTTACACGGACAAAATTTCGACTTACACCCTTACAACATTCGCTAACACACCCTTATTATTATAAATTAAAATTAAAATTAAAATTATAATATAAATATAAATATTATACGTTGAATGAGGAGAAGAAAAAGATGTGTGTTTTTGCGTCCAAAACTCGCGAACTTTATAGGACAGGCCTGGAAAAAGGGCTCATGCGATCGCATGGGCTTTGCCCTTCAAGGCCATGCGATCGCATGGCCAGCTGGGGAGGCTCAAAAGTCTTTGTTTTTTTATGCCGACGATTTTATAATATAATATAATATATATATTAATTTTAAGAATTAATTATATATTATATTATATTCATGTGCATAGTTAACTTGTAATTTTTAGTCCGTTGCGTCGAGCGTTGAGAGTTGACTCTGGTCCCGGTTCCGGATTTTCAAACGTCCTTGCGTACAATTTAATATCTTGTACTTTGCGTTTTGAATCTTGTACTCTTGTAATTCTGAGACGTTTCTTATCAATAATTGGAACCTCTTTGATTGTATTTTGTACTTTTGAGCTTTTTGGTCGTTTGCGTCTTCAATTCGTCGAATCTGTCTTTTATCTTCACCTTTTATTATTTAAACGAATATCACTTGTAAATAAAACAATCGCAACTAAAGGCTTGTCTTTCTTGAGGGATAATGCTATGAAATATATGTTCATTTTTAACATTATCAAATATTCCCACACTTGAGCGTTGCTTGTCCTCAAGCAATATAGTCTTGAAATACTAGAATCACTTCTTTATTTTCACACTTTGTACATCAGTGATTTCAATACGGCGGTATAAACAATGGTAGTAACGTTGTGGTTTACAGTCCCACATGACTATAAAATTTAGATCCATTAAGGAAATTAGATCTTTATGAAAACATTTGATCTTTTTTTTTTTTTTAAATTAAATCTAGCTTTTACCCTAGATAAGTTTTCCGGAATAACCCTTCACCGGTGTTTGCAAAATATTTTTGTGGGTTTGGTGGGTTTCAGATTTGAAAATTTTAGCTCAAAACTTGCGGTTTTGTGTCACCCACTTGCTAACCTTGTATTGGAAAAGCAACACGTCCAGTTTACTTGTTCCGAATATTACCTTTCGGTAAACTACCGTCCGTTTGTAAAGGAAAGCGTTGAACAAGCAACTGTTAAGGCAATGTCCCGTGACATGCTTTTGATTATGGTCTTTAACATGTCGGACACAATTACTATCCTTTGTAGGAGCAATAGTAAAGCTCACCCTTATAATTTTCCGGTCTGGCACAAGGTCCTGTCTTTGACCATGCTATGCAACCACCGTTCTTACGGTTGACACCCGATTTGGTTCAGGTGACCTAATGAATTCCAGGTGAATTCCTAGGATTTTACGTTCAATGGTAATGAACGCATTGAAAATGGGTTTTCAGAAAACAAATCGGTTTATAATTTGATCAAAATATTTTCTCGTTCAAGCTCGAGTTTAGATATCATTGAATTCTATGAGTTTGTAATTCTCAATCTTTAAGGTCAATCTCTAGGATTGAGTAATATCAGTCTTAAAAGCTGATTTTTGATCTTTTAAGGAGATTATCCTTTCTGGGGGTCTAATTCATTAGTCTTATCAAGCTAATTTACACGGTGCCCCCCATTGTACGAGATAAATCCTTCTCATGGTTAGGATAAATCTGACCACTTGGCGACCCTGTTTTATGCTGAGGTCCGTGGATTTCCTGCTGATTTTAGAGATGACTTTTCTAGATTTTTCATCAACCTACAGCTGGTCTGGACGACAACTTCATGACCTAAATCAAGAAGCGCGTTTCTTTTTCGAAAGACTTTACTTCCTTTTAACGATGGAATTGATTTATCGTGTAGATCCATCTCTTCTTTTCTTTCATCGGGTAAAACAGTTTAGTTTAGTCCAAAGCAAAAGTATCTTCAATTATTTGTTACAGAAATATGTGACATATGTTTAAGATAACTTGGTAATTTTTCCCACACTTGGCTTTTATTTTCCTTTTTATTGTCCTCTATTCTATTTTAAATGAATTTTAACATTTTGGTTTGTTTCTCAATTTATGTCCTTTCCGAGGTAACAATAATTTCGGTGTTAACACCTAGTTTTATCGTTCATAAATATGTATAAACATGATTTTGAGTTCATTTAATTGAAAATTTTGAAAATTTTTACTAGAATTGGGTAGTCAGTATATAAGACTAGGGCTGTTCTTTATTATCAGAGAGCACTAGATTCTAATACAACTACTGCGTTACTAGTATTTTTAATGGTAACCAAGTGTTTAAGATAAAAATTTTAAAAATCTGAAAGAATTTAACCCCTTCCCACACTTAAGATCTTGCAATGCCCTCATTTGCAAGAAATCAGTAACAATTTAAATTATTGAGGGTGATTAGCGTAGAAATGATTAAATTTTACCAAAGTTTCCAAACATATTGGCGTTTGTTTGCTGAATGATAAATGGTGCATATCATTTGTTCATTCCGTCTGTTGTTACATCACATTTATTTGTCATCTTGTCATCAAAATTAGTAGCTTTTGCTGAACTTAATGCCAGTCTTTGAAAATGCGCTGTTTTACCCTGTTTTGTACAATTTACAATATACATACATACAAATATAAACATGCATGGCAATTTGAAATGGGACTTAATATCCCACTTTCAAATCCTAAATGTGAAATATTAGTACACAATAATAATAAAAATGATAAAGATTACATAAGTATATTCAATAACATAAGTTTAAACATGAATAAGTAAAAAGATAAAAACATAAAAAGCATATAAATAACCAAATGGAACTAAATCAGTCTGGATATGGGTTCCAGTTCATCTCGTCAGGTGGGTTCCATTGTTGGTTATAGGTGTTTTGATAAGCTTGGTTATAGTCATACCGGTTAAAGGGTGGTCGGATATCGGGGCTGTGTGGCGGAAAATGAGCAGGTCGAGTAGGTACATAGTTATTTGGTACCTGATATGATAGCTGGCTCATGATTTGGTGCTGATGAACTAACCAGCTATCATGTTGGCGTTGCCTATAATCCTCGTATACTCGCTCGGAGTTCCACTGCTCATACATACTATGTCTGGCCGCGTTCGTCATTGCTTCCTCATCTATACGAACGTGGACGTCAAGAATAGCATCTCGAAAGACATCCCTAATGTCTTCCGCCTCCTCCATTTCCTCGTTTGAGCCTCTCTCTATCTGAGGATGAGATCCCTCATAGGGTACTGCTTGGTTACGTCTACTTTTCAATACCTTAGCAGCCACATAAACTTTCAATCCTAAGGGCTCAACCTGTTCTCTACAAAGCTGTAATGGACCCCCTTGGTTCCTATCAACACCTAAATACTCTCCAATGAGAGTAACAAAAATACCTCCTCCTATTATACTCCCTTCCTGCATTCCCTCTACCATTTTAGATAAATAAAAACAACACAGTAAGGGATATTGACAAAGCTTCTAGGATCCCGAATACACTTTAGGTAGAATAAATCATGTAAGGTAATTTTTTCTTTATTGTGACCTCTCTGTGTAATCGAGTTAGCTAAAAATCTATGAATAATACGAAGCTCGGCTCTGTCAATATGTGTATAGGAGTGTCCTCCTGCTCGTGTAAAAACATCAAAATGTGACATACGCCTCCAAATGGCGTCAGCGTCAAAGTTTCTATCTACCCTTTCACCATAATGAATCAAGTTTGTACAATCGGGTAGTAGCAACTCACCAGGAGTATATATCTGTAAAGCCCTGGCCATGTCCAACATGGACATTCTGTACATCCTACCGCCAAGGATAAACCTAAGAAATCTTCTATCATCTATTCTAACTATATTTGTATCAAGTGATACAGTACTCATCAACTCAACACACCATTCCTTATATACAGGTCTACGAATGGTGAAAAGACGTTCCCAATCTGTAAAAGAAGAACTGCCATACCTTTGAACTAAAAGCTGTCTAACACGGTCAGCTAGATGGACCGTTTCCAAAGGGGCCCAATCGATTACCCTTGGCACCTCTACATTTTTTGTTACCAATTTGAATTTGTTCCTTTGATATGTCTCGTAATCTCTCCATCTCCTATCAAATCTCAGATTAGGATGCAGAGTGTGCTCAGGAATCGTTGGGAATTCTACTGGCGGCCTCATTGGGAATACTATGAATTCATCAGCAAACTGTACCGGATCATAATAAGGTATGTGCTGATCAGGCTGTTGTTGTGGTTCTTGTTGTGGTTCTTGTTCGTGTTGCATTTCTGGTTCTGGTTCTGGTACTGGTGCTGGTCGTCTAGATGATGATGCTCCTGAACCTCCAGTATCGGCTTTCTGCAAAACACATTAAAAACAAAATTTGTGCATCCAAATATGCATTAGTGTTAGCAAAATAACAACTTAAAACAATCACTATAACATGTTAAATCAAAATTAAACTGATACACATTTTCACAATTTTTCACAATTCTACACTTTTCAAATAAGCACATATGAAAATGTATACAAAGTTCATAAGCATTTAACTCAAATAACATGTCAAAATAGTCATTACTAATAATTAAACAAGTCTCAAATGACAATTACATCAAATTAATCAAGTTCATGAATTTTAGACTTAAAAAGTCCACTTTAATCTCTAAAAATCATGTTTAGGATCAATGTTTGGATCATTTAACTATCTAAACATGTTACATTACTCAATTTAGCAATAATTCATGACAAAAATCGACCATAACCTGTTTATATCAAAAAGCCCCAAATTGCTCAAGAACACTAACCCTAGATTTCTAAAATTTTTGAAGTTTTTGGCTTCAAATCATGTTAAATAGCATCAATCTAGGTTATACATGCATAAAATACTAACAATTTAACACTAATTACACTAGAAATTAACAAAATTGTATTAGGTAAAAAATTGGTAATTATCACAAAAACTAGGAATTTATAGAGTTTAGGGGTGTAATTTTTACCATTTTGCTGAAGAATGAGAATCTAGGCATGATTAGAGCAAGAAAAATGACGAATTACGGTGGATTTTGGTGAATTTTGATGAAGATTTGAGAGTATTTTCGTATGTGTTGTGTGTGTGTTGGTGTGAGGCAGAAGCAGGTCGACTGGGACTTTTGTGTCTGGCCTGATTTCCAGGGCCATGCGATCGTATGGCTGCAAATGCCAAACTTCATGCGATCGCATGGAGTCCCGGGTACAGTACTTTGCCCTTTTTTTTTTTTTTTTTTTTTTTTTTTTTTTTTTTTTTTTACAAAACCTTATAACTTCTAAAACATATAATTAATAAAATTCTAAAAATTTTGTTTTCCTTTAGGAGCGAGGGCGTTTCGGATCGTTGTCCTAGTCTGTCCCTTGACAAAATTTTTAAAATTTGTCAAATCAAAGCGCGGTTTTAAAAGTAAAGATTTTTGAGGGGGTTTTTTTTTAATGTTTTTGGCATACTTTAATTCAATAAGATTAAAAATAATGATAATAAAAGTTCTCGTCCCTCCCTCGGGTAAAGCAATTTCGGTTCAACGACTTAGTCTTCAACTCACGACAAATTTTAAAAATCATATTTTTAACTTAGCGAAATAAAGTAAATTTTTGTTTTTAAATTCACACCAAACTTAAATTTAAAATGCATAAAATTAAAAATTCACACCAAACTTAATTAAAAATTCATATTATTAATTCACACCAAACTTATATTATATTTTTATTTTTATACATACAAACTTATATTAAAAAGATTAATTTTTCAAATATTTACAAACTTAAATATATTGATTTTACAAAGTTCAAAATATTAATTTAATATTTATATATTAATTTTAAAAACATGGTAAAAAATAAAATTAAAAATCTTTTTGGCTTTTATCCCACTTTAATCAATCAAATATTATTAAAAATATACGCCCCTCTTTTCGGTAAAGTAATTTCGGTTTCATGACCTAATTTAACTCTTGACGAATTTTTGAAATATTTTGGGTTGATTGATTAAAGAATTTTATACCTTAAGAATAAACGTTAAATTTCACAGTGATGTAATAAATTTTTGTATGATATCAATAATTTCGGTCGCCAAACCTAATTTCATTCAATACCAATTTAATACTTTATAGCGAACAAATTAGCGTTTATTATCAAAAGGTTAAAAATAAAAATAAAAAAATTAAAAACTGTACAGACTTACCTGTGAGATAGTATTCTTAGTTATATGATCTATCCCATTCATAAGATAGTCGGTTTAATTGGTTTTCCATAGCTACATAGGCGTAACCTCGAGCATTCAGTGTTTTTTCTTCTAAACATATGAACGGTCCATCTCTGCATAAAGTAACAAATTCGGTATTTGAATAGGTTTGATTATTTGAACATTTACCTCCATGTGACCATTTTCTGCATTTGTGACATCTTTCAAGGTGTCGTGCTCTTCTTTTCGCTGCGGATTTTGATTTTCCTTTACCAAATTGTAACTTATTATCTTTCCATCTGGATTCTTTTCTTACTCCGTCCAATCTTTCTCTGATTACTGATACTATTTCACTCGGAAGTGTGTCATTATTACGTTTAGTGATCAAATCGTGTAGCATTAGACCATGGTTTAATTCACAGGAAGTCTTCATTTCTTAAAAACCTAAAAAAAATAAAAATTCAGAATGGGGGGAGAAGACTAGTTCTTTAGGGTCTGCTAGGGAAAGACCATTCGGGTTCCATTTTCGAGAACTACATGAAAACAGAAAATCTAACTCTAACAGAAATACATATTATCCTTTAAAGACTTGATTCTCCCCACACTTAGTTAGCTGTGGTATCGAAATTGTGATTAACTTCGTTGTCGACTTCCATCGGATTATCTATGTAATGTTTAACTCTGTGACCATTAACTTTAAATTCAATTCCATTTGAATTTATTAATTCTATCGTTCCGTATGGGAAAACTCTTTTGACTATGAATGGTCCAGACCATCTTGATTTCAATTTTCCAGGAAATAGCTTGAATCGTGAATTGAAAAGAAGAACTCTGTCTCATTCTTTAAATTCTTTTGAACTTCTGATTCTTTTATCATGCCATTTCTTCGTTCTTTCTTTATAGATTAACGAATTTTCGTATGCTTCATGTCTTAATTCTTCTAATTCGTTTAGTTGACTTAATCGTAGACATCCAGCTTCATGTAAATCAAGATTACATGTCTTCAAAGCCCAAAACGCTTTGTGTTCAATTTCTACTGGAAGATGACATGCTTTTCCATAAACGAGTCTAAAAGGTGTGGTTCCAATTGGGGTTTTGTAGGCTGTTCTAAAAGCCCAGAGTGCATCCTCCAATTTAATGGACCATTCCTTCGGATTTGATCCTACGGTTTTTTCTAGAATACGTTTTAAAGCTCGGTTGGTATTTTCAACTTGTCCACTTGTTTGTGGATGATATGCGGTGGAGATTTTATGAGTTACTCCATATCTTTTAAGAACTTTCTCAAGTTGATTATTACAGAAATGAGTTCCCTGATATATGCGGTGGTATTTTCAACTTTTTCTGTTGTTAGTTCATATCCATTAGCTATAAGTGTAGCTAACATTTCAGCTTCATCAATTGATTCATTACCTTCTCCTAAAGAACATTCTCCCGTTCCTTGTAATTCTAGAAATTCTTCTAACAATTCTGCATGTGAATCTATAGTTTGAATATAATAACATGTATCATCTGTAGATTGCGGTTGTTGCATTGCTCTATCAACTGAAAAGGTAACACTCTCATCCTCTATACTTAGGGTCAGTTTCTTACCAAACACGTCTATCATTGCTTTAGCCGTGTTTAAGAATGGTCTTCCTAATATGAAAGGAACTTGAGAATCTTCTTCCATGTCCAGAACAACAAAATCTACTGGAAATACTAAAGTACCAACTTTAACTAGCATGTTCTCCATTTTCCCTCTAGGATATTTTATTAATCGATCGGCTAGTTGTATACTTATTCTTGTTGGTTTCAATTCTCCAAGGTCTAGTTTAGTGTATAGTGAATACGGCATTAAATTTATACTAGCACCTAAGTCTGCTAATGCTTCTATTGAACTAAGACTACCCAGAAAACATGGAATTGTGAAACTTCCTGGATCAGATAATTTTTCTGGTATCTTATTCGACAGCACTGCTGAACAATTAGCATTCATAGTAACAGCCGAGAGTTCTTCCATTTTCTTTCTATTCGTGATCAGATCTTTCAAGAATTTAGCATATCTAGGCATTCCTGAAATCACATCAATGAAAGGAAGATTTACATTTATCTGTTTAAACATATCCAAGAATTTGGATTGCTCGGCTTCAAGTTTCTCTTTCTTCATTTTACTCGGGTAAGGAAGTGGTGGTTGGTATGGTTTAACATAAGGTTTAGCCTTAACTGTGTTATCTTCATTAACCTTTTCAACTACCGGTTCTTTTTCCTTATCTTGATCAGGTTGTGGTTCTTGTGGAGTAGGAATAGCTTCACCAGAAGTTACAGGTATTTCAGGTGGTTTAAGTGTTGTACCACTTCTTGTGGTAATGGCTTTAGCTGTTTCATTCTGGGGGTTTGCATTTAATTCACTAGGTAAACTTCTCGGTTTTCTTTCACCTATTAACCTTGCTAGGTTACTTACTTCTTGTTCCAAGTTTTGAATAGAAGCTTGTTGATTTCTAAATGCTTGAGCATTTTGTTCATTAGTTTGTTTTTGAGATGTGAAAAACTGCGTTTGAGTTTCAACTAGCTTCGTCATCATATCTTCTAAATTCGGCTTTTTATCATCGGGTTGTGGTGGTTTGTTTTGAAAATTAGCTCTTTGCTGGTTGTAAGTATTGTTAGATACTTGTTGATTGCTAGGACCTTGTTGGTTGTATGGAATATTTTGGTTATAATTCTGATTTTGATTGTAAATCGGTCTTGGCGGTTGATAATTATTCTGATAATTATTTCCAGGCCTTTGGTTTAGATATGAAACATTCTCTCTTTGTTCCATTGTTAATTCAATACTGAGACAATCTTTTGTCAAATGTGGTCCTCCACACTGCTCACAACTAATTCGTATTGAGTGGATATCTTTAGTCATCTTTTCCATTCGTCTCTCCACAGCATCTATCTTTGCGGAAATGGAATCTAAGTCATGGCTAGAATCGGCTCTAGCTGCTTTAGATGATCTAACGATATCTTTTTCTTGGTGCCACTCATGTGAGTGGGAAGCAGTGTTATCAATAATTTTATAAGCATCAGTTTCGGTTTTCTTCATAATGGAACCACCAGCTGCTATATCTATGTCTTTTCTTGTAGTGATGTCGCATCCTTGGTAGAATATTTGTACTATTTGACAGGTGTCTAAACCATGTTGCGGAAATCCTCTTAATAACTTTCCAAATCTTGTCCACGCCTCATATAGAGTTTCATTCGGTTTCTGTGTGAACGTAACAATTTCTCCTTGAAGTCTTACGTCTTTAGATGCCGGAAAGAATTGTTTAAGAAATTTTTCAACTAAAACATCCCATGTATCAATCGCCCCTTCAGGTAACGATTCCAACCAATCTTTGGCTTCTCCCTTTAAAGTCCAGGGAAATAACATGAGATATATCTGTTCATCCTCCACTTCTCAGATTTTAAATAGAGTGCAGATCCTATTAAAGGTACGAAGATGTTCATTTGGTTCTTCCTTTGGCGCACCACTGAATTGGCATTGATTAGTTACCATGTGTAGAATTTGTCCTTTGATTTCATAATCTGGCGCATTAATGTCTGGATGAGTAATTGCGTGACCTTGGCCAGTGCGTTTAGCTCTCATTCGGTCTTCCATACTTAAAGGTTCCAGATTCTCCATAATTGAATTTGTTAAATCGGAATCACTAGAGGATTCTGATTTAATGGTTCGTTCCTCAACAATCTCTATTTGAATGATTGGTGGTTCCGGAGGAAAATTTAATGGTTCAGGATCTATGAATTGTCCCTGAATATTCCCCGGATTCTCAATTGTGAGGTCGGGTTCAAAAAATGGATTATCGGAAATTTGAATTGGAGTACTTGGTCGACTGGATGACGATTCTAAAGAAAAATCAACGGCGGTAATATTTGCTAGATGTCTTGATCTAGTTACAGGTGGTGAACGTACAAAAGGTGGTGAACGTACAAAAGGTGGTGAACGTCTTGCTCGGTGCATTCACTGAATATCCTATTAGTTTTTAAAAGGAATGAAAAATTATATAAGTTATCCAATCAATAGACTTTTCTGATTTTGCCCACGTTACGAATAGCCAAAAGATGCAGCAGAGGGGCAAGATTCGTTTGGTCTCAATATAATTGAGGACTGTTTGGCTCCAATAACCCGGTCCACGTACAAATCCAACTATTACTACGAACCAGAAAATTTTGATGTCTATCAATTTAACCACTTAAAATAAATTTTCGTAATTTTAAGAAATTTAGATAAGAAGTAGAATAAAAATCTATGTCCTAAAACTAGAATGGTGAGAAATAAGAAAGAAAAAGAGCGCGTCGAAAAAGGTCAAAAAAGAAAAGATCGAAAAATAAAAGGCGTCGAAAAATAAGAAAGAAAAAAAATGACTATAAAACTTAAAAAAAAACTCGACTAACCCAACCTTATTACTATCACTAACTTAAAATTATAATCGCAAATTGAGATTACTAATTGGAATGATAATTGATACATAGGTAAAAGGTGTCTAAAAATATTAAAGCTTACAAGTAAAACTATATCCCAAATGGCAATATCTTAAAAAGGAACTAAAACTTAAAAAGGCGTCGCAAAATTCTAAAGCACCTATATCTTAGTCTAAAGAAAAAGCACTTAAGGGATTTTACGGCAGAGCCTAAAAATCTAGAAATAAAAATAACTATGGCAAAAACTATGTCTTAAAACTAAATACGAGCGAAAAATACAAAAGTTACGCTAAAACAATTAAAAAGGGACAAAATATAAAAATATACTAAAAGTTGTAAAAATTACAATTTTTATAAAAATATTATTTTTATATTATTTATTTTATAAAACTATTAATTTTACAACTTAATTAAACTAATTTAACTAAATATAAAATAAATTAAAAACTAAAATTAAACTAAATAATAAAATATTAAAACCTAATTAGGTTTTATTAAATAATAATAATAATAATAATAATAATACACCGTAATAAATGCAGTTTTAGGGTTGCAGTTGGCGTGTCAGACACTCTCATGCGATCGCATGAGTTTATGCCTTCGGGCTCATGCGATCGCATGAGCTGAGGTTTTGGGCCAGGTTACGGGCTGCTACAGTAGCAGGCCCGAGTGTTTTTATATTTATTTTTTTCTGTTTTGAATTTTCTGTTTTATATATTTATGTAATATATTTATATAAATTAAATAAAACTTATATTTTTATAAAATAAAGATAAAGAAACTTTTATAGAACTTAAATATTTAACAAACTCTTAAAAATATTTATATTTTTGTTTTCTTTTTATATTTTTGAATATTTAAAACGTATTTTTACAAAAGCGTATTTTTTTTTATGTGTGGCGTTTCGCTTCGGCGTTCCCCGGCAGCGGCGCCAAAAATACTTGATAGTTAAAGCTAAGGGGTATAAAATACTATTAAATTTTAGCAGGAAATACTATTAAATACGATACAATTTTACACAAGATATTTATTTATTTATTGAATGGATATACTTAAACCTTGCTACAACACTTATAGGCAGTGTACCTAATCGTACAGTAGTGTAGTTTTTAGTAAGTCCGGTTCGTTCCACAGGGAATCTTTTAATCAAAGCTAAACGCTATATTAGTTTAATTTATAAAAAAATGAATATATATATAAGTAATATTATTATTTTAAAGGGGGGTTTTTACCGTTTAATGACCGGTTTGTCGATTTTAAAACTTTAGTCGCAGTTAAAACCAAATGTAAAATATTAAGTAAATAAAAGACTTAATTTAAAGCGTAAAGTAAATAACGATAATGAAATTGCGATAAATAAAAGTGCGATAAAATAAACTTGCGATAATTAAAAAGTACGATAATTAAAAGTGCAATTAAATACAATAACAAAAAATAAAAGTGCGATAATTAGAAGTGCAATTAAATATAAAATAAAGGAAATTAAATATGAAATAAAAGAATTATGCTTATTTAAACTTCTGTAATCATGATGTTTGACGTGTTGATTTTAGTTTTATGCCCATGAGTTAATTGTCCTTTGTCCTGGATTATTTAATAAGTCCGTCTGGTTTTTGTCCATAACAGTCCATCAGTCATAAATATAAAGTGCGAGTGTCCTCGTCAAATTATCCTTATACCCGAAGTTAAATATTCCAACTAATTGGGGACTTAAACTGTAACAAGATTTTAATACTTTGTTTAATAATTACACCAGGATGTCGACTGAGTGTAACCCAAGGTTTTAATACTTTGTTATCAATTATGCCAAGTGTCCTTGTACATAATTTCACCCAAGTTTTAATAATTCTAGAAGCTATTAATCCATTCCCGTGTCTGGTTAAATGAACGATTATTCGTACATATAAATACCCCGCCCATCGTGTCCGATCGAGTGTAAATGGTTATTTATAGGGACGCCCAATTGTAAATCTTTATATTAACATTAACAAACTATCATTTAGTTAAACAAATGTAAAGCTCATTAATAGCCCATAGTCTAATTTCCACAAGTGTCGTTCTTTTGTCCAAACCCCAATTACGGTACAAAGCCCAATTACCCAATTTTAATATTTTTAGCCCAACATCATGATTACTTCGGATTAAATAAGCATAATAATAACTTAGCTACGAGACATTAAATTAAAAAAGTTGAACATAACTTACAATGATTAAAAATAGCGTAGCGTTACACGGACAGAATTTCGACTTACACCCTTACAACATTCGCTAACACACCCTTATTATTATAAATTAAAATTAAAATTAAAATTATAATATAAATATAAATATTATACGTTGAATGAGGAGAAGAAAAAGATGTGTGTTTTTGCATCCAAAACTCGCGAACTTTATAGGACAGGCCTGGAAAAAGGGCTCATGCGATCGCATGGGCTTTGCCCTTCAAGGCCATGTGATCGCATGGCCAGCTGGGGAGGCTCAAAAGTCTTTGTTTTTTTATGCCGACGGTTTTATAATATAATATAATATATATATTAATTTTAAGAATTAATTATATATTATATTATATTCATGTGCATAGTTGACTTGTAATTTTTAGTCCGTTGCGTCGAGCATTGAGAGTTGACTCTGGTCCCGATTCCGGATTTTCAAACGTCCTTGCGTACAATTTAATATCTTGTACTTTGCGTTTTGAATCTTGTACTCTTGTAATTCTGAGACGCTTCTTATCAATAATTGGAACCTCTTTGATTGTATTTTGTACTTTTGAGCTTTTTGGTCGTTTACGTCTTCAATTCGTCGAATCTGTCTTTTGTCTTCACCTTTTATTATTTAAATGAATATCACTTGTAAATAAAACAATCGCAACTAAAAGCTTGTCTTTCTTGAGGGATAATGCTATGAAATATATGTTCGTTTTTAACATTATCAGAAGCGAACATTACTAACCCGTAAGCATAACATGCTTCTTTATGTTGCATGTTAGCCGCTTTTTCTAAATCATGAAGTCCTATATTCGGATACATTGAGTCAAAATAATTTTTAACCCGTTGCGTAAAATAGCATTTGGGTTTCCCGCATGAAACAACCCAACCCGTACTCCGTACGATAAATTTTTTTTTTTAATATATATATACACATTTATGCGCCAATTAAATATGTAGACCAAATCACAAGTTCCATTAAAACGTACAACCATTTCCAATGTTTACAAAAGGCACAAAGGCCATTAATTAAGTTAATACAAGTTTGACCGAATACAATGATAGTTTATAAACCAAACGACCCAACGAGCATGGTTTGGGACTAAACTACCCAAAAAGGTGGTCAACTTCCAAAAGCTCCTACAAGCACATCGTCAAAGACACCTAGTGTCCAACAATCCCCTTCCCTTTATCCTCACCTGCAACTAAAAAGATAAACAACGCGAGGGGTAAGCTAACGCTTAGTGAATGCAATAATTATACATGATCATATATAATCTACTTACTTGCATACAATTACACAATACCACATACAAGCTAGCAATTCAACAGCATGCAATCGATCATGCATAAACTACTACCCACGTTCCACATTAAGCTAGCAACACTAATAGCATATAGTTCACAATATAATATGCTAAGCACAATTCGCACAACCATGGTTAACCAAGTTTACAAGAGAACGGTACATGTAAGTCCGTTGGAGTTCATAACATCCACTAGTGTTACTTATACACCGCGTAATCACTAGTCCCCCGGGTGATGTCTTAAACACCGCGACTAACTCACCCTTACAACAATGTGGCGTCTTAAACACCGCAACGAATCCACACTTCGTTCAATACAATGAGTGGTGTCTTGAACACCGCGACACTTCCACTCTCATGACCTTGTGGTGTCTTAAACACCGCGACAATACCACAAGTCAATCACACAATGAGTAGTGTCTTAAACACCGCGACAATACTACTCGTTACCTAGAATGTGGTGTCTTGAACACCGCGACACTTCCACATTCACACCACACAAATAAATACATTATATACGTTCACGCATAATTATTCCACTCACCTTGACGCAAGGATGATGAATAATCGCTTCCAAACTTCAAAGCCAAGTACCTAATACATTAAGTACCAATTCAATACATAAACTAGTGGAATTAACCACATTACATTTACTTGGGCATTTAATGACTCAATTTCGCATTAAATGACCCAACCACACCACAACCGCCCTCTTAATGGCCAAGACTCGACTTTAATTACCAACATTAGTGCATTGAAGTCTACTAGCCTCAATTGACATCCACCTAGGGTAATTTACACCCATTTTACCCAAACTAGGTCAACTAGCACATTCTTGACCCAAATGACATCTCTTTCAATTCTAACAAGTGTTTAATGCTTACAATATCATTAACACTTTCAAACTCACAATTACAAGACCAAAACCCTAGGTTATGGCCATTAGGGTTTCATTACAACAACCTAACCCAAATTCACCCATTTTACTCCCAAATGGGTCATACAAGCTTCTATTAACCAAAACCCTAGCCATAATCAATTAAAACTCGAAACTTAGAGTTAGAACTTACCGAGACTATCACCACGTAGCTAGAGTCACAAGGAACAACTTTAACACTTGCTCCAAAGATCAACCCTCAATCCTTCCTCTCCCAATCTCACCTTGAATCCAAATGGGTGTTAGAGTTTTGGGAGAGAAATTGAAAGAAAATGAAAAAGGAAAATGAATAAATGAACTAGTGGACCAGATTTAATGTACCCATCTGATCTATACGTCCATTTACTATTTTGCCCCTCAAAATCCTTTAATTTAAATAAAATCCGGGACCTGACCTGCAGGTCTGCCGCGGCGCGGCACTACTCGTCGCGGCGCGACGATGCACTAGGAAAATCATCCTGTTTAAGTTGATTTCTGATCTGGAGTTGCTTTGTGGGCCGCGGCGCGGACCCACTTGTCGCGGCGCGACATTGGGCTGCAACAGGCCCCTTCGACTAGTTAACACAATTCCGAGGTTTCCACAACTATACAACCCAAACGCTCACTCTAATACACGCCTAAACTCCAACCTTAAGTCTCGCACGACCCTTTAAGCGTGTACGGAAAAGCGGGGTGTTACAACTCTCCCCCACTTAGATCGGAGCGCGTCCTCGCGATCCAAGCCGCATGACAAGCCGGAAGATAAGCCAAAACAAACTCTTCGGATTCCCATGTAAACTCGGAACCCTTTCGATGTCGCCATTGCACTTTGAAGGTTCTAACTTCCTTGTTCCGCAACATCTTAACCTTTTCATCAAGGATTGCAACCGGTTCTTCCGCATACTCTAACTTGTTATTCAAAGTAATCTCATCCAATGGCACCCAAGTCGAGTCATCCACAAGACACTTGCGAAGATGGGAAACATGGAACGTATTATGAATTCCCGCAAGTTCTTCGGGTAACTCTAATCGATAAGCAACCTCCCCAACACGTGCCAATACCTTGAAAGGACCAATAAACCGAGGAGCTAACTTTCCTCGCTTCCTAAACCGAATCACACCCTTCCATGGAGAAACCTTAAGCATCACCATATCACCTTCTTGAAACTCAATCGTTCTTCTACCTTTATCGGCATAAGACTTTTGTCTATCTTGCGCCGCTTTAAGTCGAGCCCGAATCATTTCAATTTTACTATTCGTCTCCAAAACCAAATCGGAACTTCCGATTTCTCGTTGACCCACTTCTCCCCAACAAATGGGAGTTCGACACCTTCGGCCATAAAGCATCTCGTAAGGTGGCATCCCGATACTAGTATGAAAACTATTATTGTATGAGAATTCCACCAAAGGTAAATGCTCATCCCAACTACCACCAAAATCAATGATGCACGCCCGTAGCATATCTTCCAAAGTTTGATTCGTACGCTCGGTTTGACCGTCCGTTTGAGGATGATACGCCGTGCTCAACTTTAATTGTGTACCCATATCTTCATGAAACTTTTCCCAAAATCGAGATGTAAAACGGGTATCTCGATCCGAAATAATAGATATAGGAACGCCATGCCGCGAGACCACTTCCTTGATAAACAACTTAGCCAAGGCCTCCGACGATATTGCTTCTTTAATGGGAAGAAACAAGGCACTTTTCGTCAACCTATCAACAATCACCCAAATCGTATCGTATTGGGTTCGCGCCGTCTTCGGTAACTTGGTAATAAAGTCCATGGTAATGTGCTCCCATTTCCATTTCGGGACTTCCAATGGTTGTAACTTACCGTAAGGCTTTTGGTGCTCGGCTTTGACTTGCAAGCACGTGACGCATTGTTCAACATACTTAACCACATCACGTTTCATGCCGGGCCACCAATAATCTTTCTTCAAATCATAGTACATTTTCGTTGCACCCGGATGAATGGAATATTTGGACTTATGTGCTTCATCAAGTAGCACTCGCCGGTAATCACCCATCTTAGGCACCCACACCCTTCCTTGAAAGGACAACAAACCCCGCGGACCCATAGTAATAAACTCCGATTGGCCCACAATTCGTTCCGTGTGCTTATCGTGAACATAAGCCTCTATTTGGTCTTCACCCATCTTTTCAAGAAAGTCGTTAGTGATAATCAAACGTAACGATGTTATACGTATCGCCGGATGTTGAGTCTTTCGACTTAACGCATCCGCGACCACATTCGCCTTACCCGGATGGTAAAGTATCTCACAATCATAATCTTTCACCACATCCATCCATCTACGTTGACGATAATTCAAATCCCTTTGAGTAAAAAGGTGTTTCAAATTCTTATGATCCGAATATATCGTACACTTGACACCATACAAGTAGTGGCGCCAAATTTTCAATGCATGCACAACCGCCGCCATTTCAAGATCATGAGTCGGGTACCTCGTTTCGTGTTCCTTTAATTGCCGAGAGGCATAAGCAATGACTTTACCCCTTTGCATAAGAACGCACCCGAGCCCATTTAAGGAAGCATCACAATAAACCACCATGTCTTCGACGCCTTCCGGTAACACTAACACCGGAGCTTGACACAACTTCTCTTTCAATAATTGAAAAGCAATTTCTTGCTCGTTTTCCCAATTGAATTTAGCACTCTTCCTCGTCAACTTTGTTAATGGAGAAGCAATCTTAGAAAAGTCTTGGATAAACCGACGATAATAACCGGCCAATCCGAGAAAACTTCGGATCTCCGTGGGCGTAGTCGGTCGTCCCCAACTCTTCACCGTCTCAATCTTCCCCGGATCCACTTGGATACCGCTTTCGTTCACAATGTGACCAAGGAATTGAACCTCCCTTAGCCAAAATTCACATTTAGAGAACTTTGCATACAACTTCTCTTTTCTTAGCGTCTTCAAAACTTCACGCAAGTGACGTTCATGTTCGTGCATACTTTTCGAGTAGACTAGTATGTCGTCAATGAACACAATAACCGACTTGTCCAACATAGGTTGGCACACCCGGTTCATAAGATCCATGAATGCCGCCGGTGCATTCGTAAGACCGAAGGGCATAACTACAAATTCATAATGCCCGTAACGCGTTCGGAAAGCCGTTTTCTCAATATCTTCCTCACGGACCCGCATTTGGTGATAGCCGGACCGTAGGTCGATCTTAGAGAAATACGTTGCGCCTTGAAGTTGATCAAACAAATCGTCGATCCTAGGTAGTGGATAACGATTCTTGATCGTCACTTTATTCAACTCACGGTAATCAATGCACATACGCATACTACCGTCTTTCTTCTTCACAAATAAGACCGGAGCGCCCCATGGCGAAGCACTCGGTCGGATAAAACCCTTCTCGAGCAATTCTTGAATTTGATTCAATAACTCTTGCATCTCCGTTGGTGCTAAACGATAAGGAGTTTTAGCAATGGGGGTAGCCCCCGGAACCAACTCGATGCGAAATTCTACTTGTCTTTCCGCCGGAACACCCGGTAACCCATCCGGAAAGACATCTTCAAACTCATTAACTACCGGAATTTCACGAATAGGTGGTGGCTCATTACGAGTGTCGACAACATGAGCAAGGAAAGCCATACCACCGGTAATAACGTGACGTCGTGCCCGAGCAAAAGTGCATATCGGCACCGATCTCCTTCGTTTGTCACCATGAATAATCATCTCTCCCCCACTTGGGGTCTTTACACGAATAAACTTGTCGTGGCATGCAATATCGGCTCTATAACGATCGAGCCAATCCATACCAACGACTACATCAAAATCACCCAAAGTCATCGGAATAAGATCAATTTCGAAACTTTCGGCGCCAAACACAACACAATTTTTACACACATCAACCACTAGCGCCGTCTTGCCATCCGCTATTTGAACTTCTACCGGACGACTCAACTTTACTAGCGGTTTATTTAACTTAGGCACAAATCTTGGAGATACGAAAGACAAATTAGCACCACTATCAAAAAGTATCCGAGCCGGATTAGAATTAACCATGAAAGTACCTGAAACGACTTCATTGGATTGTTTAGCTTCTTCATTAGACATCAAGTAGTTACGACCCCTAGCCGTACCCGCTGCCTTCTCTATCCGCTTAGCATTATCATTACGCAACTCGGGACACTCGGTCTTCTTGTGTCCTTCCTTCCCACAATTGTAACAAGTGAACTTTGTAGTAGAAGATGGTTTGGTGCAATCTCGGGCCATATGCCCCCTTCGCCCACAATTATGACAAGAATAGGGGAAGTCCCCCGAAGCACCTTTCTTCACGCTCCCCACACTCTCGGAGCCCTTCTTAAACTTCTTGCTAGAAAAATTCGATTGGCTAGTAGCTTCAAACTTCTTCTTACCCAAGGTAAGGCTACTTTTCCTCATCACAAGTGCCTCGAACCCTTTCGCCATATTAAACAACTCATCGAAGCTCTTCACCACGTTTACGCTAATCTTTTCTTGATAACTATCATTCAAGGTTCGATAGAAATCTTCTTTCAACATTTTATCATTCCCGACATACTCCGGGCAAAATTGCGTCTTGGACAAGAACACGGATTTGAGAGTGTTCAAGTCCATCGACCCTTGCCTCAAAGTACGTAGCTCGTCCTTAAGTCTTGTAAGATCGGCCGAAGTTCGGTACTCATCGAAGAACTCCGCTCTAAATTCCTCCCAAGTGAAGTCCATACATTGTTCTTCACCATAGAGTTGGATCTTAGCATCCCACCACAATTTCGCGTCACCCCTTAACATGCTACAACCATACCTAGTCTTCTTGTCGGGTGGACACTCACAAGTACGGAAGGCCCCCTCCATATCAGAGATGAATCGGGCACTCTTGAGTGGGTCCCGATCGCCCTCAAAAGTAGGAGGTTGAGCATCCCTAAAGTTCTTGAAGAAAAAGTCACGCCTTCCCCCATTTTCTTCTTGAAGAGCAATCTTAATTTGCTCCTTAACCAAAGCGACGACTTGTTCGTCAATCGTCTCGATAAACATCTTCTTAACATCTTCGCGAAACTCCGCCTTTTGGCGTTGAAAGATGGCCTCAACCTTGGCCGTGAACTCGGGGTCCTCGCTCGTGCCCCCAATATCGGTGTCGTGTCCGTTTCTCATCTTCATTCTATAAAACGGAAAAGATTAAACAACGAAACTAAAGACATGACACATATATACCTATACACCATACCACTCCATCTCGCTCGACAATCGTCGTACATCGCTTGTTTGACACGATTTGCACCCGTAGTAAGGGTAGCTAATCATTACTACGCGAGCACGTCGCGTTAACTCGCTAGTACAACGTTCATTTCGCTCGATGCTTGCTACACAACATGAACAAATAACACATGATTAGTTCACATGAACCTATGTACTAACCAAGTCCCGGTCCGACCCAAAGTCCTACAAGTCCCGCACAATGCACACACAAAAGTCTAAGTCTAGGCGCCTATCTCAAGTCACCTAAATCCCTTAGACCACGCTCTGATACCACTTGAAACAACCCAACCCGTACTCCGTACGATAAATTTTTTTTTTTTATATATATATACACATTTATGCGCCAATTAAATATGTAGACCAAATCACAAGTTCCATTAAAACGTACAACCATTTCCAATGTTTACAAAAGGCACAAAGGCCATTAATTAAGTTAATACAAGTTTGACCGAATACAATGATAGTTTATAAACCAAACGACCCAACGAGCATGGTTTGGGACTAAACTACCCAAAAAGGTGGTCAACTTCCAAAAGCTCCTACAAGCACATCGTCAAAGACACCTAGTGTCCAACAATCCCCTTCCCTTTATCCTCACCTGCAACTAAAAAGATAAACAACGCGAGGGGTAAGCTAACGCTTAGTGAATGCAATAATTATACATGATCATATATAATCTACTTACTTGCATACAATTACACAATACCACATACAAGCTAGCAATTCAACAGCATGCAATCGATCATGCATAAACTACTACCCACGTTCCACATTAAGCTAGCAACACTAATAGCATATAGTTCACAATATAATATGCTAAGCACAATTCGCACAACCATGGTTAACCAAGTTTACAAGAGAACGGTACATGTAAGTCCGTTGGAGTTCATAACATCCACTAGTGTTACTTATACACCGCGTAATCACTAGTCCCCCGGGTGATGTCTTAAACACCGCGACTAACTCACCCTTACAACAATGTGGCGTCTTAAACACCGCGACGAATCCACACTTCGTTCAATACAATGAGTGGTGTCTTGAACACCGCGACACTTCCACTCTCATGACCTTGTGGTGTCTTAAACACCGCGACAATACCACAAGTCAATCACACAATGAGTAGTGTCTTAAACACCGCGACAATACTACTCGTTACCTAGAATGTGGTGTCTTGAACACCGCGACACTTCCACATTCACACCACACAAATAAATACATTATATACGTTCACGCATAATTATTCCACTCACCTTGACGCAAGGATGATGAATAATCGCTTCCAAACTTCAAAGCCAAGTACCTAATACATTAAGTACCAATTCAATACATAAACTAGTGGAATTAACCACATTACATTTACTTGGGCATTTAATGACTCAATTTCGCATTAAATGACCCAACCACACCACAACCGCCCTCTTAATGGCCAAGACTCGACTTTAATTACCAACATTAGTGCATTGAAGTCTACTAGCCTCAATTGACATCCACCTAGGGTAATTTACACCCATTTTACCCAAACTAGGTCAACTAGCACATTCTTGACCCAAATGACATCTCTTTCAATTCTAACAAGTGTTTAATGCTTACAATATCATTAACACTTTCAAACTCACAATTACAAGACCAAAACCCTAGGTTATGGCCATTAGGGTTTCATTACAACAACCTAACCCAAATTCACCCATTTTACTCCCAAATGGGTCATACAAGCTTCTATTAACCAAAACCCTAGCCATAATCAATTAAAACTCGAAACTTAGAGTTAGAACTTACCGAGACTATCACCACGTAGCTAGAGTCACAAGGAACAACTTTAACACTTGCTCCAAAGATCAACCCTCAATCCTTCCTCTCCCAATCTCACCTTGAATCCAAATGGGTGTTAGAGTTTTGGGAGAGAAATTGAAAGAAAATGAAAAAGGAAAATGAATAAATGAACTAGTGGACCAGATTTAATGTACCCATCTGATCTATACGTCCATTTACTATTTTGCCCCTCAAAATCCTTTAATTTAAATAAAATCCGGGACCTGACCTGCAGGTCTGCCGCGGCGCGGCACTACTCGTCGCGGCGCGACGATGCACTAGGAAAATCATCCTGTTTAAGTTGATTTCTGATCTGGAGTTGCTTTGTGGGCCGCGGCGCGGACCCACTTGTCGCGGCGCGACATTGGGCTGCAACAGGCCCCTTCGACTAGTTAACACAATTCCGAGGTTTCCACAACTATACAACCCAAACGCTCACTCTAATACACGCCTAAACTCCAACCTTAAGTCTCGCACGACCCTTTAAGCGTGTACGGAAAAGCGGGGTGTTACACCGCAATATATGCATCAAAGTAAACACATTGTAACTTTTGGGTTTCCCAATGTGATATCCCCCATCTTTCAAACGAAAGCCTTTTATAAACCAAGGCATTCTTGGAACGTTCTTAGAATGTCTTACAAACTGATTTTGCCATAAATAGTTGTGCCGAGGAATTCTGACCGACTCTAGACAAGATTTCATCAATCATGTCTCCGGGTAAGTCTTCTAAAATATTGGGTTGTCTATCCATTTTGTGTTTTTATACTGTAAAATAGAAAAGAGTTATATTCATAAAAGATACTTATTAATACAAGCAATTTTTACATATATCGTAAAGCATAAGCACACTATATTACATATATTACACCGCACAAATACAACTATCTAATTCCTACTCACTCGTTTCTTCTTTTTCGAACTTGGTTCTTTTTGCTAAGTTTTTTGGGATATATGATGTTCCCCTAATACGAGCCGTCGTTTTTCACATTGGTCTAGAAAAACCTGGTGGTTTAGAGGTTCCCGCGTTATTGTTACAACTTAAGAAATACGGGTGTTGACGATACATATAAAGTTCATCGGGGTTGGAATCATATTTCTCTATTTTTATGCCCTTTCCCTTATTGTTCTCTTTTGCCTTTTTAAATTCAGTTGGGGTAATTTCTATAACATCATCGGAATCCTCGTCGGGATCCGATTCATCGGGGAATTGGTAATCCTCCCAATATTTTGCTTCCTTGGCGGAAACACCATTGATCATAATTAACCTTGGTCGGTTGGTTGAGGATTTTCTTTTACTTAACCATTTTATTATTTCCCCCACCGGTTCTATTTCTTCTTCCGGTTCCTCCTCCTCCGGTTCCGATTCTTCTTCCGGTTCCGATTCTTCTTCTGGTTCCTCTTCGAGAACTTGTGAATCAGTCCACGAATCATTCCAAATTATATTTGACTCTTCATTATTATTAGGTGAGTCAATGGGACTGGTATTAGAGGTTGACATATATCACATAATATCAAACACGTTAAGAGATTAATATATCACATAATATTCACATGTTAAAAATATATAGTTTCCAACAAAATTTGTTAAGCAATCATTTTTCAAGTAAACACGGTCGAAGTTCAGACTCACTAATGCATCCTAACAAACTCGATAAGACACACTAATACAAAATTCTGTTCTCTAAGACCAACGCTCAGATAACAACTGAAATTTCCCGCTCTTATTGATTAAAAACGTTCCATATTAATTAATTTTGTTGCGAGGTTTTGACCTCTATATGAGACGTTTTTTTAAAGACTGCATTCATTTTTAAAACAAACCATAACCTTTATTTCATAAATAAAGGTTTAAAAAGCTTTACGTAGATTATCAAATAATGATAATCTAAAATATCCTGTTTACACACGACCATTATATAATGGTTTACAATACAAATATGTTACATCGAAATCAGTTTCTTGAATGCAGTTTTTACACAATATCATACAAACATGGACTCCAAATCTTATCCTTATTTTAGTATGCAACAGCGGAAGATCTTAGTATTCACCTGAGAATAAACATGCTTTAAACGTCAACAAAAATATTGGTGAGTTATAGGTTTAACCTATATATATCAAATCGTAACAATAGACCACAAGATTTCATATTTCAATACACATCCCATACATAGAGATAGAAATCATTCATATGGTGAACACCTGGTAACCGACATTAACAAGATGCATATATAAGAATATCCCCATCATTCCGGGACACCCTTCGGATATGATATAAATTTCGAAGTACTAAAGCATCTGGTACTTTGGATGGGGTTTGTTAGGCCCAATAGATCTATCTTTAGGATTCGCGTCAATTAGGGTGTCTGTTCCCTAATTCTTAGATTACCAGACTTAATAAAAAGGGGCATATTCGATTTCGATAATTCAACCATAGAATGTAGTTTCACGTGCTTGTGTCTATTTTGTAAATCATTTATAAAACCTGCATGTATTCTCATCCCAAAAATATTAGATTTTAAAAGTGGGACTATAACTCACTTTCACAGATTTTTACTTCGTCGGGAAGTAAGACTTGACCACTGGTTGATTCACGAACCTATAACAATATATACATATATATCAAAGTATGTTCAAAATATATTTACAATACTTTTAATACATTTTGATGTTTTAAGTTTATTAAGTCAGCTGTCCTCGTTAGTAACCTACAACTAGTTGTCCACAGTTAGATGTACATAAATAAATCGATAAATATTATCTTGAATCAATCCACGACCCAGTGTATACGTATCTCAGTATTGATCACAACTCAAACTATATATATATTTTGGAATCAACTTCAACCCTGTATAGCTAACTCCAACATTCACATATAGAGTGTCTATGGTTGTTCCGCAATATATATATAGATGGGTCGACATGATAGGTCGAAACATTGTATACGTGTCTATGGTATCTCAAGATTACATAATATACAATATAAGTTGATTAGGTTATGGTTGAAATAGATTTATTACTAACTTTCACGTAGGTAAAATGAGTAGTTTTTATCAATCTTGTTTTACTCGCCATTTCTTCGTTTCTAATCCGTTTTGAGTGATTCCAGTGGCCACGGTTTCGTATTGAACTTAAATTTATGAATCTAAATAGAAAAAGTATAATTTTATAGTTAGAAATACAAGTTATAAGTCGTTTTTGAAAGAGGTAGTCATTTCCGTCGAAAGAACGACATCTTGATGACCATTTTGAAAAACATACTTTCACTTTGAGTTTAACCATGATTTTTGGATATAGTTTCATGTTCATAAGAAAAATCATTTTTCCAGAAGTATAGCTTTTAAATCAAAGTTCTTCTTAGCTTTTAATTATCCCAACCAAAACAGCCCCCGGTTTACTACGACGGCGTATATCCAGTTTTATGGTGTTTATCGTGTTTCCGGATTTTAAATCATTTAACTTAGCATATCATATAGATATAGAATATGTGTTTAGTTGATTTTAAAAGTCTAGTTAGAAGGATTAACTTTATTTGCGAACAAGTTTAGAATTAACTAAACTATGTTCTAGTGATTACAAGTTTATAACGTTGAATAAGACAGCTTTTTATGTATGAATCGAATGATGTTATGAACATCATTACTACCTCAAGTTCCTTGGATAAACCTACTGGAAATGAGAAAAATGGATCTAGCTTCAAAGGATCCTTGGATGGCTTGAAAGTTCTTGAAGCAGAATCATGACACGAAAACAATTTCAAGTAAGATTTCCACTCGAAATAAGATTGTTATAGTTATAGAAATTGAATTAAAGTTTGAATATGATTATTACCTTGTATTAGAAATATAACCTACTGTAAGTAACAAAGGTTTCTTGATCTTGGATGATTACTTGGAATGGATTTAGAAAACTTGGAAGTAAACTTGCAATCTTGGAAGTATTCTTGATTTTATGAAACTAGAACTTTTGGAATTTATGAAGAACACTTAGAACTTGAAGATAGAACTTGAGAGAGATCAATTAGATGAAGAAAATTGAAGAATGAAAGTGTTTGTAGGTGTTTTTTGTCGTTGGTGTATGGATTAGATATAAAGGATATGTAATTTTGTTTTCATGTAAATAAGTCATGAATGATTACTCATATTTTTGTAATTTTATGAGATATTTCATGCTAGTTGCCAAATGATGGTTCCCACATGCGTTAGATGACTCACATGGGCTGCTAAGAGCTGATCATTGGAGTGTATATACCAATAGTACATACATCTAAAAGTTGTGTATTGTACGAGTACGAATACGGGTGCATACGAGTAGAATTGTTGATGAAACTGAACGAGAATGTAATTGTAAGCATTTTTGTTAAGTAGAAGTATTTTGATAAGTGTCTTAAAGTCTTTCAAAAGTGTATGAATACATATTAAAACACTACATGTATATACATTTTAACTGAGTCGTTAAGTCATCGTTAGTCGTTACATGTAAGTGTTGTTTTGAAACCTTTAGGTTAACGATCTTGTTAAATGTTGTTAACCCAATGTTTATAATATCAAATGAGATTTTAAATTATTATATTATCATGATATTATGATGTACGAATATCTCTTAATATGATATATATACATTAAATGTCGTTACAACGATAATCGTTACATATATGTCTCGTTTCAAAATCATTAAGTTAGTAGTCTTGTTTTTACATATGTAGTTCATTATTAATATACTTAATGATATGTTTACTTATCATAATATCATGTTAACTATATATATAACCATATATATGTCATCATATAGTTTTTACAAGTTTTAACGTTCGTGAATCACCGGTCAACTTGGGTGGTCAATTGTCTATATGAAACCTATTTCAATTAATCAAGTCTTAACAAGTTTGATTGCTTAATATGTTGAAAACACTTAGTTATGTAAATAACAATTTCATTTAATATATATATATATATATATATATATATATATATATATATATATATATATATATATATATATATATATATATATATATATATATATATATATATATAAACATGGAAAAGTTCAGGTCACTACATTTGCGGTGGCTGGTTACATTTGGTTGCATTTGGTTTCTTTATTTTTTATCGAGTTTTCGTAAACGTTTAGGTGCTTGTTTAGGAAGGACTATGTTTTAGGAGCGTTTCAATGTTTGGTTAACTTTCAATAGGTTTCAATTTGTGCAATGTTACCGGCTGTAATTGAGTCTATATTGAATAGATCGTATGATCTATCTATAAGAAGTATGTCTTTGTCAATAGTTGTAACATAATTAGATTTTTCGGATCTATTTTAAATTGTGTCTATGTTCTAGAAAAATGAAATTTCAATTATTAGTTAAACAATCACGTGCAGTGATGACAATGGATAGTATATGGATCAGGTGATCTCATATTCATATCGGTATCGATGTAATTTTAAATTAATATCTATATTTATATCCATATCCATTTAAATATAATTCATCTATCAATATTTGTTAAATAAAGCGGGTGAACAGATATTTGTTTGATGTTATTATTATTATTATTTTTTTAATATTCTCATAATGAAATGGATATATTAAAGTAATTTCAACAAAAATAAATAAAACGAATTTAATGTTATTCATATAGGTGGATCTTTACACTCTATACTTTCGATATCATTTTAGTAGTTTATAGTATATATATATATATATATATATATATATATATATATATATATATATATATATATATATATATATATATATATATATATATATATATATATATATATATATATATATATATGTGTGTGTGTGTGTGTGTGTAAATTTGTATATATTTATGTGTATACATGTATTTCGGGTGATAAATGAATATATTCGTGAATAAATAATAATTTGTCATTTATATTCAATCTACGGATTTTTCACATCATCAATATTTACATTCATATCAGTTTATCATCCATTTAGATCATTCATATCCAATATAATGGATAGGATCATCATTGTGTTATTGGTCCAGTGGTAATGACTCATACCTCTTTGTTAGAGGTTGAGAGTTGAATTCTATGGAGCGACAACATTGCATACAATGATATCTCCTTATCTTGAATTCCACCCAACGTCACCTTTCAGACATCACGTTGCGGAGGCAGTTGGAGACGGATTATGCAACTGCGGAAGATGATCGCGTGAGTGGTTTAGGATCCCTTAGGTGATCCCACTGCTGTTATAGAAAAAGGATCAAACCGGATAGATATCTGATAGATCGGATATCTAGGTCGAATATACGATGGATCCGATATCCACTGTATTGCATCCCTAATCACGTGTCTCCAAAGTCGCATTGTAAGTCCAAAGAGAAAACGTAACCAAATAAACCATATGAACAAATCGACCGACACTTTTAAAATATTAAATTTTTTTGGTATATCAAATATTCAAATGGGTATATGGAAGACAAGAAATTAGCCAAACAGAGCCTAGTTGATCATGCATGCCTCTATATTGACCTTCTATATCGGCTCATTTACACGCAGAGGCGAGTGTATGGGTAATCCAACGGGGTCCTGTGACACCACTAGTTTTTCAAAATTTATCACAAAAAAATACTTTTTGGTATAGGACACTACTAAATATAATAATGGGACCCCATACATTTTTCGATTTTAAGTATTGATAATTTAGACTACTAAAATATTTGAAAATAGCCCGTTATAATTTTATAGTATGCGCCATTTAAATATTTAAACAAAAAATAAACAAAAATAAACTTAGCTTATCCAATTTTCAGTTGGCTGTATTAATTAAGTCTAACAGCAAACATCGATTTATTGACGACTTTACTAACGGGTAGAGCCTAAATTGAATTTCAGGCAGGTTTTAAACCCATAGAATTTTGATTCTACCATTTTCATGATGTCTCATTTTTTTGTTATTTATTATAGGTCGGAGGTCCTTTTGGAAGCGAAGTCTCTATCCATAAAACATTGAGAGGGAAGACTTTACTACTCTTGGAGTGTTTCACTCTGGGTAGAAAAATAACTTGTTTTTATTCTAGGATACGAGAAAGATTGTCTACATCTAACCTCCCTCATACCTCAATTTTGTGGGATTGAGTTTTGTTTTTATTGTTGTTGTTATCGAATTTCCTATTTCCCATGTATCTAGCCACCATCGACGATCATATATGATTTCATTCCGTCAATTTTGAGTCATCCATCATTATGTAAGTATATGTACATTCATGAAACTACACTATTCCTTTTGTATCGATGGACATATGTATTATTGATTAAAATCAATAAAATTGCCTTTTTCTAAAAAAATATAGCTTAGTTGAGATTTTTTGCTAGTGATATATCATGTAAACAAGTTTATAATTAGTTTTGTTAAATGATTGATTTTTCATTTAAGTATATATGTTTAGTTAATGTTATAATTGTATTTTTTTTATAATGATCTTTAACTATGTTTATATCTGCAATTTTATAGTACTCATGGATCATGTAAATATTTTAAATTTATTAATGTATCATGTATATATGTTTATAATTACTTTTCTTAAATGAATGATCTTTTTCGGTACTGATGTAATTAATAAAATTGTATTTTTCGTACTGCAAAATTTTGGTACTAATGTATATATCAATAATATTGTTTTTTGGTTTTGAATTTGACAGCTATTATATACATGTTAAAATACTTTAATTTATGAATAATTGTCTTCTTAAATATATTGAGAAATATGTGTTAGATGATGTTAGCAATAATGTAATTATGGATGAATTTTATCGTATAAAATCTCGTTGAAAAAGTAAAAACTTACTTTTAGTATTTAATTGATTGAATATATGATATTTTTGTATAGGGGTTAATATTTGTGTAAATATCAATTACCTTATTGTATAAATGATATTCTTTTGTATGATGGTCGTTGTAATGACAATAGTAAAAAAATATAAACAACCTTATATTTTACAAATATAATTCAATTTTATGTTTGTGTTTTAAGTGCGATCCGATCCGACCAGATTTAAACCGACACGATTAGACTCGAGACATTCAATATTTGTGCAAGTAAGTTATCGGAAAAAAATTGAGACCCCATTAAATTTTAATTCTAGAATCACCACTTTTTACACGAAATAGGTTGGGCATGAAATTGTGAAAGTAAATTTGAAGTAGACCCCACCACTAAAATCTTAAATACAATTTCTACCCCTAAATTTGGAATTTGGATACGACCATATAAGCCTTTTATAGGACGAGTAATAAAAATGTTGCTATGTTACTATTCATTCTCCAAATTAATATATATATATATATATATATATATATATATATATATATATATATATATATATAGGGATTCAGAGAGAAATGATGGTGAGAGAACTCATAGAATCTACTGATTCTCAATATGCACATAGATTGAGTCAATCTGCACACAGATTTTTACCTGAACCCCAGTCTGTACACAGACTGAACCTCAGTCTGTACAGACTAAATCTCAGTAAGTAAAAAAAATTAATAATATTTTTTTAATTTACGTGACACAGTCTGAGCACAGATTAAGCTGAATCTGTCCACAGATTGAGGTCAATCTGTTGCAGATTGAGCTGGGCAAACCGAGTTCTTCAACAACTATATGCACGTACTGGAGAAGACGTAGTTAAATTAGGTGCATATGATATATGCATGTCACAAAAATCAAGTTTATGACCAAAAATCAAAACTCATATATGTTAGAATTCATCTCGTGATTCTATAGGCAAAGTTTTAGATTCTAACAATTAGATTCGAGTTCGAATTCGTGAGACAAAAGTTTGGGGAAAAAAGTCAACAATTTCTTCATGATTCAAATTCATAATCTATATGATGTTTCAGCTTAAATTAACGTTGACGAACATTAGGTGCAACATTTTAAGCAACTTTCGTGTTGGAATCAACATCTAAAATGCCTTGGATTTATGAATTGAATTCAGGTTCGTCGTTCATCATAGCGGCTTTTGTTTTTTGCTTTGGTTCTCTAGGTTCGCTCATATGAAAAGTTCGCTCCCGATCCTTATATATATATATATATATATATATATATATATATATATATATATATATATATATATATATATATATATATATATATATATGTATATGGTAGGGTCCAATGAGAACTCCACATTGGAGAGAACTCTAGGAACTCCAGAGTCGAGCAAAAAAAACACGGGCGAATAAAAAATACATAGGGTCGAACAATTTGTTTTGGATGCATAGATTTCAGTTTTCATTCTACATATCTGTTCTACAAAAATGTAGAACAAAATTCTGTTCCAACATGCCCAGAATTGTTCGACTAGACCCTGTTTTTGTTAGAATTTCACATGTTTTATTCAAAATCAACTTTTTTGTTTTAAATGTAATTTAAAGTTTAGGTTTTAGGGTTTATGGTTTAGTTTTTTGAGTTACTCTGTAAACCAAAAACCCTAAACCCTAAATTCTAACCTTAAACCCTATAAATAAACCCTAAAACCGTAAATCTAAACCCTAAATCCTAAACCACAAAAACATGTTAGATAATTGCCGGAAAAAATGACGAAAAAACATGTAGAACAGTGTCACTGAGGGTCAGGTTTTAAAGATTCTGCCCAAAACAATATATCCACTCTCAACGTTAATCTTATCTGATTGAAACGCCCTTTTGGATTGAATCCTAGGCTCATGAATAAAGTTACATATCATAGAATGGTTTTAGCTTTTCTTAATCCTAGTTGGTTTACTTCTACCGAGATTTCCACTTAAGGTACTGTTAATTAGACTAGAGGTCTCTCCTTTTCATTGCAATTGCACAACCCCACATTATATATTCACAACATCTGTAGGATTCTGCTTCTGACGTGAACTATGCTTTCGGAAAGATAGTGTTATGCTAACCACAAGCTTAAATTGGACAGCTCTTCTAGATAGACAACCAACTATACAATTTACAATGCTATCTATACGTAGGTACTAAATATTATTGTGGCATTAAATACGGATAACTGCTTACCCTGGTAATTAGAAGTGATCAAGTCCTAATACTATGTTATAGCCACATGTGTAATTGGAAAGAGTAATTCATAAATTAGCCTTCTAAGTCGGCAAAGATACAACATAACAATAGTATAAAGTTCAGATAAATATTCAACATTCAAACAATTATAACAGATAGACATATGAATATTATGAAAGAAATTTAAAACAACATAACCATAACATTAGATTAATAAAAGCGTTCACCGTATACAAACAAGGTCTTAACCGTTACAAATGTTGACATTCCCTAGACATATCCTGCTCCTAGTACAATCTTCGATGTTCGCCTCTAACTGCATTTTACGCTAGAGATGAGAAGGCCTCGAAATTATCTAGCTTCCTTGTTAAAGAAAACAAGAGAAAGAAACTAATTGTAGTGAGAGAAGTAAATGTGAATGGAAAGTGTGTTGAAATGGGAAACACGTGAGCCTATTTATAGAGTCATTTGGAATGGGCAAGCCGTTTGTATTAGGCGTTGCTTTTGCACCAAGCCGTTTGTTTGGCACGTTTATAGCACACCTTTGCAGACTAGCTGTTTTATTGACACGTTTGATTTAGCCGTTTGGTCAGGCCATTTGTTTCTCATGTTGGTTTTGTAAGGAGCTGTTTGTTTAATCTGTATGACATGTTTTGGTCTTGATTTTGGCTTGTCATCGGGATCGTAACTTGACTTTCATTGTTTTCATTTTATATTCTTTCTTTTTAATCCTTTTTCTTCGATTCGTTTTGCATCGTCTTCATAATCACTTGATCTACCAAAAATAGGTAAATAAATCCTTAAATCTTCTATAAAGTTGATAAATCGATTATTTTAGAGCCAATATCGGGGGTAAAAACGTGATTTTTGACTGATATTAATTACAAATGCGATAATAAATCATACAATTTGAAATAATAATGATCAAGCATGAATTAGATCCAATGGGTTCGGTTCATGTTGATCAACAAAGGTGGGGGATTTAAGGGTCTTTTGAGTTTAACTCTCCAGTCTGAATTACCATAAATAACCCCCATGGGAGATAATGATCTTAAAATGGGTGGTTAAATGTAGACCCACCATTGTCAGCTTAGCCGGTAAGTGATGGCATAAAGGGCGCTAGGCTTTATTGTTACCAGAACGATACATGTGGTCGTACAAAGCTTATGAGCTGTTATGTATTCCGGTGAATCGGGTTTATTGTTGGGTGATTCCGGTCTGGCAGGTTGAATGTAGAAGAATGATAACTTGTAAAAATGCATGTGTGTATGTGTGTATGTGTGTATGTTGTGATCCCGTTTACCTAGTGTTCGGTGCCCTATTTGTAGTTGAATCCCTTTGTCCTTTAGTGCCACGTAATAGGACGAATGGGACATCCTTTTTCATACCAGATGTATTATGTCGAGATCGTGCATAGCCTATTTGTATGGTTCTTATGATGTTACGTTACCTTTGTGTGACCCGTATGGTTACGGCGCTAACTGGTTGCTCTTCATTTATCGTTGGATCAGGTGGCACACCAATCAATGATGCGCGTTACAATGTTTACGAGTGTAGAGAGTGATCTTAAATTTTTAGAGGAATTGACTAGCTAATCATATGTTAAGCATGCGCCACATGTGATGCGCAAAGTAGAGATATGTGATTATGCGCAAGCAGCGCATATATCTTGTCTTTAAGAAAATGAGGTAACTACGCATTGGTTTCACACGTGCCAATCACGTGTGATACGCATATGTGAGTAAGGGTATCATAAGTCCCCCTAGTTCGATATTATGTGCGATGTCGCGCATGGTGTCAAACTCAACTGTAGCATGATTATTCTTTACCATAAATGTGACGTGACAAGTATCTGTCACCTCATTTAATTTCTCCTTTGTCAGCTTCACCAAGCGATGACATGTGGTGGTCCTTATTCCTCGTGGGTCTCTATCTCTCTCTCTCTCTCTCTCTCTCTCTCTCTCTCTCTCTCTCTTCTTTTTATACCCCCATAAATACTTGTGCCATTTTTCTTTTCTTCCTTTCACTTTTTACTCACTCTAGATTTCATTTCCCGATCACTTTTCTTTTCCGAGCTGATGCCTTCTTCAAGCGCGAATACGGGTTATTATAACGTGGGAGACATTGCGTCCATTCTTACTTATAATTTCTTGTACAATTTTAGTAGACTGGTATCCTCTTATTAAGGAGTTGGATCCCATTCTGACATCTCGTCAGAACCGTGCAAACCGCTCTCCTCCTAATAGAGTTGTTGTTTATAACTTGATGATGGAAAGAGGGAATGTTTGTATTCCCCCACCTAACTTGTATATGCTCGTGCTCTCACACTTCAATATTGGGATCGGTCATTTAAATCCAGATATCGCATGTCGCCTTAATTTTTTCCAAATGTGGTGTAATTTTCAAAATTTTACGCCTACCGTGAACCTTTTTAGGAATATTTTTGTTTACCAACGTCTTGATCAAGGTTGGTATTCCGTCAGAGACAACCAAGGTTTCACTAGAGGGTCCAATCTTAAAACTCCAGAGTCGTGGAAAGAAGAATTCTTTTTTTGAAAAAAACACTTTTATCCCCTCGACTTGTTCGAATATTGGTAAGTGACGTTACGGTTTTGATGATAAATTAAACAAAGTTCCGCCACTTAGTTCTTCGGAGCGCCATATGCTGATCAAGTGTTTGGGTCAAATGCTTCCCATGCGCATTTACGGTCACAATACTCTGTATGCTGGTGGTACTTCCCGTCACCAGTCTCATACTAATGCTCGCCCGATGTTTGACCGCAATTTTCACGGTATATCCATTATGTTATATCTCTTTAAGTTTAATTCTTGGCTTTTATTGATATGCGTAATTTTAACTTTTTGTATAGAGATAACTTTTGCAGAGTATTTGAAACTTAAGAGCCTTGTGAACACATCATCAATTCACACGCCATTATCCAAGTGTTCGACTCCAGAGTGGGGACAAAGTAAACCTCGGGGAACCTCTGTCATCGCGTAAAATGAATGCGCTCTTAGAGGGAATTGATTGTTCTACTCATCTCAAGAGGGGGTCATCCATCTATCGCCCTTTTTATGTAGGTAAGAGAAAACTGATACCGAAACAGTATTAAGACATGTTCTCGCCTTTCAATTCGCACTTCATTTATACACCAACATCTTTGCTAAAGCGAGCAAAATCTGGCATATTTTTTTCCTTGTTTCAATCCCCTATGTTGTATCCATTATTTAATATGTCTAGTTTTTCACAGATGATGATGATGATGATGATGATGACGATGATGAGAGTGATCATGATAGTGCTTTCGGGAGAGACAATGGGACCCCGGAGGTTGGTGCTGACTCTATTGATGGGGTTCCTGAAGTTGTAACTGATGCGGCCAAAGGTGGCGACGATGCTCTTCCCAACGAGGCATCCTTATTGAGGGAGGAAAATAACCATCTTCAGAAAGCTCTTGCCAAGTTGTACAATGAAAAGGAAAACTTGCGAACCTAACTTGAGAACGTTGTGTCTAAAAGCACGTTGGCAGAGAAATTGATTCATGATTTAACGATGCGTTGACAGCAAGCACAATGTTGAGCGCGGAATGCTGACCGTGAGTTTGATCGCCTTCAGGCTGGGCTCCCCATTATTGTAGATCATGCTTTCAACGGTGCTACGGTGAATACAACCTATTCTTCAGTCGTGTTAGCCATTGGGAATGCTGAGCGTTTTCGTGTTTAGAAATTTATTAAACAAAACAAGCAAATCTCAAAGCCGACCCCGCCTATCATTAAAGAGTGCCTTCTTCTAATGCCGAAGCTATTGCGAGGCTTTCAGCCAGGTCCTTAGAACATATTTCAATCCCCAGTCTGGAGAGATTTTCGTGCGATCCCAGAATTACTTCACCCGCCTTAATAAGCGTGGGTATGTTATTTTCGAATCCATGTATGTAAATACATGTGCTGTAGTGACCCGAACTTTTCCATGTTTATATATATTAAATGAAATTGTTATTTACATGATTAAGTGTTTCCAACATGCTAAGCAATAAAACTTGTTAAGACTTGATTAATTGAAATAGGTTTTATATAGACAATTGACCACCCAAGTTGATCGGCGATTCACGAACGTTAACACTTGTAAAAACTATATGATATATATATATATATATATATATATATATATATATATATATATATATATATATAGTTAACATGATATTATGATAAGTATGTACCTCATTAAGTATTTTAACAATGAGTTATACACATAAAAATGAGACTATTGAATTAAGAAACTTGAAAACGGTATATATAACGATTATCGTTATAACAATGTCTTACTAATTAAATATGAATCATTTTAAGATATTGATACACTATATATAAACATGATAAATGATAAGTAAACATATCATTAAGTATATTAACAATGAACTACATATGCAAAAACAAGACTACTAACTTAAGGATTTCGAAACGAGACATATATGTAACGATTATCGTTGTAACGACATTTAAATGTATATATATCATATTAAGATATATTAATATATCATAATATCATGATAATATAATAATTTAACATCTCATTATTTAACAACCCGTCCATATTACTATAAACGCAGTACGTTCTCATTGGTCCCATAGCGAGGTATTTGACCTCTATATGATACGTTTTAGAAAATATTGCATTCGTTTCATAAAAAGCACATCATTATTATACATAATGCATGTTTTAAACAAGTGGGCGATTATTTAAGAAATAATCCCCAAAATACATCGGTTTCCAAATACTACACACGTGACGTAACAGTCGAATATAATACATGACAAAGGTTTTATTGAATGCAACACTTTATTTAAATAAAAGTATGAGACTCCATACACAACTTGCTCAGATAATGCAACAACGAAAGACTTTCTTTCATACCTGAGAATAAACATGCGTAAATAGTCAACACAAAGGTTGGTGAGATATATAGGTTTATCATCGATATAAATATAGACCACAAGATTTCATAGTTATAAATATATGTACACTCGCAAGTGTATAAAAGTATTCTATAAGTTGTTGAGCGCTTCGGTAACCATACTTAACCATTAATGTGGCATATTCCCTTTATTATGAAATCTCCCTACACTGTACCAAGTGTAGTAAAAACGAAGTACTATGCAACCGTTTACAATACTAGAGCGACTAGCCCGTTTGGGGTTGTCAAACCCGATAGATCTATCAATAGGATTCACGTATACATGTTCTTACAATATGTAAATATTAGTTACCAAGCTATTAGGGAAGATATGCAAAGTGGTACAACTCAACGTAGAATATATTTAAGTACTTGTTTCTATGGCGTAAAACATAAAATGCATGTATTCTCATCCCAAAATATTTGTAGAGTTTAAAAATGGGACTATATACTCACGATAGTAAAAGTATATTAATAATAAGTTTTCAACTTATTAAAAATATGGTCGTCGTCCTTGGATTCACGAACCTATAACAATAATAATGATTCAGATAATAATACGACATGTGAATAAAATAAAACAAGTTCATAGAATTAATTTTTAACATTTTTATGTTAGTAGTCCTTTGTTAGTAGTCCAAAATAGTCCGAAATGTTCAACAGTCCAATAATCGGTATATATATATATATATATATATATATATATATATATATATATATATATATATATATATAATCTTAGAATTACCCCACGACATATTGTATACGTATTGTCTTTGCATCAACCCAGAGACGTATTGTATACGTATTGTCTTAGAATTAACTAAGACGTATTGTGTACGTATTGTCTTAGGATTTATCAAAACGTATTGTATACTTATTGTGTTAGGACGTACCAAGAATATTGTTATACATATATACAATCACAGAATTAACCAAGATTATAATATTTTGTTATACTACTGATAACATGTCCAAATATATATAGGATATAGAAAAAGTTAGCAAGGATATAGTTAATATAGTTTTTACAATATAAATTTCGTTCATACAACGTTAATTTTAGCAGATTTTGTTTTGCTCGCCAAATATTCATTACAACTCCGTTTAAAGTGAATCAAATTGCTATGGATTCCTTAAGAAGTTAATTTTACAAAATCAATTCGAAAAGTTCAGCCCATATATTAATATTCAGAGTTTTACCCTCTTATTGTGCCGGTGGACAGATTTGGAAGAATCCAGGCACCCACCCATTATATGATTTTTGATAAAATACTTCCACTTTGTCTAAAATCATGAAACAAATACTGGAAGTCTTATTTACATATATTAACATATTTCCAAAGTCTTAGCTTCGAACTCAAAGTCTAAGATAGGTTTTTAATTTCCATCCCAAAACTTCCCGCTTTTTACCGAATGGAGATTAAACGATATATGTTAAGTTTCAAGGTGTTCTTCATATGTACAAGTTATAAGTTCTTATATTAACTTAATATAATATCATAATACATTTAAATAAGTGTTATTAGAGTTAAGTTAGAAAGATTAGATTAGTTTTTCAAACAAGTTTAGAATCAACTAAACTATGTTCTAGTTTATAAACTCTTATATAGATAGCTATAAACATATGAATTGAACAAGAGTTGAAGTAAAGTTTTTACCTCAAGTTTAGAATGTAAAGTTGCTGGAAAGAAGTAGTAGAACAAAACTTGAGAGAGTTCTTGCATGTGTGTGTGAAAATTGAAAGTAGAATTTGGAAAATGAATGTGTAAAAATGAGTTAAAAATGGTGCTTATTTATAGGCTTGAAAATTTGGTTTTTAGTGAAAATATCTAGGATAAGTTAAAATGTATTAAGTCATAGATGACATATTAAATTGATTAGGTCATGGATGACATATTACACAAATAATTGCAGATTTCTATTGGTATATACCATTAGTAAATACTTCTAGAAGCTGTGTATAATATGGGTAAAAATGCCGTATGAATGCGAGTAGAATTCTTGAGGAAATTGAACGAAAATACGAGTATAGATATCCTTTATATGTATTGGTATATTATAAAGTGTATTTAATACTTGTAAGGATGTATTTATACTCGTAATACATTATATGCAAATACATTTTAACATAAGTTAATTACGTCGTTTAAATAGTAACATATATATTGTTCAAAAACTCTTTAAATTAGTAGTATGAAAATATATATATAATACTTTGTTAATATACTTAATGAGATATTTAATTATCATATTTTCAAGTTAAATATATATAAATTCATATATATACACAATAATTAAACAATTAAACAATTAAACAATTAAATCAAGTTATGACGTTCGTGAATCGTCAGAATAAAAGGGTGACCAAAAGCTTGTGTAAAACTCTTTCCGGAGGTTCAAGATTTATTAAAATTCATTGCTTATCAAGTCGGAATTATATAAAGATTAAGTTTAAATTTGGTCGAAAATTTAAGGGTCGTCACACATTAGATATAATAAACATTGGGTTAACAACATTTAACAAGATCGTTAACTTAAAGGTTTCAAATCAACAATTACATGTAACGACTAACGATGACTTAACGACTCAGTTAAAATGTATATACATGTAGTGTTTTAATATGTATTCATACACTTTTGAAAGACTTCAATACACTTATCAAAGTACTTCTACTTAACAAAAATGCTTACGATTACATCCTCATTCATTTTCATCAACAACTCTACTAGTATGCACTCGTATTTGTACTTGTACAATACACAGCTTCTAAATGTATTTACTATTGGTATATACACTCCAATGATCAGCTCTTAGCAGCCCATGTGAGTCACCTAACCATGTGGGAACCATCATTTAACATCTAGCATGAAATATCTCACAAAATTACAAACTAATGGAGCCTATATGGAAGACTAACATTCACGTGAATGAGAGGTACCACAAACACATTCACTTTGCAATTTTCTTGAATCAAACTACTCTCTCTCAAGTGTTCTTCCTTTGTTCTAAGTGTTCTTCATCATCTTCAACAAAATCTAGCTCTATCTAGTTCATAAATCCATACATAAACCAAGTTATAAAACAACTACTCAAGAACACACCAACAACACTTCCAAGTTTGCTAACTTACTTCCAATCTTGCAAATCCACTTTGAGTGATCATTCAACCTCAAGAAATCTTTCTTATTTACAGTAAGATATCTTTCTAATATAAGGTAATACTCATATTCAAACTTTGATTCAATTTCTATAACTTTAACAATCTTATTTCGAGTGGAAATCTTACTTGAACTTGTTTTCGTGTCATAATTTTGCTTCAAGAACTTTCAAGCCATCGAAGGATCCTTTGAAGCTAGATATATTTTTTTCATTTCCAGTAGGTTTATCCACAAAATCTGAGGTAGTAATGATGTTCATAACATCATTCGATTCATATATATAAAACTACCTTATTCGAAGGTTTAAACTTGTAATCACTAGAACATAGTTTAGTTAATTCTAAACTTGTTCGCAAACAAAAGTTAATCCTTCTAAATTGACTTTTAAAATCAACTAAACACATGTTATATATCTATATGATATGCTAACTTAATGATTTAAAACCTGAAAACATGAAAAACACCGTAAAACCGGATATACGCCGTCGTAGTAACACCGCGGGCTGTTTTGGGTTAGTTAATTAAAAACTATGATAAACTTTGATTTAAAAGTTGTTCTTATGGGAAAATTATTTTTCTTATGAACATGAAACTATATCCAAAAATCATGGTTAAACTCAAAGTGGAAGTATGTTTTCCAAAATGGTCATCTAGACGTCGTTCTTTCGACTGAAATGACTACCTTTACAAAAACGACTTGTAACCTGTATTTCTGACTATAAACTTATACTTTTTCTGTTTAGATTCATAAACTTAAGTTCAATATAAAACCATAGCAACTTGAATCACTCAAAACGGATTTAAAACGAAGAAGTTATGGGTAAAACAAGATTGGATAATTTTTTCTTGTTGTAGCTACGTGAATATTTGTAACAAATCTATATTAATCATATCCTAGCTAACTCATATTGTATTATACATGTATTCTAATATATTATGTAATCTTGGGATACCATAGGCACGTATGCAAATGTTTTGACATATCATATCGAGCCATGTATATATATTATTTGGAACAACCATAGACACTCTATATGCAGTAATGTTTGAGTTAGCTATACAAGGTTGAGGTTGATTCCAAAAATACATATATACTCTGAGTTGTGATCTAGCCTGAGACGTGTATACACTGGGTCGTGGATTGATTGAAGATAATATATATATATATCGATTTATTGCTGTACATCTAACTGTGGACAACTAGTTGTAGGTTACTAACGAGGACAGCTGACTTAATAAACTTAAAACATTAAAATGTATTAAAAATGTTGTAAATATATTTTGAACATACTTTGATATATATGTACATATTTTTTATAGGTTCGTGAATCGACCAGTGGCCAAGTCTTACTTCCCGACGAAGTAAAAATCTGTGAAAGTGAGTTATAGTCCCACTTTTAAAATCTAATATTTTTGGGATGAGAATACATGCAGTTTTATAAATGTTTTACAAAATAGACACAAGTACGTGAAACTACATTTTATGGTTGAATGATCGAAATAGAATATGCCCCTTTTAGCTTGGTAGCCTAAGAATTAGGGAACTGGCCCCTAATTGACGCGAATCCTAAAGATAGATCTATCGGGCCCAACAAGCCCCATTCTGGAATTTGGAATGCTTTAGTACTTCGAAATTATCATATCCAATGGGTGTCCCGGAATGATGGGGATATTCTATATGCATCTTGTTAATGTCGGTTACCAGGTGTTCACCATATGAATGATTTTTATCTCTATGTATGGGATGTATATTGAAATATGAAATCTTGTGGTCTATTATTACGATTTGATAAATATATAGGTTAAACCTACAACTCGCCAACATTTTTTTTTTGACGTTTAAAGCATGTTTATTATCAGGTGATTATTAAGAGCTTCCGCTGTTGCATGCTAAAATATGGACAAGATTTGGTGTCAGCATGTTTGTATAATATTGTTTAAAACTGCATTCGAGATTTACTTTGTTGTAACATATTAATATTGTAAACCAATATGTATTGGTAGTGTGTAAGTGTGATATTTTTAGATTATCATTTCTGGATAATCTAGGTGGAGTCCTTTTAACCTTGTCGATAAAATAAAGGTTATGGTTTGTTTAAAAAACGAATGCAGTCTTTGAAAAACGTCTCATATAGAGGTCAAAACCTCTCAACGAAATCAATTAATATGGAACGTTTATAATCAATATGAACGGGACATTTCAGTTGGTATCCGAGCGTTGGTCTTAGAGAACCATAAATTTGCATTAGTGCGTCTTATCGAGTTTGTTAGGATACATTAGTGAGTCTGGACTTCGACCGTGTTTTCTTTAAAAACGATTGCTTAACACTTTTGTTGGAAACTACAAATTGTAACATATAAATATTATATGATATATTAATCTCTTAACATGTTTGATATTGTGTGATAGATGTCTACCTCTAGTACAAATCCCATCGACTCACCTAATAATAATGAAGAGTCGAATATATTTTGGGAAGATTCACAAATTCCCGAAGAGGAACCGGAAGAGGAGCAACCAGAAGAAGAGGAACCGGAAGAGGAGGAACCGAAAGAAGAGGAACCGGAAGAAGAAGAGGTTCCGGAGGAAGAAATATTGATACCTACAGTAAATCGATTAAATAAAAGAAAATCCTCAACCAACGGACCAAAGTTAAAAATGGTCAACGGTGTTTCCGCCGAGGAAGCAAAATATTGGGAAGATTATCAATTTTACGATGAATCGGATCCCGATGAGGATTCCGATGATGTTATAGAAATTACCTCGACCCAATTTAATAAAGCAAAAGAAAATAATAAGGGAAAAAGTGTAAAAATAGAGAAACCTGATTCCAATCCCGATGAGCTTTATATGTATCGGCAACCTCCGTATTTCCTAAATTATAACAATAACCCGGGAACCTCTAAACCACCATGTTTTTCTAAATCATTGTGGAAAACGACGGCTCGTATTAGAGGAACACCATATATCCCTATAAAATTAGGAAAACGAACCAAGTCTGAAGAAGAAGAAACCAGTGATTCAGATTAGGGAGTTGTAATCATGTTGTGTATTATATGTATTGTAGTGTGCTTGTACTTTTATGTTCTATGTAAAAATTGCTTGTATTATTTGTTAATTATCTTTTATGAATCTAATCCTTGTCTATTTTACAGTATAAAAACAAAACGGATGTTAAGGGTAGACAACCGAATATTTTAGAAGACCTATCAGAGGATATGATTGAGGAAATCTTGTCTAGAGTTGATATGACCCGTTCATATACAATATAAACAATTCACAATAGTTGATTACATCGCGAGGTAATTGACCTCTATATGATACATTTTACAAACATTGCATTCGTTTTTAGAAGGCAACCTTTCTTTACATCGAAAGTTGACGGCAAGCATACTTATTCATAATACCTCCAACTATAATTGACTTAATAATAATCTTGATGAACTCGATGACTCGAATGCAACGTCTTTTAAAATATGGCATGAATGACTCCAAGTAATATCTCTAATATGAGCAATTGTACAGCGGAAGATTTCTTTCATACCTGAGAATAAACATGCTTTCAAGTGTCAACCAAAAGGTTGCTGAATTCATAGGTTTATCATAAAACAATAAAATTCATCATTTTGATAGACCACGGGATTTAAATCCTGCATGGTACAAATGGGCCCGAATCCTATACCCACCTGTAATGTACATGCGATATCTTTTAAATATAGTACACCTTTCTCGTGTACGAAATCTTCTTTCATAAATCTTAGTAACTGTACACATATCTTGTGCACAAAAATAACATACACATAACCTGTGTATAAAATCATTCTCTCGATACATAACATTCACTTTTCATTGCTTTCATAGCTTGGCTTGGTAACCGACCTTAACATATAATGCGCATAATAATATCCCCAAAACAGAACATCTCGTCTGTATAATAATCATATAAACTTCGAAGTACTAAACACCACGCCCACTAGCCCTTCCGTCTAGTGAACATTCTGGGTGGGGGTGTTAAACCCAGTAGCTACCTTTAGGATTCGCGTCAATTAGGCGTGCATTAATTCTCAAAATTAGTGATGTTCCCTAATTCTTAGGTTACCAAGCAATAATAATCAGGGAAAAAATATTCATATCAATTGTGGTAATTATCACGTCCACATAATTCAATGGTGGCAATTATCACGTCCACATAATTCATTCGAGGAATGTTTTGCTTGTGTCTATCTCGTCAAACATTTATAAAAGCATTTCATGTATTCGCAGTTCAAAATGTATTTCAAAAGCATTTAATAAAGCAGTTGTAAAAGTAGCGCATGTATTCTCAGTCCCAAAAATGTAAAGAGTAAAAGGGATTCAAATGAACTCAAGCATATAAATATTGTAAAACAGTTAATAAAGCATTTGCATGTATTCTCAGCCCAAAAATGTAAAGAGTAAAAGGGATTCAAATGAACTCACCATACTGTATTTTGTAGTAAAAATACATATGACGACATTTAACAAGTGTAGGGTTGGCCTTAGATTCCCGAACCTATATCATTCATTTATATATTAAAACATATATTCGTAATCGAACAATTTTGTATATTATGACTTTATATATTTAATTTGTATATACATATTTGAAAATGATTATGATTTGTTTAGTTATATATATATATATATATATATATATATATATATATATATATATATATATATATATATATTATAAAAGTACCTAATTTGTTATATATGAATATTTATATAAAGATTGCTAATATAATTAATTCATACTTATATGTAATATTACTTATAAGTTTATTTTTTTATACATAATAACATATGATATTAATATTAGTAAGTAAAAGTTGTATTTGATTATAATGATAATAATAACATTACTTATAATAATAAGAATCATAGTAATAATAATAGTATTGATGCTAGTAGTAAAAAAAATGACAATAAGAATAATAATAATAATATAGTTGTGGTGATAACAAAATAACAAGTTTTGTATAAATGATAAAAATTCTTAATATTACAATACTAATAATGATAATAATACTTTTGTTAATAATAATAATAATAATAATAATAATAACAATAATAGTAAAAAAAATGATACTAATGCTAATATTTATAATAAACTGTATTATTTTGATAAAAGTTATAATAATAGTAATAATCATAATCATAAAAATGACAATAATACCTAAATGATAAAATTAATAATAATTATATAAATAATACTTATAATAATACCATGATAATAATAATGATAATTATAACAATAATAATTATAATCATAATAATAATCATAATAATAATCATAATAATAATCATAATTAATAATAATAATAATAATAATAATAATAGAAATTAAAAAAAAAAGTGTATACCCTTGTAAATGTTTTTCTAAAAAGAAATGCCCCAGACGAGGCTCGAACCCGCGACCTCTTGTTCACCCAGCACGCACCCAGACCATTCCTCTATCTATGCTCTTCTGTTTTAACTCCGGATCAAAAATATATAACCAGTCGGTCCGTTTTCTTCTTCTACTTGATAATTAATCATTATCATGGATTCATCATATCATTATCTTTAATTCATTTCAACAGAGAACGTAAATGGGATCTTAGCCCAACAGACACAGGAGATGACGGCCCACAGACACATGAATTCATGGCCCAACATAAAAAGCCTAGATCTTTTACGGCCCAAATGTTAATTAATCAAGCCCGAGTATAAAAAGAAAATTACGGTTATTGTTATTTTCAGGAACGTATCACTGCAGTAGCAAACGCAGTTTTAGTGGCGGTTGGTTGTAGGGGTGGAGGACGTTGGTGATGGTGAGCATGGTGGTTGGAAGGGTGGTTGTTAGTGGTTGAGCTGACTAAACAAAAACAGAATAGTATAAACAACAATTATGAAGTTCGAATCAGTTTTTCTCATCCTCACTGGCCATCTTCCTAGTACTATTCATCATCATCTTCATTTCAGCCAGAATAATAATAATAACAGGTGACGATATGGGTGGTGGTTGAGGGTATACGATGGTTCCATGAAAGAAAACAGGAAGTGAGATGGTGGTAGTGAGAGAGATATATGAAATGTCCCGTTCATATTGATTATAAACGTTCCATATTAATTGATTTCGTTGCGAGGTTTTGACCTCTATATGAGACGTTTTTCAAAGACTGCATTCGTTTTTAAAACAAACCATAACCTTTATTTTATCGACAAGGTTAAAAGGACACCACCTAGATTATCAGAAATGATAATCTAAAAATATCACACTTACACACTACCAATATATATTGGTTTACAATTTTAATATGTTACAACAAAGTAAATTTCGAATGCAGTTTTAAACAATATAATACAAGAATGCTGACTCCAAATCTTGTCCATATATTAGCATGCAACAGTGGAAGCTCTTAATAATCACCTGAGAATAAACATGCTTTAAACGTCAACAAAAATGTTGGTGAGTTATAGGTTTAACCTATATATTTATCAAATCGTAATAATAGACTACAATATTTCATATTTCAATACACATCCCATACATAGAGATAAAAAAATCATTCATATGGCGAACACCTGGTAACCGATATTAACAAGATGCATATAAGAATATCCCCATCATTCTGGGACATCCATCGAACATGATAAAATAACATCGAAGCACTAAAGCATCCGCTACAACGGATGGGGTTTGTTGGGCCCAATAGATCTATCTTTAGGATTCGCGTCAATTAGTAGACTGGTTTACTAATTCTTAGGTTACCAAGTAAAAGGGGCATATTCAGCTTCGATCGTTTAACCATAGAAAGTAGTTTCATGTACTTGTGTCTATTTTGTAAAACATTTATAAAGCTGCATGCATTCTCATCCCAAAAATATTAGATTTTAAAAGTGGGACTATAACTCACTTTCACAGATTTTTACTTCGTCGGGAAGTAAGACTTGGCCACCGGTCGATTCACGAACCTATAACAAATATGTACATATATATCAAAGTATGTTCAAAATATATTTACAACACTTTTAATACATTTTGATGTTTTAAGTTTATTAAGTCAGCTGTCCTTGTTAGTAACCTACAACTAGTTGTCCAAAGTTAGATGCACAGAAATAAATTGATATATATTATCTTGAATCAATCCACGACCCAGTGTATACACGTCTCAGGCTAGATCACAACTCAAAGTATATATATTTTTGGAATCAACCTCAACCCTGTATAGCTAACTCCAATATTACTGCATATAGAGTGTCTATGGTTGTTCCAAATAATATATATAGATGGGTCGATATGATATGTCAAAACATTTGCATACGTGTCTATGGTATCCCAAAATTACATAATATATTAGAATACATGTATAATACAATATAAGTTAGCTAGGATATGATTTGTATAGAATCGTTACAATATTTCCCGTAGCTACAACAATCAAAAAATATCCAATCTTGTTTTACCCATAACTTCTTCGTTTTAAATCCATTTTGAGTGAATCAAATTGCTATGGTTTCATATTGAACTCTATTTTATGAATCCAAACAGAAAAAGTATAGGTTTATAGTCAGAAATATTAGTTACAAGTCATTTTTGTAAGAGGTAGTCATTTCAGTCGAAAGAACGACGTCTTGATGACCATTTTGAAAAGCATACTTCCACTTTGAGTTTAACCATGATTATTGGATATAGTTTCATGTTCATAAGAAAAATCATTTTCCTAGAAGAACAACTTTTAAATCAAAATTTATCATAGTTTTTAATTATCAAACCCAAAACAGCCCGCGGTGTTACTACGACGGCGTATGTCCGATTTTACGGTATTTTTCGTGTTTCCAGGTTTTAAATCATTAAGTTAGCATATCATATAGATATAGAATATGTGTTTAGTTGATTTTAAAAGTCAAGTTAGAAGGATTAACTTTTGTTTGCGAACAAGTTTAGAATTAACTAAACTATGTTATAGTGATTACAAGTTTAAACCTTCGAATAAGGTAGTTTTATATATATGAATCGAATGATGTTATGAACATCATTACTACCTCAGGTTTTATGGATAAACCTACTGGAAATGAGAAAAATAGATCTAGCTTCAAAGGATCCTTGGATGGCTTGAAATTTCTTGAAGCAAAATCATGACACGAAAACAAGTTCAAGTAAGATTTCCACTCGAAATAAGATTGTTATAGTTATAGAAATTGAATCAAAGTTTGAATATGAGTATTACCTTGTATTATAAAGATATCTTATTGTAAATAAGAAAGATTTCTTGAGGTTGGATGATCACTTTACAAGATTGGAAGTAAGCTAGCAAACTTGGAAGTATTCTTGATTTTATGAAACTAGAACTTATAGAATTTATGAAGAACACTTAGAACTTGAAGATAGAACTTGAGAGAGATCAATTAGATGAAGAAAATTAAAGAATTAAAGTGTTTGTAGGTGTTTTTGGTCGTTGGTATATGGATTAGATATAAAGGATGTGTAATTTTGTTTACATGTAAATAAGTCATGAATGATTACTAATATTTTTGTAATTTTATGAGATATTTCATGCTAGTTTCCAAATGATGGTTTCCACATGTGTTAGGTGACTCACATGGGCTACTAATAGCTGATCATTGGAGTGTATATACCAATAGTACATACATCTAAAAGCTGTGTATTGTACGAGTACGAATACGGGTGCATACGAGTAGAATTGTTGATGAAACTGAACGAGGATGTAATTGTAAGCATTTTTGTTAAGTAGAAGTATTTTGATAAGTGTCTTAAAGTCTTTCAAAAGTGTATGAATACATATTAAAACACTACATGTATATACATTTTAACTGAGTCGTTAAGTTATCGTTAGTCGTTACATGTAAATGTTGTTTTGAAACCTTTAGGTTAACGATCTTATTAAATGTTTTTAACCCATTTTTTATTATATCTAAAGAGATGTTAAATTATTACATTATCATTATATTATGATATATTAATATATCTTAGTATGATATATATACAGTTAAATGTTGTTACAACGATAATCGTTACATATATGTCTCGTTTCGAAATCATTAAGTTAGTAGTGTTGTTTTTACATATGTAGTTCATTGTTAATATACTTAATGATATGTTTACTTATTATTTATCATGTTAACTACATATATATCCATATATATATATATATATATATATATATATATATATATATATATATATATATATATATATATATATATATATATGTCATCATATAGGTTTTACAAGTTTTATCGTTCGTGAATCACCGGTCAACTTGGGTGGTCAATTGTTTATATGAAACTTATTTCAATTAATCAAGTCTTAACAAGTTTGATTGCTTAACATGTTGGAAACACTTAATCATGTAATTATCAAATTCAATTAATATATATAAATATGGAAAATATTGGGTCACTACAGTACCTACCCATTAAATAAATTTCGTCCCAAAATTTGAAGCAGTTGGAGGTGTTGTCGTATCTTCTGGAAATAAGTGCGGGTATTTCTTCTTCATCTGATCTTCTCATTCCCAGGTGAACTCGGGTCCTCTATGAGCATTCCATCGAACCTTAACAATTGGTATTTTTTTTTTTTGCTTAAGTCTTTTAACCTCACGATCCATTATTTCGACGGGTTCTTCGACGAATTGAAGTTTTTCGTTGATTTGGATTTCGTCTAACGGAATAGTGAGATCTTCTTTAGCAAAACATTTCTTCAAATTTGAGACGTGGAAAGTGTTATGTACAACCGCGATTTGTTGTGGTAATTCAAGTCGGTAAGTGATAATGCTAAAAACGAACATATATTTCATAGCATTATTCCTCAAGAAAGACAAGCTTTTAGTTGCAATTGTTCTATTTAAAAGTGATATTCGTTTAAATAATAAAAGGTGAAGACAAAATACAGATTCGACGAATTGAAGACGCAAACGACCAAAAAGCTCAAAAGTACAAAATACAATCAAAGAGGTTCCAATTATTGATGAGAAAGTCTCGAAATTACAAGAGTACAAGATTCAAAACGCAAAGTACAAGATATTAAATTGTACGCAAGGACGTTCGAAAATCCGGAACCGGGACCAGAGTCAACTCTCAACGCTCGACGCAACGGACTAAAAATTACAAGTCAACTATGCACATGAATATAATATAATATATAAATAATTCTTAAAAATTATATATATATTATATTAATATTTAAAATTGTCGGCAAGAAAGAAGCCAAAGCTTGTGAGCTGGAATTTCAAACTCCGCGACTCGCGGAGTTTGAAGGCAAAAAATGCCGCGAGTCACGGAGTTCCCCTGGACTCAATTCCCTATAAAAGCAAATGCAGTTTGATCGCAAAAACCATCCAAAAAATTCAATCTCTCTATATATGTATACGTAAAATATATATATTTATATTTTAATTTTAATTTTAATTTTAATCCTAATAATAAGGGTATGTTAGCGAATGTTGTAATGGTGTAAGTCGAAATTCTGTCCGTGTAACGCTACGCTATTTTTAATCATTGTAAGTTATGTTCAACCTTTTTAATTTAATGTCTCGTAGCTAAGTTATTATTATGCTTATTTAATCCGAAGTAATCATGATGTTGGGCTAATTACTAAAATTGGGTAATTGGGCTTTGTACCATAATTGGGGTTTGGATAAAAGAACGACACTTGTGGAAATTAGACTATGGGCTATTAATGGGTTTTATATTAACTAAACAATACCTTGTTAATTTAATATACAAACTTATAATTCGACGTATTTATATATAACCACATACGCTTGACTGGGTACGGTGGGCGGGATATCTATAAATACCAATAATTATTCATTTTACCGGACACGGAACTGGATTAATAGTTAATTGACTTGTTGAAACAGGGGTGAATTACATTCAAGGGTAATTGGTGTAATTGTTAACAAAGTAGTAAAACCTTGGTCTACACGCAGTCGAAAACCTGGTGTATTCATTAAACAAAGTATTAAAACCTTGTTACAATTCGAATCCCCAATTAGTTGGAATATTTGACTTCAGGAATAAGAATAATTTGACGAAGGCTTTCGCTCTTTATATTTATGACTGATGGACTATTATGGACAAATCCGTATGGACATATTAAATAATCCAGGACAAAGAACAATTAACCCATGGGCATAAAACTAAAATCAACACGTCAAACATCATGATTACGGAAGTTTAAATAAGCATAATTCTTTTATTTCATATTTAATTTCCTTTATTTCATATTTAATTGCACTTCTAATTATCGTATTTTTATTGATATTGTATTTAATTGCACTTTTAATTATCGTACTTTTTAATTATCGCAAGTTTATTTTATCGCACTTTTATTATTCGCAATTTCATTATCGTTATTTACTTTACGCTTTAAATTAAGTCTTTTATTTATATTTTACATTTGGTTTTAACTGCGACTAAAGTTTTAAAATCGACAAACCGGTCATTAAACGGTAAAAACCCCCTTTATAATAATAATATTACTTATATATATATTTGTATTTTTATAAAAGTAAACTAATATAGCGTTAAGCTTTGTGAAAAAGATTCCCTGTGGAACGAACCGGACTTACTAAAAACTACACTACTGTACGATTAGGTACACTGCCTATAAGTGTTGTAGCAAGGTTTAAGTATATCCATTCTATAAATAAATATATATCTTGTGTAAAATTGTATCTTATTTAATAATATTTTATACCCCTCTGCTCAAACATCAAGTATTTTTGGCGCCGCTGCCGGGGAACAATCTAGCTTAAAAGCCGGAAGCGCAACGCTAATAATTATAAAAAAAAAGATTTTTATTTTTAGTTTACTTTTATAAAAATACGTTTTTGTAAAAATACGTTTTAAATATTCGAAAACATAGAAAAGAAAACAAAAATATAAATATTTTTAAGAATTTGTTAAATATTTAAGTTTTGTAAAGTTTCTTTATTTTTATTTAATAAAAAAATTATAAGTTTTATTTAAATATTTTGTGTTTATTGAAAAATAAAAAAATAAAAACGCGTCGAATTAAAAAAAAAGTACCTGAGTTGAAAATTGAAACCCCGCGACTCGCGGAGTTTGCTGCTTCGAGCACCGCAACTCGCGGAGCCTCCCTGACACACGTGACAGAACCCTAATTTCGCATTAATTACGGATTTTATTATTATTATTATTAATAAACCCTAATTAGTTTAATTATTATAATTAGTTTAAGTTTTTAAATTAAATTGTATTTTAAATTTTAATTAGTTTTAAATAAATTAATAGTTTTATAAAATAAATAATATAAAAATAATATTTTTTGTAATTTTTACAACTTTTTGTATATTTTTATATTTTGTCCCTTTTTAATAGTTTTAGCGTAACTTTTATATTTTTCGCTCGTATTTAGTTTTAATTCATAGTTTTTGCCATAATTATTTTTTTATTTATAGATTTTTAGGCTTTGCCGTAAAATCCCTTAAGTGCTTTTCTTTAGACTAAGATTTAGGTACTTTAGAATTTTGCGACGCCTTTTTAAGTTTTAGTTTCTTTTTAAGTTATTGCCATTTGGGATATAGTTTTTCTTGTAAGCTTTAATATTTTTAGACACCTTTTACTATGTATCAATTATCATTCCAATTAGTAATCTCAATTTGAGATTATAATTTTAAGTTAGTGATAGTAATAAGGTTGGGTTAGTCTAGTGTTTTTAAGTTCTATAAGTCACTCTTTTTCTTTCTTATTTTTATTTTTTCGATCTTTTTCCGACACGCTCTTTTTCTTTCTTATTTCTCGTCATTCTAGTTTTTAGGACATAGATTTTTATTCTACTTCTTATCTAAATTTCTTAAAATTACGAAAATTTATTTTAAGTAGTTAAATTGATAGACATCAAAATTTTCTGGTTCGTAGTAATAGTTGGATTTGTACGTGGACCGGGTTATTGGAGCCAAACAGTCCTCAATTATATTGAGACCAAACGAATCCTGCCCCTCTGCTGCATCTTTTGGCTATTCGAAACGTGGGCAAAATCAGAAAAGTCTATTGATTGGATAACTTATATAATTTTTCTTTCCTTTTAAAAACTAATAGGATATTCAGTGAATGCACCGAGCAAGACGTTCACCACCTTTTGTACGTTCACCACCTGTAACTAGATCAAGACATTTAGCAAATATTACCGCCGTTGATTTTTCTTTAGAATCGTCATCCAGTCAACCAAGTACTCCAGTTCAAATTTCCGATAATCCATTTTTTGAACCCGACCTCACAATTGAGAATCCGGAGAATATTCAGGGACGATTCATAGATCCTGAACCACTAAACTTTCCTCCGGAACCACCAATCATTCAAACAGAGATTGTTGAGGAACGAACCATTAAATCAGAATCCTCTAGTGATTCGGATTCAACAAATTCAATTATGGAGAATCTGGAACCTCTAAGTATGGAAGACCGAATGAGAGCTAAACGCACTGGCCAAGGTCACGCAATTACTCATCCAGACATTAATGCGCTAGATTATGAAATCAAAGGACAAATTCTACACATGGTGACTAATCAATGCCAATTTAGTGGTGCGCCGAAGGAAGATCCAAATGAACATCTTCGTACCTTTAATAGGATCTGCACACTATTTAAAATCCGAGAAGTGGAGAATGAACAGATATATCTCATGTTATTTCCCTGGACTTTAAAGGGAGAAGCCAAAGATTGGTTGGAATCGTTACCTGAAGGGACGATTGATACATGGGAAGTTTTAGTTGAAAAATTTCTTAAACAATTCTTTTCTGCATCTAAAGCCGTAAGACTTCAAGCAGAAATTGTTACGTTTACACAGAAACCGAATGAAACTCTATATGAGGCGTGGACTAGATTTGGAAAGTTGTTGAGAGGATGTCCGCAACATGGTTTAGACACCTGTCAAATAGTACAAATATTCTACTAAGGATGCGACATCACTACAAGGAAAGACATAGATATAGCAGCTGGTGGTTCTATTATGAAGAAAACAGAAACTGATGCTTACAAAATTATTGATAACACTGCTTCTCACTCACATGAGTGGCACCAAGAAAAAGATATCGTTAGATCATCTAAAGCAGCTAGAGCCGATTCTAGCCATGACTTAGATTCCATTTCCACAAAGATAGATGCTGTCGAGAGACGAATGGAAAAGATGACTAAAGATATTCACTCAATACGAATTAGTTGTGAGCAGTGTGGAGGACCACATTTGATAAAAGATTGTCTCAGTATTGAATTAACAATGGAACAAAGAGAGAAAATTTCATACATAAACCAAAGGCCTGGAAATAATTATCAGAATAATTATCAACCGCCAAGACCTATTTACAATCAAAACCAGAATTATAACCGAAATATTCCATACAACAACCAACAAGGTCCTAGCAATCAACAAGTATCCAATAATACTTACAATCAGCAAAGACCTAATTTTCAAAACAAACCACCACAACCCGATGATAAAAAGCCGAATTTAGAAGATATGATGACGAAGCTAGTTGAAACTCAAACGCAGTTTTTCACATCTCAGAAACAAACTAATGAACAAAATGCTCAAGCATTTAGAAATCAACAAGCTTCTATTCAAAATCTGGAACAAGAAGTAAGTAACCTAGCAAGGTTAATAGGTGAAAGAAAACCGGGAAGTCTACCTAGTGATACAAATGATAACCCCCGGAATGAAACAGCCAAAACCATTACCACAAGAAGTGGTACAACACTTAAACGACCTGAAATACTTGTAACTTCTGATGAAGCTATTCCTACTCCACAAGAACCACAACCTGAACAAGATAAGGAAAAAGAACCGGTAGTTGAAAAGGTTAATGAAGATAACACAGTTAAGGCTAAACCTTATGTTAAACCATACCAACCACCACTTCCTTACCCGAGTAAAATTAAGAAAGAGAAACTTGAAGCCGAGCAATCCAAATTCTTGGATATGTTTAAACAGATAAATGTAAATCTTCCTTTCATTGATGTAATTTCAGGAATGCCTAGATATGCTAAATTCTTGAAAGATCTAATCTCGAATAGAAAGAAAATGGAAGAACTCTCGGCTGTTACCATGAACGCTAATTGTTCAGCAGTGCTGTTGAATAAGATACCAGAAAAATTATCTGATCCAGGAAGTTTCACAATTCCATGTTTTCTGGGTAGTCTTAGTTCAATAGAAGCATTGGCAGACTTAGGTGCTAGTATAAATTTAATGCCGTTTTCACTATACACTAAACTAGACCTTGGAGAATTGAAACCAACAGGAATAAGCATACAATTAGCCGATCGATCAATAAAATATCCTAGAGGGATAATGGAGAACATGCTAGTTAAAGTTGGTACTTTAGTATTTCCAGTAGATTTTGTTGTTCTGGACATGGAAGAAGATTCTCAAGTTCCTCTCATATTAGGAAGACCATTCTTAAACACGGCTAAAGCAATGATAGACGTGTTCGGTAAGAAACTGACCCTAAGTATAGAGGACGAGAGTGTTACCTTTTCAGTTGATAGAGCAATGCAACAACCGCAATCTGCAGATGATACATGTTATTATATTCAAACTATAGATTCAGATGCAGAATTGTTAGAAGAATTTCAAGAATTACAAGGAACAGGAGAATGTTCTTTAGGAGAAGGTAATGAACCAATTGATGAAGCTGAAATGTTAGCTACACTTATAGCTAATGGATATGAACCAACAATAGAAGAAATTCAAATGCTAAAAGAAGAAGACAGATATCGATACAAATCATCGATAGAAGAACCTCCGAAATTTGAGTTAAAGCCACTTCCAAACCATTTGGAATACGCTTATTTACATGGTGAATCTGAATTACCTGTAATAATATCGTCTTCTCTTACTGAAAATGAGAAATCACAACTCATTTCTGTGTTGAAAGCTCATAAACCAGCCATTGCATGGAAGATTCATGATATTAAAGGAATAAGTCCTTCGTATTGCACACATAAAATCCTTATGGAAGAAGGTCATAAAACGTATGTGCAACGCCAATGAAGACTAAATCCTAATATGCAAGATGCAGTTAAGAAAGAAATTATTAAATTGCTAGATACAGGTTTGATATATCCAATTTCTGATAGTCCATGGGTAAGCCCAGTTCAATGCGTACCTAAGAAGGGTGGCATGACTGTCATTACAAATGAAAAAAATGAGCTTATTCCTACTAGGACTGTAACAGGATGGCGTGTATGTATTGATAATAGAAAATTAAATGACGCCACCAGAAAAGATCACTTTCCCTTACCTTTCATTGATCAAATGTTGGAAAGGCTAGCCGGAAATAGTTACTATTGTTTTTTAGATGGATTTTCCGGATATTTTCAAATTCCAATAGCACCCGAGGACCAAGAGAAAACCACGTTCAAGTGCCCTTATGGTACTTTTGCTTACAAACGCATGCCATTTGGACTTTGCAACGCCCCTGCAACCTTTCAAAGGTGCATGATGGCGATTTTTCACGACATGATAGAAGAATGCATGGAAGTTTTCATGGATGACTTTTCAGTCTTCGGTGATACATTTGAATCATGTCTAGTTAAATTGGAACGAATGCTTATTAGATGCGAACAATCAAATCTTGTACTTAATTGGGAGAAATGCCATTTCATGGTTAAAGAAGGCATCGTTCTTGGACATAAAATTTCAAAAGAAGGAATTGAAGTGGATAGAGCTAAAGTAGATGTAATTGCTAAACTTCCACATCCCACCAATGTTAGAGGAGTTAGGAGTTTTCTAGGGCATGCCGGTTTTTACCGACGTTTCATAAAAGATTTTTCTAAAATTGCCACTCCTATGAATAAACTCCTAGAAAAGGATGCTCTATTCATCTTTTCAGATGAATGTATCAAATCTTTTAATATTCTTAAAGAGAAACTCACTAATGCGCCGATCATGATAACACCAAATTGGAATCTACCATTTGAACTAATGTGCGATGCAAGTGATTTTGCAATGGGAGCCGTTTTAGGACAAAGGATTGAAAAACGATTTCAACCTATATATTATGCTAGTAAGACGTTACAAGGAGCACAAACGAACTATACAACTACTGAAAAAGAACTCCTTGCTATTGTCTTTGCTTTTGACAAATTTTGTTCATATCTCGTTCTAGCAAAAATGGTGGTCTATACCGACCATTCTGCTCTTAGATACCTATTTTCGAAACAAGATGCTAAACTAAGATTAATCCATTGGATCTTACTCTTACAAGATTTTGATATTGAAATCCGAGATAAAAGATGAGCAGAAAATCTCGCCGCTGATCATCTTTCTCGTCTTGAAAATCCCGAATTAGAAGTTCTAAATGAATCGGCCATACAAGACAACTTTCCTGATGAATATCTATTGAAGATAGATTATAATGAAATACCATGGTTTGCAGACTATGCAAACTACTTAGTATGTGGATTCCTTGAAAAAGGATTATCGTACCAAAAACGAAAGAAATTCTTCAGTGATATAAAACACTATTTTTGGGAAGATCCACATCTGTTTAAAAGTTGTCCAGATGGAATAATACGCCGATGTGTATTCGGAGATGAAGCTAGTAAAATTTTAAACCATTGTCACACAGGACCAACAGGAGGGCATTATGGGCCTCAACTAACAGCAAGAAAAGTTTATGAAGCTGGATTCTATTGGCCCACAATTTACAAAGACGCACACCTTCTTTGCAAATCCTGTGATGCTTGTCAAAGGGCCGGAAAAATAAGTCAACGTGATGAAATGCCACAAAATGTCATTCAAGTATGCGAAGTATTTGACATTTGGGGTATTGACTTTATGGGTCCATTTCCAAAAGCTCATAATAATCTCTATATTCTCGTAGCCATTGATTATGTATCTAAATGGGCGGAAGCACAAGCTCTCCCAACTAACGATGCACGAGTTGTAGTCAACTTTTTAAAAAAATTTTTTGCAAGGTTTGGAACACCGAAAGCTTTAATAAGTGATCGGGGTACTCATTTTTGTAATAATCAACTTGAGAAAGTTCTTAAAAGATATGGAGTAACTCATAAAATCTCCACCGCATATCATCCACAAACAAGTGGACAAGTTGAAAATACTAACCGAGCTTTAAAACGTATTCTAGAGAAAACCGTAGGATCAAATCCGAAGGAATGGTCCATTAAATTGGAGGATGCACTCTGGGCTTTTAGAACAGCCTACAAAACTCCAATTGGAACCACACCTTTTAGACTTGTTTATGAAAAAGCATGTCATCTTCCAGTAGAAATTGAACACAAAGCATTTTGGACTTTGAAGACATGTAATCTTGATTTACATGAAGCTGGATGTCTACGATTAAGTCAACTAAATGAATTAGAAGAATTAAGACATGAAGCATACGAAAATTCGTTAATCTTTAAAGAAAGAACGAAGAAATGGCATGATAAAAGAATCAGAAGTTTAAAAGAATTTAAAGAAGGAGACAGAGTTCTTCTTTTCAATTCACGATTCAAGCTATTTCCTGGAAAATTGAAGTCAAGATGGTCTGGACCATTCATAGTCAAAAGAGTTTTCCCATACAGAACGATAGAATTAATAAATTCAAATGGGATTGAATTTAAAGTTAATGGTCACAGAGTTAAACATTACATACATGGTCCGATGGAAGTTGACAATGAAGTTAATCATAATTTCACCACCAAAGAAAACCTTCAAAATGAAAACATAAATATGTTATCAACAACATATGAAAAATTAAAATTGGAATATAGGGAGGATTCAAATTTGAGTGATGAAGAAGAATTCTTATACAAACCTCCCATTCCAAGAAACGAAGAAAAATGTGAACAAGAAATTCAAATAGAAGTGAAAGAACCAAGGAAAGAACACCCGAAAAAGGTTTACAAACCAACTCGACTTACTAAAGCAGGAGACCCGGGTGAATTTATCATTTCTTGCTTACTTAATGATGGTGCTGTATATAATGGACTCGCAGATTTAGGAGCAAGTGCAAATATTATGCCTCTTTCCTTATACAAAAGATTAAGCATGGGTAAATTAAAACCAACCAAAATAGGTGTTCAATCATTTGACCAAACCATTAAACACCCGGTTGGAATAGCAAATAATTTACTTGTTAACATGGGAAGTTTGACCTTTGTTGCAAACTTCATAGTGATTAATATGGAGGAAAACCGTGATATTCCTCTAATTCTAGGTCGCCCATTTTTAGCAACCACCGAGGCATTCATTGATGTAAGAGAAGGTAGAATGACACTTAGGGATGGTGATACATCGATCACCTTTGTGAACCGAAAGTTTAGATCTCCACCAACCGAAACTGTTAGACCAATAAAAACGCATAAGTGTGGGGAAGATGAAGAAACACTTAATGATGATCCAATCACAAAGAATGCCGTTGATGATACGAAATTAGATGAACCCATTTTTAACAGTTCAACGAAGAAACTTTATAAACGGATTCACGATACTAAGATTAAAGGAAACTTTAAGTTATATAACCGATTAATATCCAATTTATCGTCAAAAGAAAAGGCGATGTTAGTTGAATTTGTGAAAGTTACTGAGGAAATCAACAAATGGATTGAAGTAAAAGTCAAAGATATACAAGTTGTTGATGATTCAATTGAAAATAATGTTAATCACAATTTCAACTAAGTATAGGGGGTTTATGTATTTCTGTTACAGTTAGATTTTCTGTTTTCGTGTAGTTCTCGAAAATGGAACTCGAATGGTCTTTCCCTAGCAGACCCTAAAGAACTAGTCTTCTCCCCCCATTCTGAATTTTTATTTTTTTAGGTTTTTACGAAATGAAGACTGCCTGTGAACTAAACCATGGTCTAATGCTACACGCTTTGATCACTAAACGTAATAATGACACACTTCCGAGTGAAATACTATCAGTAATCAGAGAAAGATTGGACGGAGTAAGAAAAGAATCCAGATGCGAAGATAATAAGTTACAATTTGGTAAAGGAAAATCAAAATCCGCAGCGAAAAGAAGATCACGACACCTTGAAAGATGTCACAAATGCGGAAAATGGTCACATGGAGGTAAATGTTCAAATAATCAAACCTATTCAAATACCGAATTTGTTACTTTATGCAGAGACGGACCGTTCATATGTTTAGAAGAAAAAACACTGAATGCTCGAGGTTATGCCTATGTCGCCATGGAAAACCAATTAAACTGACTATCTTATGAGTGGGATAGATCATATAACTAAGTATACTATCTCACAGGTAAGTCTGTACAGTTTTTATTTTTTATTTTTAACCTTTTGATAATAAACGCTAATTTGTTCTCTATAAAGTATTAAATTGGTATTGAATAAAATTAGGTTTGGCGACCGAAATTATTGATATCATACAAAAATTTATTACATCACTGCAAAATTTAACGTTTATTCTTAAGGTATAAATATCTTTAATCAATCAACACAAAATATTTCAAAAATTCGTCATGAGTTAAATTAGGTCATGGAACCGAAATTACTTTACCGAAAAGAGGGGCGTATATTTTTGATAATATTTGATTGATTAAAGTGGGATAAAAAGCCAAAAAGATTTTTAATTTTATTTTTACCATGTTTTTAAAATTAATATATAAATCTTAAATTAATATTGTAAACTTTGTAAAACCAATATATTTAAAATTGTAAATATTTGAGAAATATAATATAAGTTTGGTGTGAATTTATAATATGAATTTTTAAATTAAGTTTGGTGTGAATTTTTAATTTTTAAAATATGAATTTTTAATTTTATGCATTTTAAATTTTAAGTTTGGTGTGAATTTTTAATTTTTAAAATATGAATTTTTAATTTTATGCATTTTAAATTTTAAGTTTGGTGTGAATTTTTAATATTAATTTTGAATTTTATGTATTTTTATTTTAAGTTTGGTGTGAATTTAAAAACAAAAATTTACTTTATCTCATTAAGTTAAAAATATGATTTTTAAAATTTGTCGTAAGTTGAACACTAGGTCATTGAACCGAAATTGCTTTACCCGAGGGAGGGACGAGAACTTTTATTATCATTATTTTTAATCTTATTGAATTAAAGTATGCCAAAAACATAAAAAAAAACCCAAAAATCTTAGCTTTTAAAACAATCGCTACAAAAAGACAAATTTTAAAATTTTGTCGAATGACGGACTAGGACATCGATCCGAAACGACCTCATCCTAAATAACAAGGGAAACAAAATTTTAAAATTAATTACTTAATTGTTTTAATTAGTATAAGATATATAAAAAAAAAAACTCCGCGACTCGCGGAGTTTGAAGGGTCAAACACCGCGACTCGCGGAGGGACCAAAATACAGAAAAAAAAATAAAACGCAAAAACTGATCAGTTGCACACTACCACACCAAATTCTGCGAAATAAAACCCGAAAATACTGCGCAAAAACCCGAAAAAGACCTCCCAAATTCGCAATTTTTGACCGATAATCATCAAATCTTTTACTAAAATCATGTTGAGAAGGATGCTATCAAGGAATTACTCAAGAAAAACGGTAAATTTCTACACCTAAACACCATTTAATCCGAAAATTAGTGTTCTTGAGCAATTTTATACCCAATTTGATTTTGATGCTTTTTAGTGTAATTATGCTTAAATTGTTTATGTATTATGCTTGTATAACCTAGATTGATGCTATTTAACATGATTAGAAGCCTTAAACTTCAAATTTTGAGTAATCTAGGGTTTGTGTTCTTGAGCAAATTTGGGGCTTTTTGATATAAACAGGTTATGGCCGATTTTTGTCATGAATTGTTGCTAAATTAAGTAGTGTAACATGTTTAGGTAGTTAAATGATCTAAACTTTGAGCCTAAACATGATTTTGAGAATTAAAGTGGACTTTTTCAAGTCTAAAATTCATGAACTTGATTTTTGAGAGATAATGCCATTTGAAACTTGTTTAATTGCTAGTAATGATTATTTTGACATGTTATTTGAGTTGAATGCTTATGAACTTGGGGAACATTTTCGTATATGCTTATTTGAAAAAGTGTAAATTTGATGAAAATATGAAAATGAGCTTAAGTTTGATATAAATTGATCATGTCATTGTAATTATTTTGATTGATGATTTTGCTGACACTAATGCATATTTGGATGCACAAAAAATTGTGTTTGATGTGTTTTGCAGACTGAAAGGGGTGAATCTTCATCCCAAGCTCGCAATGCTCCTGCTGAGAATACGGAACAACAGGAGGTGGATAACTACTACAAACAAGATATACCTCATCCAGTCATGACATTTTCTGATATGCACTTGGAAGATTTGCACCCGAACCTGAGATTTGACAGACTTTGGATAGATTATCCAAAATACCAAAGGGGTTTGCATACTCTTCATTCTAAAGCTGTTGAAGTACCTAGGGTCATAGAATGGGAACCATTAGAAGCTGTAGAATTGGCCGGGCCAATTAGGGAATTACTTGCACAAAGGTATGGTAATTCTACTTTTAACGATTTGGTACGGTTATTCAACATGCGTAGACCTGTATATAAAGTATGGTGTGAAGAATTGTTATGTAGTATAGAATTAAATGATCGGGTAGCTAGTTTAACCGATCGATCTTTTCTTAGATTTTTGTTAGGAGGTTCGATGCGCCACATGTCTTTACTAGACATGGCTCAGGCTTTACGTATATATACGCCTGAGGAGTTAGCATCTGCCGATTGTAGAGGGTTGATATTGAACGGTAGGAAGATAGATGAAAATTTTGATACGCATGGTGTATGGAGTCAAATGACTAGCCATCACCGATTTAAAGGGGGAAATTACTCTTATTTGGATATAGATAGAGCTGAATTAAGAGTAATTCATAGGTTTTTAGCCAATTCGATTACACAACGAGGTAAGAACAAGGAAAAGGTAAATGAACAGGATATGTTTTACCACATGTGTATTCGAGACCCACAAAGCGCTGTAAGTATACCTTATTGTGTGGGTTATTATTTATCAGCTATGGTTAGGGGGATGAGACCGCATAACATAATAGGAGGTGGTATATTTATTACATTGATTGCTGAATATCTCGGTGTGGATATAAGTAGGGGGATTATTAGTCGAAGAACCAGAACCCCGCGATACAATAGGTTTAAATGTATACCATGGTACGAAGGTTTTGAAGAGGCGAAATAACGCCGCAGTACAATACCATGGTAGACATCCACAGGTTGAGAGAAACCAATAGCACGGTAATGTAGGAGGGGGAAATGAAATGGCAGAAATGCAAAGGTTTATAGCTTCACAAGAGTATGAAAATGCTAGACATAGAGCATTTGAAGATTGGCAAGTTCATCAAAACCAAATCATAGCTTATTGCCAACATATAGGTAGAAACTATATTCCTACTCCATCGCCCATATTCCCTCCCTGGTCTATAGAGATCCAACCACCGTATCCTACGTATAACCCAGCCGAAGCATTTTATAGCACCTATGGTTATGCATGGAACCCCTACTAGTATCAGTATCATCCCTAGTCTACTTAGTTTTATTTATTTTGTAATTTGTAATGTTGATACGTTTAATACTTATGTTAATATTGTAATAGTTTTTATAATTTTCTAACTTTTATTCTTAGATTTCAATAATTTTTGAATGTGGGGTAATATACCAAACTTCAAAAATATGTATATATGTTTGCAGTTTATCTTATGTACACAACAGGGTAAAACAACGCATTTTCAAAGACTGGCATTAAGTTCAGCAAAAGCAACTAATTTTGACGACAAGATGCAAAATAAATGTGATATAACAACAAGACGGAATGAACAAATGATGTGCACCATTTATCATTCAACACAAACACAAATATGTTTGGAAACTTTGGTAAAATTTAATCATTTTCACACAAATCACCCTCAATGATTTAAATTGTTACTGATTTCTTGCAAATGAGGGCATTGCAAGATCTTAAGTGTGGGAAGGGGTTAAATTCTTTCGGATTTTAAAATTTTTACTTTATACACTTGGTTACCATTAAAAATACTAGTAAAGCAGTAGTTGTATTAGAATCTAGTGCTCTCTGATAATAAAGAACAGCCCTAGTCTTATATACTGACTACCCAATTCTAGTAAAATTTTTAAAAAATTTTCAACTAAATGAACTCAAAATCATGTTTATATATATTTATGAACGATAAAACTAGGTGTTAACACCGAAATTATTGTTACCTCGGAAAGGACATAAATTGAGAAACAAACCAAAATGTTAAAATTCATTTAAAATGGAATAGAGGACAATAAAAAGGAAAATAAAAGCCAAGTGTGGGAAAATTCTCCAAGTTATTCAAAACATATGTCACATATTTTTGTACAAATAACTGAAAATACTTTTGCTTTGGACTAAACTAAAAAGTTTTACCTGATTTACTGTAAGAAAGATGGATCTACACGATGAATCAATTCCATCGTTAAAAGGAAGTAAAGTCTTTCGAAAAGGAAACGCGCTTCTTGATTTAGGTCAGGAAGTTGTCGTCCAGACCAGTTGTAGGTTGACGAAAAATCTAGAAAAGTCATCACTAAAATCAGCAGGAAATCCACGGATCTCAGCATTAAACAGGGTTGCCAAGTGGTCAGATTTATCCTAACCATGAGAAGGATTTATCTCGTAAAATGGGGGGGCACCGTGCAAATTAGCTGGATAAGACTAATGAATCAGATCCCTAGAAAGGATAATCTCCTTAAAGATTAAAAATCAGCTTTTAAGCCTGATATTACTCAATCCTTGAGATTGACCTTAAAGATTGAGAATTACAAACTCATGGAATTCAATGATATCTAAACTCGAGTCTGAACGAGAAAATATTTTGATCAAAATTACAAACCGATTTGTTTTCTAAAAATCCATTTTCAATGCGTTCATTACCATTGAACGTAAAATCCTAGGAATTCACCTGGAATTCATTAGGTCACATGAACCAAATCGGGTGTCAACCGTAAGAATGGTGGTTGCATAGCATGGTCAAAGATAGGACCTTGTGCCAGACCGACAAATTAAAAGGGTGAGCTTTACTATTGCTCCTACAAAGGATAGTAATTGCGTCAGACACGTTATAGACCATAATTAAAAGCATGTCAGGGGACATTGCCTTAACAGTTGCTTGTTCAACGCTTTCCTTTACAACCGGACGGTAGTTTATCGAAAGGTAATATACGGGACAACTAAACTAGACGTGTTGCTTTCCTAATACAAGGTTAGCAAGTGGGTGACACAAAACCGCAAGTTTTGAGCTAAAATTTTCAAATCTGAAACCCACCAAACCCACAAAAATAATTTGCAAACACCGGTGAAGGGTTATTCTGGAAAACTTATCTAGGGTAAAAACTAGATTTAATTTTCAAAAGATCAAATGTTTTCATAAAGATCCAGTTTCCTTAATGGATCAAAATTTTTATAGTCATGTGGGACTGTAAACCATATCGTTACTACCATTGTTTATACCGCCGTATAGAAATCACTGATGTACAAAGTGTGAAGAATAAAGAAGTGATTCTAGTATTTCAAGACGATATTGCTTGAGGACAAGCAACGCTCAAGTGTGGGAATATTTGATAATGCTAAAAACGAACATATATTTCATAGCATTATTCCTCAAGAAAGACAAGCTTTTAGTTGCAATTGTTCTATTTAAAAGTGATATTCGTTTAAATAATAAAAGGTGAAGACAAAAGACAGATTCGACGAATTGAAGACGCAAACGACCAAAAAGCTCAAAAGTACAAAATACAATCAAAGAGGTTCCAATTATTGATGAGAAACGTCTCGAAATTACAAGAGTACAAGATTCAAAACGCAAAGCACAAGATATTAAATTGTACGCAAGGACGTTCGAAAATCCTGAACCGGGACCAGAGTCAACTCTCAACGCTCGACGCAACAGACTAAAAATTACAAGTCAACTATGCACATGAATATAATATAATATATAAATAATTCTTAAAAATTATATATATATTATATTAATATTTAAAATCGTCGGCAAGAAAGAAGCCAAAGCTGGTGAGCTGGAATTTCAAACTCCGCGACTCGCGGAGTTTGAAGGCAAAAAATGCCGCGAGTCGCGGAGTTCCCCTGGACTCAATTCCCTATAAAAGCAAATGCAGTTTGATCGCAAAAACCATCCAAAAAATTCAATCTCTCTATATATGTATACGTAAAATATATATATTTATATTTTTATTTTAATTTTAATTTTAATCCTAATAATAAGGGTATGTTAGCGAATGTTGTAATGGTGTAAGTCGAAATTCTGTCCGTGTAACGCTACGCTATTTTTAATCATTGTAAGTTATGTTCAACCTTTTTAATTTAATGTCTCGTAGCTAAGTTATTATTATGCTTATTTAATCCGAAGTAATCATGATGTTGGGCTAATTACTAAAATTGGGTAATTGGGCTTTGTACCATAATTGGGGTTTGGATAAAAGAACGACACTTGTGGAAATTAGACTATGAGCTATTAATGGGTTTTACATTAACTAAACAATACCTTGTTAATTTAATATACAAACTTATAATTCGACGTATTTATATAAAACCACATACGCTTGACTGGGTACGGTGGGCGGGATATCTATAAATACCAATAATTATTCATTTTACCGGACACGGAACTGGATTAATAGTTAATAGACTTGTTGAAACAGGGGTGAATTACATTCAAGGGTAATTGGTGTAATTGTTAACAAAGTAGTAAAACCTTGGTTTACACGCAGTCGATAACCTGGTGTATTCATTAAACAAAGTATTAAAACCTTGTTACAATTCGAATCCCCAATTAGTTGGAATATTTGACTTCGGGAATAAGAATAATTTAACGAAGGCTTTCGCTCTTTATATTTATGACTGATGGACTATTATGGACAAATCCGTATGGACATATTAAATAATCCAGAATAAAGAACAATTAACCCATGGGCATAAAACTAAAATCAACACGTCAAACATCATGATTACGGAAGTTTAAATAAGCATAATTCTTTTATTTCATATTTAATTTCCTTTATTTCATATTTAATTGCACTTCTAATTATCGCATTTTTATTGATATTGTATTTAATTGCACTTTTAATTATCGTACTTTTTAATTATCGCAAGTTTATTTTATCGCACTTTTATTATTCGCAATTTCATTATCGTTATTTACTTTACACTTTAAATTAAGTCTTTTATTTATATTTTACATTTGGTTTTAACTGCGACTAAAGTTTTAAAATCGACAAACCGGTCATTAAACGGTAAAAACCCCATTTATAATAATAATATTACTTATATATATATTTGTATTTTTATAAAAGTAAACTAATATAGCGTTAAGCTTTGTGAAAAAGATTCCCAGTGGAACGAACCGGACTTACTAAAAACTACACTACTGTACGATTAGGTACACTGCCTATAAGTGTTGTAGCAAGGTTTAAGTATATCCATTCTATAAATAAATAAATATCTTGTGTAAAATTGTATCGTATTTAATAATATTTTATACCCCTCTACTCAAACATCAATAAGCTACTGGTCTGACACGATCAATAATCTTGAATGGTCCTATATACCTTGGATTTAATTTCCCTCGTTTACCAAATCGAACAACGCCTTTCCAAGGTGCAACCTTAAGCATGACCATCTCTCCAATTTCAAATTCTATATCTTTTCTTTTAATGTCGGCGTAGCTCTTTTGTCGACTTTGGGCGGTTTTCAACCGTTGTTGAATTTGGATGATCTTCTCGGTAGTTTCTTGTATTATCTCTGGATCCGTAATCTGTCTATCCCCCACTTCACTCCAACAAATCAGAGACCTGCACTTTCTACCATAAAGTGCTTCAAACGGCCCATCTCAATGCTTGAATGGTAGTTGTTGTTGTAGGAAAATTCTGCTAACGGTAGGTGTCGATCCCAACTATTTTCGAAATCAATAACACATGCTCGTAGCATGTCTTCAAGTGTTTGTATCGTCCTTTCGCTCTGCCCATCAGTTTGTGGATGATAGACATTACTCATGTCTAGACGAGTTCCTAATGCTTGCTGTAATGTCTACCAGAATCTTGAAATAAATCTGCCATCCCTATCAGAGATAATAGAGATTGGTATTCCATGTCTGGAGATGACTTCCTTCAAATACAATCGTGTTAACTTCTCCATCTTGTCATCTTCTCTTATTGGCAGGAAGTGTGTTGATTTGGTGAGACGATCGACTATTACCCAAATAGTATCAAAACCACTGGCAGTCCTTGGCAATTTAGTGATGAAATCCATGGTAAAGTTTTGCCATTTCCATTCCGGGATTTCGGGTTGTTGAAGTAGACCTGATGGTTTTTGATGCTCTGCTTTGACCTTAGAACACGTCAAACATTCTCCTACGTATTTAGCAACATCGGCTTTCATACCCAGCCACCAAAAATGTTTTTTGAGATCCTTGTACATCTTCCCCGTTCCAGGGTGTATTGAGTATCTGGTTTTATGAGCTTCTCTAAGTACCATTTCTCTCATCTCTCCAAATTTTGGTACCCAAATTCTTTCAGCCCTATACCAGGTTCCGTCTTCTCGAATATCAAGATGCTTCTTCGATCCTTTGGGTATTTCATCCTTTAAATTTCCCTCTTTTAAAACTCCTTGTTGCGCCTCCTTTATTTGAGTAGTAAGGTTATTGTGAATCATTATATTCATAGCTTTTACTCGAATGGGTTCTTTGTCCTTTCTGTTTAAGGCGTCGGCTACCACATTTGCCTTTCCCGAGTGGTAACGAATCTCAAAGTCATAATCATTCAACAATTCAATCCACCTGCGTTGTCTCATGTTCAGTTGTTTCTGGTTAAATATGTTTTGAAGACTTTTGTGGTCGGTATATATAATACTTCTGACCCCATGTAAGTAGTGCCTCCAAGTCTTTAATGCAAAAACAACTGCGCCTAATTCCAAATCATGCGTCGTATAATTCTGCTCGTGAATATTCAATTGTCTAGACGCATAAGCGATTACCTTCGTTCGTTGCATTAATACACAATCGAGACCTTGCTTTGAGGCGTCACAATATATCACAAAATCATCATTCCCTTCAGGTAATAACAATATAGGTGCTGTAGTTAACTTTTTCTTTAATAATTGAAACGCCTTTTCTTGTTCATCCTTCCATTCAAATTTCCTCCCTTTATGCGTTAATGCAGTCAAGGATTTTGCTATTCTGGAAAAATCTTGGATGAACCTTCTGTAGTAACCAGCTAGTCCTAAAAATTGGCGTATATGCTTTGGAGTTTTCGGGGTTTCCCACTTTTCAATATTTTCAATCTTTGCTGGATCCACCTGAATACCTTCTTTGTTCACTATGTGACCGAGGAATTAAACTTCTTCCAACCAAAATGCACACTTTAAAAACTTAGCGTACAGTTTTTCTTTCCTCAGAAAATCTAGTACTTTTCTCAAATGTTCTTCGTGCTCTTGATCATTCTTCGAGTAAATAAGTATGTCATCGATGAAAACAATGACAAACTTGTCAAGGTATGGTCCACACACTCAGTTCATGAGGTCCATGAACACATCTGGTGCGTTAGTCAACCCAAACCGCATAACCATAAACTCTTAATGACCGTAACGCGTCCTAAAAGCAGTCTTTGGAATATCATCCTCCTTCACCCGCATTTGATGATACCCAGAACGTAAATCAATCTTTGAATAAACCGACGAGCCTTGTAGTTGATCAAATAAGTCATCGATTCTCGGTAATGGGTAGTGGTTCTTGATGGTAAGTTTGTTCAACTCTCGGTAGTCGATACATAACCTAAATGTACCATCCTTCTTCTTGACAAACAAAACAGGAGTTCCCCACGGTGATGTGCTTGGTCGAATAAAACCATGCTCTAAAAGTTCTTGTAATTGGCTCTGAAGTTCCTTCATTTCGCTAGGTGCGAGTCTGTATGGAGCACGAGCTATTGGTGCAGCTCCCGGTACAAGGTCTATTTGAAATTCAATGGATCGATGTGGGGGTAATCCCGGTAATTCTTTCGGAAATACATCGGGAAATTCTTTTGCGACGGGAACATCATTGATTGTCTTTTCTTCGGAATTGACTTTCTCGATGTGTGCTAGCACAGCATAGCAACCTTTTCTTATTAGTTTTTATGCCTTCAGGTTACTAATAAGATTTAACTTCGCGTTGCTCTTTTCTCCGTACACCATTAAGGGTTTTCCTTTTTTTCGTATAATGCAAATTGCATTTTTGTAATAAATGATCTCTGCTTTTACTTCTTTCAACCAGTCCATACCGATTATCATATCAAAACTCCCTAACTCTAATGGTATCAAGTCAATCTTAAATGTTTCGCTAACCAGTTTAATTTCTAGATTCTTACATATATTATCTGTTGTGATTAATTTACCATTTGCTAATTTGAGTAAAAATTTATTATCCAAGGGTGTCGGTGAGCAACTTAGTTTAGCACAAAAATCTCTACTCATATAGCTTCTATCCGCACCCGAATCAAATAAAACATAAGCAAATTTATTGTCAATGAGAAACGTACCCGTAACAAGATCTGAGTCTTCCTGCGCTCTTGCCGTATTAATATTGAAAACTCTTCCTCGGACCTGCCCATTAGTATTCCCCTGATTTGGGCAATTTTTAATAATGTGGCCCGGTTTTCCACATTTATAACAGACTACGTTGGCAGTACTTGCTTCGACACTACTTGTTCCGACATTACTCGTTCCGGCATTATTTGTTCTTTTAGATCTGTTATACATTGGTCCGTAGACCTCACACTTTGTCGCGCTATGACCATTTCTTTTACACCTGTTGCAAAATGTTGTGCAGAACCCCGGGTGATTCTCTTCACACCTTTGGCATTGCTGTTTCTGATTATTGTTGTTGTTGCGGTTGTTATTGTTGTTGGGACGATTATTGTAATTGTTGTTGGGACGTTTGTTGAAGTTGTTGTTGCGATTGATGTTGCAGTTATTAGGATAGTTATT